>NC_044035.1:100526945-100854056 GCF_901765095.1 Microcaecilia unicolor
CAATAGTTTCAGTTGGTTCTCATCTATTAATAGACCATCCACCAATGATGCTGCCTCAACCTGTCTAATGAAAACCATCCTGAAGCAATGGGGGGTGGGGTGGATTTCCACTGAATTTTAATGGTTGTTTTGTATCTATTTCTGTCATTCCATGTTTGTGTGTTACAATACAAAAAATTCCTTCATTGAAAATTATTCCTATAGACATTTATATGCCTTGCATAATCTAAACCACTGAAACATCTTTTAGGATGAATAATTAAACAATGCATAATAGCAATCTTGTCAGCACTGAATCTGCCATAAGCCCAGTCTTTGTGTTGTCAGATGATAATCATCAAAGAACAGATCCGCTAAGGATTATTTTCACTAGGTATACAGATGCATAGAGAAACACTGCAGCAAGACTAGAATATGTTTATCAGACTCAGGGGACAGCACAGTACAAGCCTAATAATAATATTAAGGAAGCACAAGAAAACCTCAATGACCTTCCCACTCCTCTTGACCAAAAGCTATCACCCCCCCCCCACCCCCCAAAAAAAAATACAAAACAAAAAAAAAAACTGTTGAATGACTTTTCACAAGTTGGAGCTGGTTGAAATAACCAAAGTGGCTAACAAGTACCTGATACCAATAGGCACAAAGCTAACAAAAGCACAGAAATAAGTGCCTGCAATTGGGCTAAAATAGGCACAAACAGATGTACTACATAAAAAGTACATAAATTAAGATGTAGAGTAGCTGGGTTCCTGTTACTGTATATACTGTTTTCCCATTTCCTGTATGAAGTCCTCTTTCTTGGGCTTAGCCTTTTGGTGGCCTGTAGTTGTAGTCTTTACACTTCTTTAATATTTGACTTCAAGGTGCAGTAGAAAATAAAATCTGCCAGGTTATTCTGGATGGAAGAACGTAGTTGGTGAAGGGACAAGGCTGGGAGCTCTGGGGTAGATACGGTGACAGGCAAACAGTCCAGTCGTTTTTGATATGCCACTTTCTTTTGAAGTGCTGCTGAGTTGTCCACTCATTTATGGTGAAACCAAACTCTATACTCCTTTGGGGCGGGGGTGAAAAAAATCACTGCTCTCGATTCCTGGACCTTTAAGTAGTAGCAAGGAACAAAGGAAAATAAAGCCAAGAGCACTATCCTTCCATTAATGGCTTATAGTGTATTTAGATTTGCTATACCGCCATGACTGACTGGCAGCTCTTGGTGGTTTACAACAATAAAACAAAGTTTCATTAGAAAATGAAAGAAACTGCAAAATTCAACAGGACAGTAGATAGAGTAGAAATCCTAAGAGGGAAGGGAAAGTCAGAGAAATAGAGAACAAAGGAGATGGTAGGAACAGTATGCCAAAACACCAAGCTGTGTTGAAAACTTTAACAAAGAGTCAAGTCTTTAATTTTGATTTGAATGTTTTGAAAGAGGTTTCAGCATGGATGTCAAGTGGGAGGGAGTTCCAGTGAAAGGGGGCAGCAAAACAGAAAGCACGATGGCAAATAGATTCTAACTGGGCAGATTTGGGGCCGGGTAGAACTAAATGATGATCATTTAACGAACGAGGGAGATGGGCTGGGGAGCATGGAATAGTGAGGGAGAACAAATAATGCAGAAGACCAAGTCTATAGGATTTGTATGTAAGGACCAACAGTTTAAAAAGTATGCACTGAAAAATTGGTAGCTAATAGTATTGCTAAAGTAATGGGGATGTGTGGTCATAGCGGTAGGAGTGGCAGAGCAGTAAATGGCTGTATTCTGGAGAGACTGAAGCCTTTTAATAGAAGTCTGTGTGCAGCCTAAGTATATGATATTGCAGTAGTCCAATCTCGTAGTCAACAAGAGAAAATAAGGGAATGAAAAGTGTTGCAGCTGAAATAACAAAGATAGTATGAAGCTGGCAAAGAATGAAAAAGTCTGTTTTATGAACATTTGAAATATGAGATGAAAACAAAAGGTGTGAATCACGTATGAGTCCAAGGTACCTAAATGAATTGACTGGATGAACGATAGACCCAAAAAGCTGAAATGGAATGGAGGGGCAGTAAGATCCTCACGTGAACCAGCATGTTAAAGTCTTGTCTTTGTTGAGACAAGTTTGTGACTGAAAAGCCAATCAGAGATGAGTTGAAGACATTCCGTAGGGGTCACAAGGAAGGGTTATAGGGATTTTTTATTTATTTATAGGGATTTATTAACCACCTTTATGAAGAAATTCACCCAAGGCGGTGTACAGCAGGTACAATTTAGCATAAAACTTACAATTTTGCTAATAGCATAACAATAGTAAAATAACCAAGAATAATCATGATTTCAATAAATGAGGTAAACTTGAAAAGAGTAGATTGAAACCTAATAATAGAACTACTGTGAAACAGTATCAAAAATATACACGTTTAACAGCACTGGAATTCAAATACCAGAGATATAATACAATAGCATTAGAACATTCAACTAACAGAGATATGATGCTAAAAAATTTCTACAATAGTCATACATTGTGCCCTGTTTTACAATGGGTGGTAATATGTGCATATATTCAAAGGCACACAAATCTTGGACTGCACAGAATAGAGGCAGGTTATGGGTCAGCAATGGTGATGTACTAGATAGAGTTAATAAGAAGGCATGTACTACATTATCAAAAATAAATACCCACTTTTACACCTGCTCCAAAGGAAGTTAAAGGCTGGCATAAGTTGTCTTTTGGGACCTTGTGTGTATATTAGTGAATGCTGGTGGAGATTTCTTAATATACTCCTATGTCTTCTTCTTCCTCTTACCCTCTTATCCTCTGATAATCCTTCTGCTCTCTGACCCTGGTCTTTGCCTTTCTCTCTTTTCACTGTCTGCTTCAGCCACCTAGTCTTTCTGTATCTCCACCTTCCTGTCCATCTTATCTATGGCTGTCACTCTACATTTGCCTGGCCTTTCTGTGCCCTTTCTATGTGAATGAGGGGCGTAATGTGTCAGCAAGAGGGTGTGCTTGCATTGCTGCTGCTGGACAGGTTGAATTTCTAGAATGAACCGCTGTGATCCAGTGGTCTCTCTGGGTTCCGAATTGGAGGAGAGAGAAGTAAATCATAGGCTGCAAGGCTGACACCGGCATGCATCTTTGGGAACTGGTTGAGTCCCTCCTCTTTTGTGGTTCCCCTTCCCCCCAGCTTCCTTTCGTACTCATCATTTCTGATCCTTATTCCCCTTCATCCTTTTTATGGTAGTTCCATGTTTGTTGTTGTATGACTATGTGGTACTTTGTATGCTATTTGCCCTTCAGTACAATGGAGTTTTGTTTTCTGGGCAGTTGCTGCCTTTCTTTAATAACTTTAAACCACTTTGATATGTTTTCTAAAATTGGTATATCAAATTTTAAATAAAACCTATAACCAGGGCAGTCTATAGGCCAATGAACCAATTCCTGGAATTATCTATCTTCTAATCATAAAATTCATTAACCAGATTATCTTATACAATCTATTTACCCAAATCAAAACCTCCCTCCATAGCAGCACCCATGTATACCCTACTTAACTCCAAAATACTCTTTATAACATCTAATTATCTTCACCCAAACTACCATCCCTTCCACTCACCTACTTCCAACTTCACCCCAAATATGTAAAAACAAATTACCCACACACATCAAATTTAGCTAATACACTTTAACTTCCTTTCCCACAATTCCTTTGATAACCTGACACAGCTGTGAAAGAAAAGACTGAAAGCAAATTTTCTTCACACATGCCACATCAGTACTGTTCACCATATAACAGCCCAACAATCAACTTCATCCCCAACTGCATTACCAGAACAAGAAGCACCTGCTTTAATTTTGCCACCACCCTATGCAACCTAAACACTTTTCCCTATAAAATTACCACAGATAAAAACAAAGCATAGTAACATAATAGATTATAGCAGATAAAGACCTGTATGGTCCATCCAGTCTGCTTAACAAGATAAACTCATAGCATAAGGTAGAAGTGATACTACATATGCATACTTGATCTTGATTTGTCCTTGTCATTTTCAAGGCTCAGACCATAGAAGTCTACTTGCCTTGTCTCCAACTACTGAAGATGTAATCGAAACCCCACTCCAGCCCATCTAAATTTGTTCAGCCACATCAGGGCACAGACTATAGAAGATTGTCTGGCACTGGCCTTGTTCTCCAACTACTGAAGCAGAATCAGTCCAGCCATGATCAGGACATAGACTGTGGAAGTCTGCCCAGGACTGACTTTGCTTCTCAATTACTAGTATTGCCATCTAATTGCTGCTAAGCCAGTTTGGTTACATGCCTTCCATATAGGATTCATTGTGTTTATCTCATGCATTTTTGAATTCTGTTACTGTTTTCATCTCTACCACCCTCCCATGGGAGAGCATCCAGGCATCTACCACTGTCTCCATAAAAAAGTACTTCCTGATGTTATTCCTGATCAGACCCACCTGCAATCTAAATTCATGTCCTCTAGTTCTACTACCCTACTGTCATTGGAAAAGGTTTGTATATTAATACATTAAAATTTGGTATTAATATACAAATCCATGATAGAACTGTGCTCCTTACAGCAAGGTCAGCAACACTAAACACTGCTACTGCTCCTACTTGCTCTTGCTTTCCAATCAATCAGTGCTTGTTATCCCTCTCATGCCCACAACAAATGGAGCTTAATTGATGATGTACAGTAAAGACCTACATTATCCAGCTCCAAGAATAATCTGGGGTTTTATTCATGGTCTTTTTTCATAAGAATCAATTGAAACTTGTACAAGCTTCAATACTCTCACAACAGATTATTGTAACTCTTATATTCAGGATTTTCAATCACCACTGCTAATTAATTTTCTCTATTTAAATTGTTTTTTAAGTATTCTTAATGGATACAATCAATATTCATTGAGGGAAAACAAAAGCCCACATCAAGAGAGAAAAAGAAACCATAAAGAAATATAACAGGTAATCAAGATAATATATCCATATCCAATCCTAGTCAAATTATAAGGTGGCTAATACAATCCCTGCCTATGGTAATGTGAACGGAGGCAGGCCCTGAAGCCAGGATAAGGTGAACAAAATTATATTTATTTGAGGTGCCACAGGGATCTGTACTGGGACCTGTGCTATTTAACATATTTATAAATGATCTGGAATTCAGAGCAACAAGTGAGATGATTAAATTTACAGATGACACAAAACTACTGAAAGTTGTTAAAATGTATGCGGACTGTAAAAAAATTCTAGGGAGACCATAGGAAATTGGAAGACTGGGCAGTCAAATGACAGATGAAATTTAATGTGGACATTAAAGTGACACACATTGGGAAGAATGATCTGAATCATAGTTACTTGATACTAGGGTCCACCTTGGAAGTCAGCCCCCAAGAACAAGATCTAGGTGTAGATAATATGCCGAAATCTTCTGTGCAGTGTGCAGCAGCAACCAAGAATGCAAACAGGATACTAGGAATTATTAGGAAAGGGATGCAAAAAATATTTCCTCAATTATTACTTTAAAAGGAGTGAAGCCTGTGAAAACTGGGATTACTTTAATCAGTGGGATTTGAATTAGAGACTTAAGTATATGCATTGTTAATAACTTCTGGTTTTTAAAAGAGAAAGAATTAGATGTATTATTTCTAACTAATATTGGACAATAAGTATGTTTTCAATGAAATGATTTGACTATACACCGTATTGGCCTTGAAGTAGCCAACCAGATGATCAATATAGAATAATGAATTAGATGAGTAATATCTGGGGATAATCAGGTTAATACCACGTTTTTTTTTGTTTACTGTTTAATTGATCTCCTTGTCTTGTTTAACTCTCCCTATTTAGTGGTCTAAGGAAGAGAATAGAATTATCTGACTGAAATAATTCCTATATATTACTTTCTCTGTATTTCCGGCAAGTTGTTTTATCGCTTGTAAAAATTTAAATGGTTATAAATAAAAAATTTTAAAAAAAGGAAAGGGATGCAAAATAAGACCAAGAATACTATAATGCCTCTATATTGCTCCATGGTGCAACCTCACCTTAAGTATTGCGTTCAATTCTGGTCACCGAATCTCAAACAAGATATAGTGGAATTAGATAAGGTTCAAGGAAGAGCGATCAAAATGATAAAGAGAATGGAACTACTTCCATCCCCTTTATCATTTTGGTCGCTCTTCCTTGAACTATTTTCATATGAGGAAAGGATAAAGAGGTTAGGGCTCTTCAGCTTGGAAAAGAGACGACTGAGGGGAGGCATGATTGAAGTCTACAAAACCCTGAGTGGTGTAGAACTAGTAGAAGTGAATCATTTATTTACTCTTTTAAAAAGTATAAAGACTAGGAGACAAATAGGAGGAAATATTTTTTCACTCAGCAAATAGTTGAGCTCTGGAATTTGTTTCTGGAGGATTTGGTAACTGTGGTTAGTGTATCTGGGTTTAAAAATGGTTTGGACAAGTTCCTGGAGAAAAAGTCCATAGTCTGCTGTTAAAATTTATAGGGAGAGGCCACTACTTGCCATGGGACTTGTAGCATGGAATCTTGTGACTATTTGGGTTACTGCCAGGTACTTGTGACCTGGATCGGCCACTGTTGGAAACAGGATACATGGCTTGATGGACCCAGTATGGCTGTTCTTATGTTATGTTCTTATGAGGTGTCAGCTAGGGGTCCTGTTCCATTTACAGGTAGGGTAATAAAAGTAAATATAAAGCTAGTCCTTAGATATAAAAATTTTTGTTTTGTGGCCTGCTCATCTAGGGGCACAGCATGCACAACTGACTCTCAACAAAGCAGATTACACTGGTAGGTTCTAGCCTAGCTCCCCAGAGTTACCAGCACAGTCTTTAGCAGTTAGCATAAACTGGCCTGTATCTGGCCAGGTCAAAGGTATCAAGTTGTAAGGTCTCAAATTAAACTTGGCCTCCCTGGCTGTCATGGTTGTGGTTCACAGATACTTGGCAGTAAGATGTACCTCTGGGCCTCTTTAACCAGGTTGTGCCCTGAGCCTTAATACTTCTTGGACCATGCCCTCCTGGCTCTGACTTTCCAGTGTTACTTCCCCCCCCCCCCCCCCCCCGTGCAGGATTTTTAAGTTTTAAGGTGAAGAGAGAGGGACATCATTGTATAGACTCCCTCACACAAATTATCTCACTTCCATATCCAAGAGCAAACTTTCAAACTGTTCTGGTTCAAAAATTACATAATATCAGGAAATGTAACAAGATATTTAGAGAGAAATTAAGAAAGTAATCCCCTGTTCCAAAAGTCTTGTCTTAAATAGAAGAAACTCTTTATGCCTTACTGTGTGGCCCTTGAGACATCAGAAATATTAGAATTTTCCCCCTCAAAAGGAAATCTTTCTTTTTTAAAGTAAAATCTTAAAATAATAATTTTGTCCTAATCCAAAGAGAAGTTAACCAGAGGAGTAGCACTCAATGATATGCCATCCTGACTAGCTTCCAGGAATTAAATATATTTTCGAAACCCCAACATTTTCCCTGTTTGAAAATGACTGTGAGATGGATTTTTTTTTTTTGAGATGGTATGAGTGGGACATCCCAATTCTGACTTAGACATCATTTCAAAATGCTCCTTCATATACTATTGGGCTCATTTTTGAAAGAGAAGGACGTCCATCTTTCGACATAAATCGGAAGATGGGCATCCTTCTCCCAGGGACGTCCAAATCGGTATAAACGAAACCCGATTTAGGACGTCTCCAACTGCAGTCCATCGCAAGGATGGCCAAAGTTCAAGGGGACATGTAGGAGGTGTAGCAAAAGCGGGATTTGGGCATGCCTAACACTTGGACGTCCTTGACACATAATAAAAAAAAAAACAAGGACGTTCTTGACGAACACTTGAACGTTTTCACCTGGACCTGTTTTTCTTACAACTAAGGCACAAAAGGTGCCTGAAATGACCAGATGACCACCAGAGAGAATCGGGGATGACCTTCCATTACTCCCCAAGTGGTCACTAACCCCTCCCACCCTTAAAAAAAACATCTTTAAAAACATTTCGTGCCAGCCTCAGATGTTATACTCAGGTCCATGACAGCGCATGCAGGTCCCAGGAGCAATTTTAGTGGGTACTGCAGTGCACTTCAGACGGGCAGATCCAGGCCCATACCCCCCCTACCTGTTACATTTATGGAGGAAACAGCGAGCTCTCCAAAACCCACTACAAACCCACTGTACCCACATATAGGTGCCCCCCTTCACCCGTAAGGGCTAGGGTAGTGGTGTACAATTTGCGGTAGTGGGTTTTGGGGGCTCCACACACAAGGTAAGGGAGCTATGTTCCTGGGAGCATTTTATGAAGTCCACTGCAGTGCCCCCTAGGGTGCCCGGTTGGTGTCCTGGCATGTCAGGGGGACCAGTACACTACAAATGCTGGCTCCTCCCACACCCAAATGGCATCCAGGGATGTCCAAATCTACGGACGTCTAAATTTAAGGATTTGGATGTCCCTGACGGTATTTTCGAAATGAAAGATGGACGTCCATCTTGTTTTGAAAATACGGGTTTCTCCGACCCTGGATTTCACTGTTTTGCAAGGATGTCCAAATCGCAACTTGGATGTCCCTTTTGAAAATGCCCCTCCACGTCTTCCTTTTTCTATTATGTCTTGTAGATGTCAGGCTTACCTCATTTTCCTTACCTCTTCAACTCTTTCTTTTGAAAATGATAGAGTTAATTACATCAAAATGCATTATGAAGAATGTACACTAATCAATTAGTTTTCAGTGCAATCTAAAACAAAAGTTCATGATAGGAGGACTCAGTTTCTAACAGGCATTGATATGGGTTCTTTTTAAAATTAATCAGCTTTTTGTATATGCCATAGTTCGTATTAACATTTAGTAACGTCACCATTCACAGAAACCTGATTTCTCATTCTAGGTGTTGAATTTTATTGCCTTTCCTTTGTCATGTCTTCCATTGCAGCTGTGCAGTTTGGGCTCATAAATATGTAAATGTTCCCAGGCTGATGTCTGTGCTAGCAGGATCACAACTGCAGAGACTTAAGTAGATAATGATGTTTCTGCTCCTGCTGTCTTAACAAATGTCAGCAAACCACATTACAAAGTCCCCAAAAATATCTATTTGTCTGTCTATTTATCTATATAATGCTAGTGATATAGTAGGTAACTTACACTAAATCTTAAAAGACAGCTTCAAGTTAATAAGTGTTTAGTAAAATTCAAAGAATATTGAATTCACAGCACCAAAGTTGAAATTATTTCCTGGTATACATTATTCAGAAACTTGACTTTATGCCAAAGATAATGGAGGGGAAAAACAGATTAAGAATTTCTACCATTGAAACCATAAATATACATAGAGTTATTGTCACCCTACATGAGTGCCTGCATTCAGAGTTCTTGCTGCTTTACCCATACTACAAGCTGCTTTTTATTATTGCAATTCAAAACTTTAAATTTACTTGAAACTACTACATTAATCTTTCTTAATATTTCTGAACTGCAACCATAATAGGCACTTACGCTGCAATTCTAGAACTGGGTGCTTCCAATTAGACACCCAGAAGGCATAAGTTAGGAACTTATTCTACAACAGAAGGTAGATGCCTACTTTCAATTACAGAATACTAGTCTGCCCAACAGAGATACTTGTACTTACACTAGCCAAAGGGCTGACATAACTATGCACACCTAAGTGCAGCTGATATATGGAGTGGAGGAGTAACCTAGTGATTAGAGCACCAGGCTTGGCATACAGGTCTCTTTGGTTCAAATCCCAGTGGTGGTCCTTGTGACTTTGGGCAAGTCACTTAGGGGCCCTTTTACAACACTGTGGTAGAGTTACCATGGCATTATCATATGCTACCCCCAGCACGTGCCATTTCTGGCACACAAAAAAAATATTTTTTTATTGCTGGGGCTTACCCAGCAGTAATCAGCGCTGATTGGTTACCACGTGGTTAGTGCGGGAGCCCTTACCATCACCTAAATAGGTGGCAGTAAGAGCTCCCCCCAGAAATGGTCATGCACCAATCCCTGTGATTAGTGCATGGCCATTTCTTTTTTGGGTCAAAAACAACCATTTACCCACTGAAGTAAAAGGGGAAATTGGAGCGTGGCAAATCCATGTCAATGGAAACAAAAAGTGAGGACGAGTTGAAGAGGAAATCTGGAAATCTTTATTTTTTTAAAATTTTTTTATTTATCATTTTACTTAATTACATTCACATTTATCACGTAAATGTAAGGAAAAACAGAAAATAATATAAGGAAAAAGAAAAAAACATTTTCTCACAACAATATATATAATTGTCCACAATTGGGGGATCCAAGATCAGGAAAACAATCTCAAAGAAAATAAGAAAAACACCAAGTGGTTAATCTTACAAATTCATATTTTCTGAGGGAGGAAGGTTAATCGGTAATTGCAGCCGGTACAGTGGTAACTAAAGGAAGTTGCTGCAGAGGGTTCTTCATCTGTTCTTTTAACTCCACAAACTCTTGTAATTTCTTGGGTTCAACAAATAAGTAAGGAAATAAAACACTTACAAAGGAATCGCTCTAGGAAGGTCCCACCTAGGGCAATGATTCTTGGCTTAAAAGCCAAGAGTTCACACCTCCTAGTCTGCGATTCCCTTGATATATCAGGAAATATATTTATCTTTGAACCCAAAAAACTATCAGCCATGTATCGGAAATACAATTTCAAAACATTGTTCCTATCTAAATCAAAGGCAAAAGTCACTAATAATGTAACTCTCTATATAGGGTATTTTAGGAAGATTTATCATTCTCAAGTTATTTTTCCTTAATTGGTTTTCCAGAAGTTCCACTTTTTTACAAGGAACATGACTGTCTTTCATTACCAGATTAACTGATTTTCGTAGAGAAACCATTTCCGTAATCAAAGTCTCTATTTTTATATCTTGGACTTCCACTTTGTTAGATAAGTATTGAAATAATCACATATTTATTCCTGAAAAATTTTTGACATCTGAAGAAGAGAATTAGTCACACTCTGCAGAACTTCCCATAGTGCGTCCATTATGACATTTTTTGGCTTCACCAGGTCCAATTTCTCCACAGAAACTGCTCCAGATATCTTCAGGGGGAGAGCTCACTCTCCAATCTCCCAGTTGGTTTATTATCCGGAGTCAATGCTGCGCCAGGTCCTCCTTGGATCGCGTGAGAATGGAAATCTTTATTAATAGTTAAATAATGACCCAACATGAGCATTGCCACCACGGCGCTTTACAGTTGAGTTCTTCATTCTTCTGTTTTAAAGAAGTCTCATAGCCATATTTCTCTTGGTTCATTACTCAGTGACAACACAAGAGATTTGTTTGACCCCTGATGCAGGCTTTGATGTTGAAACATGTCCGTGTCGGGTCGTTATTTAACTATTAATAAAGATTTACAGATTTCCTCTTCAACTCGTCCTCACTTTTTGTGTCCATTGCTTTTGCTGTATGTGAGGATTTTCCTCCCCGCTTTGCGTTTTTTTGTTAAATCCATGTCAATGCCACTGCAGGTCCTCCTTTACTGCAGCTTGGTAAAAGGGGCCCTAAATTAGATTGTGAGCCTTCCAGAGACAGGGACATCCTTAGTGTACCTGAATGCAGCTCACCTTGAGCTACTACTGAAAAAAGGTGTGAGCAAAATCCAAATAAATAAATAAATATGTAACATAGTATTCTGTAAGTTACACACATAAGTGGGAGCCTTGCCTATATCCCCTTGCAAATTCATGCTATGTAAGTTAAGTGGGTATTTTCAAACACTTACGCTCCATGCTAGCATTTAAGTGCATAAGTATGCACATACATGCGGGACTGCACTGCTTTGGCAACAGGGTCCAACAGTGTCAGCTTGTGATAGTGCCACCAAGACCCTGACGCAGCTAAACAAAACGCTGGCCATCCTTGGCTTGGGGCGAGGGAAATATACAGTGAAGTGCAGCGGTGAATTGAGTGTCAAGTTTGAAAGCTAAGTATCCTTTCAAACGCCATCTATATATCCACAGTGTTTATCTGTTGGATTGAGTGCGTTAAAGACTTTTTAGTCATCACTTGGGACAGTGTTGTAAGGACTTGATAGTTTGTACACAGTCCATGAGGTTTTTGGCCGATGATGAACAGAGGGTCCGTTTATGACCCGTTTCAGCTCTGTTTGATGTAATACGTCTAGGAGCTCTGTGAGGCCTTTTTTCCTCTAATTAACTGTGTTCAACAGTCACATTTTTGGATATTTGTCACATTTTCATTTTGTGGAGATACATTTTATCTATTCTAAACATTTACACATGAAACATGCATGTAAATGTGGGCATCTAAGATATTGAATTGGCCTGTATGAGTATACTATGGATTTTGGATTGCAGATTAAAGGGGGGAATTTATCAACACGGGTTATTTTACCCAAAGTTGGGTAATTTTATCACAAGCTGGGTATTTTACCACAGGATCCCCTTTTATGCAATGAAAACTGTGCTAAAATAACCCAACTTTGGGTAAAATAACCTGACAACAGTAGCCCACGTTGATAACTTCCCCCCATCAATAACTTACCTTTTCCAAATCTGTGCTCAAGGCAAGTAACAATTAGTATCCCCATTATTTCCCTGCCAGAGTTGACTTACAATCTAAGCTGTATCTGAGACAATGGAAGGTTAAGTGACTTGCCCAAAGTTGCAAGGCATGTCAGAGGGAGAAGTCTGGCTTCCCTGCCTTTTAGATTGCAACACTAACCATTCCTCTACAATATTACTTTTCATATAACTTGCAATATTTCAATAAACATATAAAACTCAACTCATCAAAATGGTTCACCAGGAGAAGATCCAGCAGAGCACTAAAGCAATTATATGACTCACTTCAATTACTCATCAATCATTCTATATGCTCACTATTTTTTGTAAATTTCTCAACATTTCAGCCAATTAAGTCTGCCCTTTTTCCTTCTTCTAATGTGAACCATATTAAATAAAACTACATTTTTATATTAGCATTTTAATATTAATTCATAAATGTAGAAAACTATTTCCCAGTATTTAATATTTATAGTAATTTTTCAGTGAAACTAATTGAGCGGTCCATTTACTAAGCTGCGGCAAGAGGGGGCCTGTGCTGGCATCGTTGTATGTTTTTGATGCGTGCTGAGGTCCCTTCTTACTGCAGCGGGTAAAAGGCTATTTTTTAAAAAAGAAATGGCCATGCAGCAAGTGAATCACTTGCCATGCGGCCATTTTGGGGGGAGCACCCACTGAGGTGGCGGTAAGGGCTCCCACGCTAACCCGGTGGTAACTAGGCAGTGCATAGCACTGCCAGATTACTGCTGGGTAAACACCAGCACTACAAAAATAAAAATATTTTTGTAGTCCTGGAAATAGCGCATGTGGGGGTTGGGAAATACCGCTGGGTTTCTGCGGTAGCCCGGTGGTACTTCCTGTTTAGCAAGCGGTAAGCCCACGTTGGGCTTACCGACACTTAGTAAAAGACCCCCCCTGAATGAGTTCTTCAATCGTCTATTTCATGTGAAGGGGCATTTTTGATATGACATCTAAATCTGATTTTGGATGTTTTACTCAAAATGTCCAAAAATCAAGTGGTGAACATAATGATTTCCAAACCAAAAAAAATGTCTTTTTGTTTCAAAAATGGCCATTCCCTAGATGTTTTGTAGACCTTTTGTGCTCAGTGCATTTTACTGTACTTTTGTGACCATATTAAAAAAAAAAGTTCAAGTGAAAAATGTACAAAATCAAGCCATTGGGATGTTGGAAGAGCTAGCATTCTTAGTAGACTGTCCACACAGACATCCCAGCAGAGCAGTGGGGCACCCTAAGGGGCACTGAATTGGACTTTACATAAAAAGGTTCCAGATACACATCTCACCATTACCCCCTAATATTGTATGGAGACCCCTACAAAACCCACCAAATACCTACTATACCCAACTGTACACCACTATAATAGCCCTGAGGGGGTCACCCATTTGTGGGTACAGTAGGTTTTTGATGGGTTTTAGGGTGCTGACATTATGGGCCTGGGTCCCTTTCTGGACAGTGCACTGCACCAACCACTAGGCTACTCCAGGATCCTGTTTGCTATTCTAACTGAACTGGTCATAACATCTGAAGCTGTCATAGAGGCTGGTATGCACTGTTTCATTCACTTCTTTGGGGGGGGGGGAGGCGGGAGGAGGTCTGTGACCACTGGGGTAGTAAGAGGGGTCATGCCTTAATCCCGCCAGTGGCCATTTGGTTATTTAGGGCTTAGTCACTATTAAAACAGTATATCTCAAAACGTCTTAAATTTTAGTCCTGGAGTTTTTTTTTGTTTTGTTCCATTATGGCAGAAAAAGTCCAAGTTTTGGGAACATCCAAATCCTGCCCCCAACACACCCTGACATGCCCCATTTGTGATTTAGACACAGTGCAGACGAATTGCATAGAAAAAACATCTTACAATTGGGTTTTGAAAATAGTGATTTGGACACTTTGGACTAATAAATTGTCCATCTGCCACTCTGTGCCACTTTTATAGACATATTTTCTGTTTTTTTTTAAAGAAGTCATACAAAGCTGAACTGAAAGTCCTAGTTGGGTCATGAAAAGTTCTGCTAGTATTTTAGAACAGGATCAGCCAATGTAGAGCTTCTTAGCATCCATTTTACAAGCATCAACATTGAAAACATCAACAGTCAAAATGGCAACATAAACATATAGGTATATGTTGCTATTTCAGAACATAAACATATATGTGCCAGAACATACATGTACAGTACATGTCCGTGTTTTCTGAAGCTGTCATGGTGTCCTATATCTTTGCCGGTATTTTCATAGGGGAGAGTGTAACAAAAACACTGGGGGATTAAGGGGAAGACCACCCCTAATCCCTCCTGTGGGGTGCTGCACATAATGAACAACTTTCTAAAACCTAGACATCCCTGGAAGCAGGTGTAAATCCTGACATTCATGTCAGCGGGCTTAAAAGTGCATTCCCCTTCTGGAATTTGGAATGCACGTGCATCTTTTTGCCCCACTATCATCCTGCCCAAACCATGCATAGTCCATACCTCCTTGCCATATGTCAGTGGTTCCCAAACCTGGTGCTGGAGGCACCCCAGCCAGTCAGGTTTTCAGAATATCCACAACGAATATTCATGAGAGATTTGCAGGCAGTGGAGGCATTGCATATAAATCTCTCATGAATATTCATTGTGTATATCCTGAAATCCTGAAGGCGTGCTAGCATTTTTAGCATGCATTAAAAATTAGCACACGCTAAATGATAGTGACAACCCTAAGCATATATGGGTGTCTTTAGCACACGCCAAGTTTTAGCACTTGTTAAATGCTAGAAACACTAGCGCATCTTTGTAAAAGACCCCCTTAATTAGGTAAAGAGGTTTCGTCTTTAAAATTTACATACTCCAATGCCTGTAAAAATTAGACATTTGTTTAAAACATCCTCGTTTCAAACATTTGTTAGGAATTGAATGTATTAATTTGAACTAAATATTTCTTTGATTGCCATTAAATTATATGTTCCTGGCTTTGCCCAGCTTCTTGTTTTGTAATCTGCATTGAACTGCAAGGTATTGCGGGCTATAAAATAAATTATTATGTTATGTTAATTGCTGATATAGAATTCATGCTTAGCACACAGTATCCTGGCACCTGACTTCATAGTAAAGGAAGCATAATTTTTACGAGAATGGCTATTTCATGTTTCTTTGTTTATTATTACTGAGTGAAGACCCTCATGAGAAGATACATTGTCTGCAATTGTATCCAACAGACCCCTGACGCAGGCATTGCTGAAACATGGGCCGTGTTGGGTCCTTCAATAAACTTTGCTTCTTCCCATGAATAGCTCTGCTTGTTGTTCCATTTGCAGCCCACTTCACTGCTTTGCTGCACTTTGAACTTTTTTTTGGATACACATTAGCACCAGCAAAACGACTAAGCGCTATTTTGTAAGGGCATGTGAAAGTGGCATAGCATGTAGATATAATCAGGTGTTTGGATATCTTCTGTTTTTCTGTAGTGATGTGTCAGTTTTTTTGGAAGGAAGTACTGTAATGAAAACCATAGGGCCAATATTGAAAAGTACATATATGGTCAGAAGCAGGCATCAACTGCCTAAGGAGGTCTTTATGATCTGCTTTACCTAACTTTAAGCAATGTAGGGAATTACCACTTTGAATGAGCAATTCTATAACTGGGCACCCATATTCATATACCACTTCTGCATGTAAATGTAGAGAATACTGGCACTTACATTGGTAGGTGTACACTTATACACATTAGCACCAGCAAAGTGACTAAGCACTATTCTGTAAGGGCATGTGAAAGTGGCATAGCATGTAAGTATAATCAGGGCATTTACTTGGGTGGCTAAAGAAGAGACAAGAGTCCACAATCTGCACAAACCAAGCAAGCAAATGACAACAGTGGAGTGGGTAGCAAAATGGCAGGAGTCCTTTTATTAACAGTTCTTCAATCTGACTCAACATAGACCATGTTTCAGTGACAGGGCCTGCATCAGGAGTCTGTAATTGTCACATGGAAAATATAGGTCTAGAATTAAACTAGAGCTATACTCAGGGGCGGCTCAAGGCAATCTGCGGCAACCCCCTTCCCTGAGCCTACCTTTGTTTTCCAAAAGGTGGTGTTGGCAGCAGCAGCAGCGATTCCCATAGCCTGCCCTGCTGCAAGTGTAATGGAACATTTTAAAGATTGTTTTTCAACTCTGCCTTGACAAACAGTGCACTCAGGGTCTGTATTTTTGATTAGAAATAATTCTGTTTGTGTGAAATGATTTGGAATGTGGAAGGAGATAAGACACAGCTCTAATTAATTTGGTATGTGAAGGGAGAGGTGGAGCCTGTTTCGAGTTCACACTGGCCACCTAGACTGAGAAATATGTGACCACATGCCCACATTATGGCTTGTTTACCTAAACAGAGAAATTCTCAAGCACTCTGTCATTTTCCTTAGCTCTGAACATGAATTCTAAGCCTAATAAAAAAGCGAATTTCTGTCAGTGAAATTGGGAGCTTGTCTGTGAGTAACGTACGTACTGCGAAGAGAACTATATTTCCTGGTCAAAGAAACTCCTGGCTTTTGCTGTGAACAGCCCCCCCCCCCCCCCAGCTGATGATAAGAGCCTGGATGTAGAGATTAAAGACCAGTGACGTATGTATATTATGATGTATTATTGCTTCTTTTCCTGGTCTAGAAACTCCTAGCTTTGCTTGCATGTAGTGACCAGTGATGTAATGATTGTTTCTTTTTAACTATAGATAGGTATTGTTTCTTTTCAGTTATATAGCTTAATCATTGTGTATTTTAGACAATTATGAACCTGTAATAAAAGTCTAATTTACCTATTACGAATCCAAAAGAATCCACAGTAATTACTGAGTAGTCTGTGTCAGTGAGGTAGGCTGTAAAACTAGGTCAGAACAGCAAGCATCAGTCTCTTCTCTGTGGTCCAACTCTGACAAAACAGGAAATTATGTCGGAGAAGTGGGCTGCAGGAGAGAAAAGAGGCTGGTGTTGGAGGTAGGGCAGCCTATGGGAATCGCTGCCACTGCCTTTTAGTAAACAAAGGTAGGTTCGGAGAAGGGGATTGAAGAAGGAAGGGGGGAGATACCAGACTGCAGCTGGTGAGGGGGATATGCTGCCTCCTGAAGAGTGCTGCCTGAGAATCCCTCCTCAGTTGGCCTAATACTAGAGCTGACATTGGCTATATGAGATATATCATAAACCTTTCCTGATGGAGTATTCTAGGTCAAATATCACTAGCTGCAAATTCAGTTTTTCATGAGAAAATGTATTTAGCGTTACTCCCATCAATCACATAGGGGTGGAGCATGGGCAGAGCTACCAATGATGTGGACAACTTACAGAATATCGTAAGATATGTGCACCCTTGCCATAATTTTATGACTATAATTACACCAGGTTACACTAGTATTCTATAACAAAATCTGGTCACCCAGGTGTCGTTAGAATAGGTTCTCACTTTGGCATCAAGGCACCCACACCATATATGTGGCATAACTGTGCATACATATGTGTAAATCTATATTTATAATTCTTGTGGACCATCAGAAGGTGGGTGTATGAAGTGGAGGTGTGTTCTTCTTCATATACCCACCTTCTACAGATTTGAGAACGATTAATGTTATATGCTGGACAATTGTAGTTCTCTTAGAGCCCCTTTTACCAAGCTGTATCAAAAGGGGGCCTGTGCTGGCATCGGCATGTGTTTTTCACGTGCACTGAGGCCACCTTTTACTGCAGTGGGTAAAAGGGAAGTCTCTCTTTCCTGCAGGAAATGGCCATGTGGCAAGTAAAGCACTTGCCGCACGGCAATTTCAGGAGGTGAGCCCTTACCACCATCCATTAAGGTGGCTGTAAGAGAAGTAACCGGGCAGTGTGTGGCACTGCCCAGTTACTTCTGGGTATACTCTGGCGTTTTCAAAAATAAATATATTTTGTAGCACCAGATACATTGGGCTTACCGCAGCTTAGTAAAAGGGGCCCTTAGTAAGATCAAATTGACCATGTGAATTAGTGATAGTTACATATTGTGAGAAACAGGGAAACTATCGGTCCCAGAATGCATTGCAAGATGGAAGGAAGCAGAAACAGGGAAACTACAGGTCCCAGAATGCATCGCAAGATAGGAGGCATCAGGACAGGGAAAATCTTCTGATAAAGGAGGAGGGAAGAGAGGGACTTGATTGGGAAATGGAATCAGCTGAGGAGGGTGTGGAACACCTGAGGGAGGGTGTGGAGAATGAGGGTATGGAATGGGAGGAGGTAGAAGAAGTAGAGGGAGAAGAATTAGAGGAGGAGATGGAGGTGGCAGCAGGAGTGACTGGAGGACAAAAGTGACTGCTGGAATTGCCCAAGGAAAGATAACAGTAACCAACAGAGATCCGGTGGGTGGATGTCAGGAGATAAGTGCTGACAGATGAGGGTGGTGGATCTTTGTAGCCTGACTGGCTGAAGTGTACTGTGTTTTGAAGTCTGGCTAAACTGAACTGTGTATTGAAGCCTGGCTAAGCTGAACTGTGTATTGAAGCCTGGCTAAGATGAATTGTGTTTTGAAGCTTGGCTAGACTGAACTGTGTTTTGAGGCCTGGCTGAAGTGAACTGTATTTTGAGGCCTGGCTGAAGTGAACTGCATTTTGAAGCCTGGCTAAAGTGAACTGTATTTTGAGACCTGATTAAAGTGAACTGTATTTTGAAAATCTGGCTGAAGAGAACTGTGTCGAAGCTGGATTAAAGCGGCACAGTGAAGGGAGTGAGTTAACCCAGCTACTTAAAGACACCTATGGAATTGGATTGAACTTTGTGGGATTTTTTTCTTTGTTTGTTCTTTCGGGAGCTGTCTTCTGAAAGGTGTATTGGGGTACTGCATTTATGTATGCACTACAAGTGGATTTGAAGAAGTGAGTCTGACTTCAGATCATCTCTCAATAAACATTGTCGTGAGAGGAAGCTCGGTTTGACAATATGCACAAAGGCGTTACTACTATGTGCTTATATTTTGAACTCATATCAGTATAAATTTAAAAGCAAACTTATACACTTACCTCTGGGGAGTAAATGTGTGCTTGCATAGTTACATATGCTATTGAAAATTTAGGCCTTTGTATACATCAAGAACTCCATTACTGCTCCCAAAATTATGAAGTTATTCTGCAAAATGCACCGTAGGTGTTCACTTGCAATACAACTACTCTTATACTAAATACATTTTATTCTTTTCTGACAGAAGCATAAATAGCTAATAAGACCCACACAGGATATTGCAGCCAAAATCATGTTCTTTTTTCTTTAGGACAGAATACAGATATACATAACTGGTGAAATCTGCACAGCTTTCTGAGTTTTTTTTTTAATGTTAGATCTTTGAGCAATCTTTCATACTACTGATCATATGGCATTGCTTGATAGACCACTGAGGACTTTATGGGATAGCTGAATTGGTCTTATGATAAATTAACTAAGCTGCAGGCAGTAATCATAGCAAATTTTCAAAATTACCCCAAATGTTCTCTGTGCGGCACCATAGTGTTTGATGTCATTACCAGTTATATTCATTGTACATATAACGTTACTCAGAGAATCAATTAGACCTTTTGAGGGTAATATTATAAAGCTTGTGCATTAAGTATGCATGTTAAAATAGCATATACATGCACATATCAAGATTTGTGTGTTTTGTATTATTTTATAGAGGTAATCCACTGGATTTTATATAGTGCGACTTACATTGTATGCACAAATCTGGTCATATTCTGGATTTGTGCATACAACATAATTATTTAACAAGCCAATCAGTGCTAATAATTGCCATTTAACAAGCAATTATTGACACTAATTAACATTAATTAGAGTTTACACGCACAACTGTCTAAGCTCTCCTATTTAACCTTTATTTGGCTCGTTTGGGGAAAGTGAGTCTGTGAATGTGTCATACTGTATGTATGCAGATGACATTCAGTTTTTCCCCCGATTGATGCATTGGGGGGGGGGGGGACATTGGAGGATCGGTTGAAATTATGTATTTATTTATTTATTGGGAATTATTAACTGCCTTTATGAAGAGATTAACCCAAGGTGTTATACACTAGATACAGTTTAACATAAAACTTATAATTTTGTTAACAGCATAGCAATAGTAAAATAAGCAAGAATAATTATAAATACAATAAATGAGATAAACTTGAAAACAGTAAATTGAAACCTAATAATAGAACTACCATGAAACAGTATCAAAAATCTACACATTTAACAGCACTGGAATTCAAATACCAGAGAAATAATACAATTTTAGCATAATACTAATGATACACCTAATGAGCGCATGCATTAGAGCATTCAACTAACATAGATATGATGCTAAAGAATTTCTACAATACGGCTTACCATATAGCTGTGAGACCAAGAACAGATATCTGATGGGAACAAGATGCGTTGTACAGAGTCAGTTGGGATAATTTGATGGTTAGTTAAACTCAAGGCAAGTCCGTTGTATGGTTAAGCAAGAGATAAGGAACTGATCTAAGTTACAGTGTATGTAGTAAGCTAGTCCAGGTGCAGAATGAGTGTATAGTCAGACACCCTATAAGTTAAAGGCTTGGAAGAAGAGCTAGACTTACACCTGCTTCCTGAAGTAGAGGTAGTCTTGAGGGAGTAAATTCCAGAGCATGGGGATGTGTTTGAAGAAGGTTCAGGAAAGGATGCTGAATGTCGCTAAAACAGAATTTATGATTTTGGTAGCTCTAGGGTAGATGTTTGACCTGTGTGTGTTTGTGTGGACTAGGGGGCACACAATGAAGCTACAAGGTAGTAAATTTAAAATGAATCTGAGAAAATATTTCTTCACTCAATGTGTAAACAAATTCTGGAATTCGCTGCCAGAAAATGTAGTAAAAGTAGTTAGCTTAGCGGGGTTTAAAAAAGTTTTGGATGGCATCCTAAGGAAAAGTCCATAGACCATTATTAAAATGAACTTGGGGAAAATTCTCTGCTTATTTCTAGGATAAGCAGCATAAAATGTATTGTACTTTTTTGGGATATTGCCAGGTACTTGTGACCTGGATTGGCCACTGTTGGAAACAGGATGCTGGGCTTGATGGACCTTCGATCTGTCCCAGTATGGCAATACTTATATACTTATGAGCTTACTGCTCGTGGTGATCATTGTGTTCAGAAAGCATGATGCATTTATCTTTGGACATGGTAGAAAAAATTTGGTATGTTGAGCTTAGCTGCTTTTTCTGTTGCGGTAGTTCGATTATGGAACGCTTTTCTGGGTCCACTTCACTTATGCAGCAATGTGGTTCAGTTCAAGAAATTGTTAAAAATATAGTTGTTTGTTGAACCTTTTATGTAGGAGCAGCTGGTGTTATAATTAGTAGTGATGAGCAGTATTTGCAGATTATGGTAGGTCGTATGAGATGTGGTTTGTCATAACTGTTCTAATGTGGTTTTTATTATGTATGCAGGCCATCAGGACAATTGCTACGGCTGCTCTTGAGTAGGGTCTTACTTGCCTGAATATTTGTCCTTCCTGACATGCCTAAGCACAGAGGAAAATCAGGAGTCAGTCCTCCTTGTCCCATGGTGCTCCTGCCCTTAGGCAAAACTTGATTGTGGCTTTTGCAATGCAGTAATCTGAGCTGGGCATCTCTGCTGTTTCTGGAGCTGAGAGGAACTCCGGTATGGAGAGAGAGGTGTCATTTAGCCTGCAATGCCCTACTTCCCCCTCTGGGTCAACCTGTCATCCTGAGCACTGCATCAGTGGAGGAGTTGGGAGGTAGTGGACGGTGCTTGTCTGACACAGGAGGGGCAGAGCTTGGCAAAGGTCCTGGTTGGAGAGTCAGCTGCAATTATTACACCAGAAGGGATTTACCATTGTTGGAGCTGCATTAGTGTAATAAGAGGAGCTCTCACAGATCGATGGACCAACTTTGGGGTGAGACTTGGAAGATCTCAGTGCACTCTGGGTACTGGTAAGACCAACAGAAATAACATTGGATTCAATATGGTCTGCTGTGGAAACACTTCACAGAGTGTGTTTAACTTTTGTTGGTGCCTTGGTGGCTATGTGGGATATAAATGCTATAAATAAATAAATAATTCCTCTTCTATTAAGACTTTTATTTCACGTGTGGAAATTCAGGACAAGAAATTGTTGGAAGTGGATTCTTTTGTCTCCCAGATAAGGGCTGTGGAGAGCCAAGTTTTGATACTTCATTGTAAACTTGAGAACTTAGAAAAAGGGGCCAAGGCAAATGTTATTTATTTATTTATTTTATTTATTGCATTTGTATCCCACATTATCCCACCTATTTGCAGGCTCAATGTGGCTTACATAGTTTTGTTATGACATTGTCATTCCAGAATATCAGAAACAGTTAGTAGTGTGAAGAGATTAAGTAGGGAAGAAAGAGGATGTGATTGGGCGGGTGATAGTAGAGGTGGATTTTCCTAACTGGTTGGGTTGGGAGAGTGAATTAGTGGAGCTGTTGGTTTCGTTGTAGGCCTTGCTGAAGAAGTATGTCTTCAGAGATTTGCGAAAGTTATTTGATTCGACAATTGATTTCAGGTCTATGGGTAGAGCATTCCATATTTGCGTGCTCGTGTAGGAGAAGGTAGTGGCATGCATCAACTTGTATTTTAGTGCTCTACAGCTGGGGAAGTTCAAACTGAGAAATTTGCGGGACGTTCTTGTGGTGTTTCTGGGAGGCAGGTCCACTAGGTTCAGCATGTAGATCGGGGCGTCTGCATGGATAATTTTGTGTACGATCATACATATCTTGAACACAATGCGTTCTTTAAGTGGGAGCCAGTGCAGTTTCTCTCTAAGGGGTTTTGCACTTTCATATTTAGGTTTTCCAAATATGAGTCTGGCGGCAGTATTCTGGGCTGTTTGGAGCCTCTCCTGGCTAAATTACATTGGCTTCCAATACATTCTCGGATTACCTTTAAACTTTGTGTACTTGTTTATCAAATTTTGTATGGTTTATTACCTTGCTAAATGCAAAACCTGATAGAACTGCCTTTACAAAATGCATTTCCTACATCTAGGGACTATCTCATCTTCATTACCCACGTTGTAAGAAGCTTCCTTATAAATCTATTCATAATGCAGGCTTTACCTATCAAGGTACAAAGATATGGAATTTTCTGCCTAATCCATTAAGATACATTACCAATTACTTCTTATTTCATAAACTGTTGAAAGCATTTTTATTTAGTAAATCCCTTACACTTGTAAGTGTTAGCTCTCAGGCATGCTTAGAACCCTGCTCTTGTTATTCAATAGTAGTGAAGTTTGTGTATTCTGTTACTATTATGTATGCTAATACTAATTGTATTGTAGTATTTGCAAATGTTTATTGTTAGCCACATTGAACCCAAGTTTGTTTGGGATAATTCAGGATATAAATGTGGCTAAGTGGTTAGGGTGGTAGACTTTGGTCTTGAGGAACTGAGTTCAATTCCCACTTCAGGCACAGGCAACTCCTTGTGATTCTGGGCAAGTCATTTAACCCTCCATTGCCCCATGTAAGCTGCATTGAGCCTGCCATGAGTGGGAAAGCACAGGGTACAAATGTAACAAATAAATAAACTGAAGACTTTTGAATTTTCAGTCTGTAAAACTATCCCCAATTCGTGATATTTTTTACAGATTTTTGAAAAGTTCTCAAATATCCTGAAAATGGATTACCACCATTGCAAAAAAATATATTTCTTAGCAGGATCATCAACTCAGAGGGACAATTTAGAAGCCCCTTTGGCTATGGAATTGTCAACTGGCAGTTTAAACATCTCTGCTGTATTGGGAAGATCTCAGGATGAGGTTGATTTTAAGGTTACTTTGTTGGTATCCTTTGTCTTTTTACAGGACAGGGATACTTTACTTAGGCTTTATTTAAGATAAGTATCTTCTGCCATTTTCTTGGGAGACAGAGTTAAGATATTTCCTGACTTGTGTAGATGGGCACAGGAGAGATGGAAAAAATTTTCTTGTAATGAGGCAGGAGGTGTTTTGGCATTGGGTACCAAATATCAATTGTGTTTTCCTTGTAAATGTGTTATAATTTTAACAATGTTATCTATCATTTTTTTTATTCTGTTCAGTTGCATCACTTTTTGGATGGAAAAACTCTTTGAACCTTCGCGTCTTTCTGCCTTTCTGGATACTAAAAGGGTGGCGGTTGAATAAAATCATACTCTGTACTTGATGTGTAATTAGCCTGACTGTTCCTGTTTCAGGTGTTTAAATTGCCTTGAAAAGGACATTTTTTTCTTTCTCTTGTTGCTCTCTGTAGTAAGTCTTGGATCCATAATGGGGACTTGAGTGAAGATATTTCTTTTGTATGGTGTTAAATTTTGAAATATGTATATTTAAATATTAGCTTTATGTTTAATTATCACTTTTCTGTACAAGGAGGCTTGGTAATATTTTAAAATATTATAAATGAAAAAATAATTTAAAAAACCCTCTTAGGTCATGAGTCCAGTGTAGTAGGGTACTTTAGGTTAAAGATGTTTGTTTTGCTTGCCCCTTTTCTTCTTTTTATGATTACTTATTGTCAGCCTCTCATCATTATAGCGATCATATCCCCCTATTTTGTGGACTACAATGCCTTTACCTATATGTAGAATTAGAGTTTCTAATTTTTTCTTTTTCAATGTTTTACATGTAAGACAAAATTTCTGTGCAAAGTTTTGTTCTTTGTGTTTATATTTTAAATTGCAAAAAAAAAAAAAAGGTTTTAAAACTATGTACTTCCCAGAAATGAAAATCTACATGAAAATAGGTTTTTGCTAAATAGACAGTTGAGCAATCAAACAGATTATTTCTTCTAGTATTCTTGCTTTAATGTGAAAAGGTTAAAGTGTTGCTTGAGATAAATTGTTATATCAGAATATTATGAGGAAATCTAAATTTGTACGAAGATTGACTATGAGATCATTGGAAATTCATCCTCACGAGCACAATGAATAGAACTTACCATGAGCTAGTAATGAGATTGTTAAGACTTTCATTAAAATGTTGTATGGCTAATTCACAGTCATTTTAGTGAATCTGCTCTAATTGTCCCTTCATTGCTAAAGACTCTAAGGAAAAGATATTGCAGCAATATTCAATGGAAGGTTAATGCCAAAGTCCCTAATGCTTCTGTCTGTTCTTATGGAAGGTGCTGTTACTGAAGCAGTGAGATGAACTTCTTTTCCTATGCCAACTGTTACTCAAAATTTGGGTTCTGAATCACACCAAGAGCAATTGCATTTTCCCCTATACATGTACCCCCAATCCTATATAATGTGATGCGAGTTGCACACGCAATTCAGGTTGTATTCTGTATTGAGTGTGCAACTTAATTATCTTAACAAGCCAATCAGCGCCAATAATTGCCAATTAACAAGCAATTATTGACACTAATTTGCTTTAATTAGAACTCATGCACACAACTTCCTACGCATATTCTAGAAAATGATGCACATAAATTCTAATGTGCCCTGCCAAGAAGGGTGTATTGCCATCGGTGTGGAATGAGTGAATTGTGGGCATTTCTAAACATTATGCATGCTGTGATAGAATACACCCATTCTGCCCCTATCTTAGTTGTCGGGATTTACACCACATTTTAATTTCACGAGTCCTTTCTCATAGAGGACTCATTTCATAACTTCTATCATTTTGGTCACCCTTCTCTGTATCTTTTCAAATTTCAAAGAAGAGTACAGGCAGGCTAGTTCAATGTCATTATCACAGAATACTGAGATTTAAAATTCTACAAGGCTCTGTGGGTCCAGACAGCTTGTATGCTTAAGTTATAAGAAAGGTAACCCACTAAGGGCATTCAAAATGTAGGTGTGACTAAAATGATAGCGGGGATGGGACGACTTCCCTAAGAAGAAAGACTGAGGAGGCTAGGGCTTTTCAGTTTGGAGAAGAGACGGCTGATGGGAGACATAATAGAAGTATATAAAATAATTAGTGGAGTGGAACAGGTGGATGTGAAGATTTCCAAAAATGCTAGGACTAGGGTGCATGCGATGAAACTACAGTGTAGTAAATTTAAAACAAACCGGAGAAAATGTTTCTTCACCCAACGCATAATTAAACTCTGGAATTCGTTGCCGGAGAACATGGTTAAGGCAGTTAGCTTGGCAGAGTTTAAAAAGGGGTTAGATGGTTTCCTAAAGGACAAGTCCATAAACCACTACTAAATGGACTTGGGAAAAATCCACAATTCGAGGAATAACATGTATAGAATGTTTGTACATTTGGGAAGCTTGCCAGGTGCCCTTGGCCTGGATTGGCCGCTGTCGTGGACAGGATCCTGGGCTCGATGGACCCTTGGTCTTTTCCCAGTGTGGCATTACTTATGTACTTATGAATAGCACACCTAACATCATTATATAAACTGTCTACAGTAAAACTTGGTTTATAGAATAGCGCATACACTGGGGGAACATACGTACATTTAGGGGTGGCCATTTACACCACTGAAACCTGGTGTAAATACCTGTGCCTAAAAGTACACATGTTCCCCTGAGTTCTATAACAATGTGTGTAAATGTGATTGACACCTCCCAACATGCCTATACTACTCCCATGGCCATGCCCCCTTTTCAGCTATGCGTGCTGGAATTTACATGCATCTCTTTTTAGAATACACCTAAAAAGAATCACATGTAAATTCCAATTATTGCCAATTAGTGATGACAATTGGTTGCTATTGGTCAATTATCATCACTAATTAGCTCATTACCCAATTGAGTAGTGCATGTAAACTGGCTATGTGCAGAATTTAACGCATGCTACTCACCACACCTTTTATAGAATCCGGGGGCATACACAACACTGTACAAACACATAACGGAGAAAAAAATCCTCTCATTATAGAGCTTATGATCTAACTTGATCAAATCACTATATTTGAGAGAGATAAATATAGAATTGGTTGTAGAATCATTAGTGGGGAGTCAGTTGATGCTCCCAAGAGTCAGCAGCAATATTAGTGTAAAGAAACAGTGAAGAAGTGCTAGTCCAGCAGCCAAACTGAAAAGAGATTTTTTTTTTAAAGAGAATAGAAACAATTGCAGTTGCTACTGGAACTGGGAAAGGTAAGTCCACTGCCATCTTTACACAAAGCAAAAAAGAGAGAAGACCAGTATTAGGTAAAGCCATTGCCACAAAGCAGAGCAGCAAGAACATTTTGATCTCCGGGAATTGTATGGAGAGGCTTTGGCAGTAATATATCTGTAAAGAAATTTCATATGGAGGGTTTCTATCAAAATCATCAGATACTGAAAATTTCATAACTGAGGAGTGTCTTCAAAATCTAGGGCCTGATGTTCAGCACTACTTAACTGATTAAGGGTTCCTTTACTAAGGTGCACTGAAAAATGTCCTGCGGTACTGTAGGTGTGTGTTTTTGGTGTGTGTAGATCCATTATTCAGTGCACCTGCAAAAAACAAATTCCTTTTTAAACATTTTTGCCAAAAATGAATGTGCGGCAAAATCAAAATTGGCGTGTGCCCATTTTGGGTCTGAGACCTTACCACCAGCCATTGACCAGAGCAGTAAAGACTGATGTGGTAATGACCTACACGTGTCAATTGCCACTTGGTGCGCGTCCGAAAATAAAAATTATTTTTCGGATGCGCGTATCGGATGAGCGCCAAAAATGAAATTACCACAAGAGCCATGCGGTAGCCGGGTGGTAACTCCATTTTGGCATGTGTTGGGCACATGTAGATGCCTACACGGCTTAGTAAAAGTGCCCCTAGGAGAGATGCCAGTGTCATACACAGATTTTCAGCAACATATCGCTGAATAGTACTGTTAAAATTAAAGCAAACCACCAGGGCAGAATCCCCAATATTCAGTGGCAGTGCCTGGATATTCATCTGATTAACTTAGGCCAGTGAAAAGGCTGTCCTAAGAAGGCTGGGTAGCTATTCAGATAGTACCATTGAATATTGGGTAACTCCCGATGGCTGCCTTGTGCCAGAAATTCAGTGCTGGTACACAAATAGGGCATGACATTTATACAAATCAGCCAACACCAGCCAACACCAGCCAGCGTTTAACAAAATGCTGACCACCACTGGCTAAATATTACCCCCTCCCTTCCCCCCCCCCAGTTGTTAGTGTGCTAAGTGGTAAGAAGGTAGGAAGTGATGCTATCAGGGTAAGAGCAGCCAAAAAGTTGAGCAGGTAGTAAAAGTGTAAAGGCTATCCCTGGTTTTTCATCTTCTGCTCTGCCTTCAGACCCATTTTCAGCACTAGCAGCTCCCAAGGAAACAGAGAGGAAGTAACAAAAAACATCAAAGATGTGGCACTTATTATGGTTAGAGGATCCTTGGGGAACTTTACAGTTGTTGGTTTTCCCAAAGTACTGGAAACCAACTCCAAAAACCATGTTTATATATTCTACTGGGGAAATGGGGAGAATTTTCAGTTTTGTAAGCCTGAGAAGTATTCGCTAATGAACACATTGATTTTAAATTGAAATTTATGGTTCTGTAACCCTGGGTTCGATTGATCACCTAGGTGGCTGCCTAGAGTGTGCCTCAAGGAGTTGGGACAGGGTGCACAAAACAAATTCATTGATTTTCAGGACCAAGGGGGCCAAATAAGCAGTTCAGATTTCCTATAAATCTCCACTGAATAACTCAGCTGATTCCAGCAGTATTGTTCTGAACCAGAATTGTATTAATGTACTTCAAAATCAGTCACACAAAAAAAGCAGAGGCAAAAGGCTACAACCATGTAACAAACAAAAACTCAATGGTAGAAACAGTATTTACAATGACTATCCAGGACTTCACTACTGTTTATCAGCAATGCTGTACTCCCTTTAATTCCTACATCCTACCAGGGAGAGTGGCGTGGTCAAACGAAATTATCCTTGTTGTTTCTGCAAGATGCAGAGAGGATTACCTCTGCTAGGATTATCAGCTCACCTCAAAGTTGATTATCACTTACAATTGGCAATCAGCTGTTGTAAGACTCAGGGGCACTGAGCTCATAGGGTTTCTTCTTGAATGGGATCCTGTTAGCTGTATTGAGACCCATAGGACTCCTGCTGGTACAATAAATAATGTTATCCTTCAGCTTTAAGATATTCCTGAACTGCAAGGGTTGTGGTCATAGCTTAGATTCCCCTTCTCCTGTCTATGATCATAAGGAATGCAGAGAGGATCCCACCTCATGCATTAAGAAAAGGTCAGAAACTTTACTGGTTCTGTTCTTGGTAACTGAATACTGGTAAAAGGCTAAGTATTTCTGAGATCTACGCTGATAAGCCTAGGCTTGAAGAATCTCTCCAGCAGATAGCAAGGTTAGAGATGGGGAGAAGTCAATATAGAAATATAGAAAAATGTAGGCAGATAGAGACTATATGGAGGCATATTTTAAAAGCACGTAATAACCTATGGAACTTTGTAAGTCTAAGTGCTTTGAAAACAATCCCCATGGTCTATCCAGTCTGCCCATCCATGCCATCTATTCTCCCTCTCACTCCCTTAGAGATCCTAGGTACTTATCTCAAGCTCTCTTGATTTCAGATACTGTTTTCGTCTCTCTACCACTTCCACTGGGAGAGAGTTCCACAAATTCACCACCCTTTCCATGAAGAAGTATTTCCTTAGGTTACTTCTATCTCCTTTCACATTCATCCTATGTCCCCTTGTTCCAGAGCTTCTTTTCAATTGAAAGAGACTCGCCTTCTATGCATTTATGCCACATAGGTATTCAAATCCATAGCTGCACTAATCCACCTCACCAACCCACTCAGCTACGAAAGCACCTCAATACTTACCCGCCTAATCACTTCCTTCTTTCCTCCTTTACTCAATCTCTGCACATTACTAATTTTATCTGATATTCTAGAATGATATTGTTACATTACAACTATGTAAGCCATTAAAAAACTATGTAAGCCACATTGAGCCTGCAAATAGGTGGGAAAATGGGGGATACAAATGCAATAAATAATAATAATAATAATAAATGTCTCTATCATATTTCCCCTCTCCTGCCTTTCTTCTAAAGTATGCATATGGAGCTCTTTAAGTCTGTCCCCATACACTTTATGATGAATATCACTGACCATTTTAGTAACTGCCCTCTGGACCAATTACCTATCCTGTTTATATCTTTTGAAGATGTGGTCTCCAGAATTGTACACAATATTCTTAATGAGGTCTTACCAGAGTGTTACACAGGGGCATCATCACCTCCTTTTTCCATTGGCCATTTCTCTCTTTGTGCACCCAAGCATCCTCCTAGCTTTCACCGCCACCTTTTCAACCTTTTTCACCATGTTAAGATCATGACAAATGATCACACTCAAGACATTGCTCGTCTGTGGAGTCTCTGTTTTATAAACACCAAAAAGGAGAAACAAAATCCTCTATAAACAAGTACAGAAGAAAAGGAAATAGGAGAGGACCAACAAAACAGAAGAAAACAGAAAAAAGAAACCTTGGAGTTAATTATAATAATAATAATAATAATAATAATAATAATAAAATAAGCCACCAGGTCCACATAAAAAACATCCCCAAAAAAGTAGAAGTTTAGAAACACAGCACTGTGTCACCTTTTTGTTAGTCCTCCTTATTTCCTTTTCTTCTGCCACCAGAACATCCCACTGAATATGCTGGATACTTCTTTTGTTCTACCGGTTTCTTGAAACTTCCAGCCTTCTTTGGAAAACGTCAAAATGTGCACTTGTCATCTTTTAGACAAATGAGGTCAGCTTAGAAGCATTATTCTATATTGGTGGTTCTATATTGGTTGCTGAATTCCTCAAGATGCTATAGTTCTAAAAGCTGGAAAAGGTGCAGTCGGGCTGAAAGAATCTTTCTCTACCAGAAGAGTCAGGTTGAGTCATTTCTTGTTGAAGAACTGCTATGGGAGACACGAGTTGGTAATATGTCCAAAGTTGAGTTGGAACTACTTAAGTTCTTAAGGGAAAATACCTTTGTGCATTCAACAACCTTAACCAATCTTCCTGAAAGGTCAAGCATAAGGACTATGGCAGTTAAGAGGAACTGCCAGTTTTCAGTAACTCAGAACCTCCAACGTTAACTCCCAGATTCTATATATGACATGTCAAGTAGCTGCTTTAAATTGTGCACATTGCCAATTTATGTACACTACTCAATTAGTTAACGAGCCTTTTACTGTTGAGAATTGGCCAATAATGACTAATTGGCAATAATTGGAATTTACATGCACATATTTTTAGGCTTATTCTAAAGAGAGGTGCTCATAAATTCCAGTGTGCATAGCAAAAACAGGGGAGCAGCAATGGGAGGAGTGTAAGTGTGTCAGGGTAATCAATCAAATTTATGCATGTGGTTATAGAATTCGAGGAAGCACACCTAGATTTAGGTGCAGGCATTTACACCAGCTTTTCACTCATGGAAATGGCTATGCCTAAATCTAGGTGCACCCGGCCAGTTTATGTGCTACTCTATAAACTATTTTTGAATATAGACATGGCTTAAAGAATACTGCTAGATGCGTAAATCGGTGACGCCTAGATTTTAGTCATCATATATAGAATCCAGTAGTAGTAGTAAACATGTGCATAGAAAATGTCTACTTATGAATCAGTCCAATTCAGGATCAGTGATATAGCTTCATGTAGACAAAATAATACTGATTAACTTTTGATAATTTAGATGTGGGGTGAGGTAGTATATTTGTTAGTTTTGCTATGTTTAATGTTGTATTACTATTGCTATTGAGTATTTCAATTTGTTCTCCGCCTAGAATCATGTAGATAGTGCGGAACAGAAATTTTGTAAATAAATAATGAATAATCATGATAGTAGATTTTTTTCAAGTTCTCCTAACAGATATCTTGTAAAGGGCAAGATGAAACAGAAAGTTGCTCTGAAGAGAAGGAACAGCTTTCTTTTTTGAGTGTTATAACTTGCTATGCTTCTATGATGAAATCGTGCTCCCTCAATCAAAGAAGCAGAGCAAAAGCATACTTTCTTCTTTTGTTTGCTGGAATTGTTTCCTTTCAAGTAGAAACATTGTAATTTTTACTGCTTGCTTGTTCTAAGCACTCCTTGTTCTTGGTCATTGTTGTTGGAAGTACTTACTTTGCTATTATTATCTGGAGCAAAGTATTACTACAGAGGAAGCAAAACCCCTTGAAAGCATTTCAATAGGACAATCATTTTTTTTTATTATTATTATGAGTGCTTGTGCTTTCTCCCCAGTGGTTCTTTTGCTGTAATCTTCGTAATAACAGAGGAAGAATTTATATCAGTGTATATACTTTGCATCCAGCTTAAGAGAAAGCTAGCTACAAATACTAAGGATTCATGTAGGTAATTATATAAAGGACTTTTCACACATAGGGGTCCTTTTATTAAGGTGCACCGAAAAATGGCCGGCACTGTTTAGCCACATGTATTGGATGCAAGCAGGTCTATTTTTCAGCACACCTGCAAAAAAGGACTTTTCTTGGGCTGAAAATGGACGTGTGACAAAATAAAAATTGGCGCGCGTCCATTTTGGACCTGAGACCTTACTACCTACCACCCATTGACTTAGCGGTAAGGTCTCATGCGTTAACTGGGAGGAAATCCTCAGCGCATTCACTGCCAATTACTTCCCGGTTAACGCCATGCGGTAGAAAATAAAAAAATTTTTCTGCTGTGCATATCAGACTTGCATAAAAAGTAGAATTAGCACCCGGGGCACACGGTATCCTGGTGGTAGTTCCAAATTGATGCGCATTGGATACGCATAATAGGCACCTATGCACCTTAGTAAAAGGGCCCCATAATAAGCTAAATTCTCTATATGGCACCTGAAAAATCTGTGCCTAGGTGTTTTCTCTAAAGTACGCTTACATTTTATAGAATCGGCTTAAATTTCCACTCGGTATATAGAGTATACCGAGCACCTCTCCACATGCCCAAATTTGGTCGCATCCATTTAGGCCATGCTTTACTTAGTGTAAATCCTGATGCCTGAATTAGGTGCAGAGGGGGGATTCTATATATGGTTCCTAAAAAATCCGCACAGAAAACATTTTTGCCTCAGCATATTCTATAAGTGGTTCCTAGATTTAGGCGCAGTATATAGAATATACTTAGTTGCCATCCCAGCACCTAAAACTACATGCATCTATTTACACCAACTAAAACATGACATAAATTCCGGCACGTAGATTTAGGCACATTGGGCAATAATTTATAAATACGTGCATAAATTTCAGAATGCCCACAAAATGCCCATTTCTCCACCTATAACCACACTCCTTTTTGCCTGTGCACATTAGAAGTTAGGTGTACTGCGTTACAGAATATGCTCGGTGAGTTGTGCGCATAAATTGTAATTATTGCCGATTGGAAGCCCTCACAGTTAAGCTGTGAGGGAGTTAACATTGGCTGAAGCCAAGGCAGCCAAGAAGGGAAAAGAAAGGGAGGGGAGGGGGGGAGGAGTGAGTAAGATTAGAATTAGGTAGAAGTTAGGTTAGCAACAGGGAAGGAGGAAGTGGATTGGGTAAAGAAAAAGGGTTAGGATTGGTGGGAAGGGAAGGGTTAGGATAAGGTGAAGATTTGGTACTCAGAAATTAGTTTAGTTAGGTAGGAGTGGGTTAGGGTGGATAGTAGGGAGCTGAAGGACCCTTCCCAGCCCGCCCTGGGTGGGGGGAGTTGGTGCTTTGGGGAGGTGTTTTGGGAATATGGGTGGAATGGGGGGTGGGGGGAGGATTGGAGAAGACAGGTAGCAGCTTGTAATGGAAAGGGTGCCTGGATGAGGGGTTTAAGAGGCACCAGAAGCGGTTAAATGAATATTATGAAATATATATGAAATAGAAATGAACTCATGGGCGGAACCGCCATGAGTAAGAGGTGGCTTGACGGTACCGTAAGTCACATGGGTGGAGGGGGGTAAGGTGGGAAGAAAGTGAGCCAGTTCGTTACCGAATGGCTTAAAATTATTAACCGCTTTGTGAAGTTAAGATGGTGAAGGAGAGTGATATGTTACTAAGTTAATGTTAAGTGAAATGAATTTTATTAATATTTGAAAATAAAGCTGCAGCCAAAATTTTATTCCAAAAGAAAAATGTTGTTGGAGTTATTTGTAAATTATAAGAATGTGTTAGAGGCTGCCTGAAGTGCGAATGTCAATGTTAAGTACTCATTATTGCTTGTTAAGTGCTGTTATCAAGAGGATTTCAAATTTGGAAACAAACATTCCTGGACTTTAATATTAGAGAACAACAATTATTGGATCAATGCTTACTGAGACATAAATGGAAGCCTTAGAATGTAAAGCCAATGAAAATTCTGAGCTGTCTGAGCCATGAACTTTGTCCTCATACAGAACGAGAGGACAAAGAAGAAAATCATTTTGCTGTACATGAACATCAAGCAAACAATGAATTGTATATGCAACTGAAAGTGCCATATATAGAATCCGGGGTTATGTGCACAAAGTAGCCATATATACTGTATATACAATGTTTATTTTCATCGGTCATAAAATATGCTTGCAGAATGTTTATAGAGGTAATTTTGTATGCAAGAAGAGACAATATTTCTAAGGGCATAGTTATGGATTAGACATAGAAATGAACTTCCAAGATGTTATGGATTTAAATGTCATGATATTTACAGATGCAACTTGTATTTATTATGTATTTAAATTACATTTATATTCCATCTTTCCTAGCGTGTTCAAAGCAGATCACATGTAAAATATCTTTAAGGTGTATCTATGGGCTAAATAATCTGAAATCTTTGCTATTTTTTCAGAGCACACGTAAATCTTTTTTTTTTCCAGAAAGGATTGTTTAGAAATACAGTTCATTTTTATCTAACACACAAGAGTTCATTAAATATCACCTTGACAAAAATATTTAAATCTCTGTCAGGAGTGAAAGGTGGATTCAAAGATATCAGGTATCTTCGTAATAACAAAGGTATCTTCGTAATCTTCTTCTGGGTGTAAAAGTTGCCATAACTTTAACCTTTCTAGCTACATGGAACTTTCAAGCCACTGTTTTTTTTTAATTTTATTTTTATTAAATTTCAAAGTGATACATTCACAATAATAAATGTATGGCAATCAGAAAATGCATCCATGGAATTGAAAAAAAAACACCATCCATTACATTCTCATGGATGTTCAGAAAATATCTTACATTCTTAGACCACAAATAAATCAATCAAGATACAAGGATCATAGGAAAAACTGAGTAAAAACTCTTATTAGAAACATAAGGAGGACAAAATCACAAGCTTTGCCAACGGTTTTAGCTCCCTACTGGTGTCTCCGAGGCTTGAGAGTCCCTACTTTCCTTACTTATTAAGAGGAGCTTCAATTTTTCTGGATCAAAGAATACATAATGGACATTACCAAAAGAAACAAGACATCTACATGCAAATTTTAGTTTAAAAGTTCCTCCCAAAGAAACAGTTTGAGGCCTAAGCCCCAAAAAGTCTCGCCTTTTCTTCTGTGTAGATTTACTAACATCAGGAAAAATCTGTATCTTCTCGCCATAGAACTGAGCTGTCCTAAACTTGAAGTAAAGCCGCAGTATATTATTACGATCAGTCTCGAACGCAAAGGATACCAGGAGAGTAGTGCGTTCAGTAATAGGCTCTAGTGATGTTTCAAGAAATTGAGTAAGGTTTAAATCCGGCGCTATCTCCAGATTTGATTTAATTCCAGTAATATAATAGACCTTCACAATCGGAGGAAAAAGTTCTTTTGGAATCTTTAGTATTTCCCAAAAATATTTCTGTAACATCTCTAATGGAGGTAGTAAAGGGGTTTTAGGAAAGTTTAAGAGTTGTAAGTTATTTTGTCTAAGCTGGTTGTCCAAAAATTCTACTTTCCTTTGATTCCTTTCTTTCTCCATAAGAACATTTTCAACTAGAGTTTGTAACTTTTTAATTGCAAGGGAATTTGACTCACTTTTCTCCTCTTGCTTCGCTGTTCTCGACTGTAATAACTGTTGAGAATTCTTAACATCCTTTACTTCAGTAGTTAATGCGGCTGAAATCTGTTGTAGGAACATATTCATTGCCTGGATGGCATCCCAGAGGGTCTCTAATGTAACAGTTGCTGGTCTTGTTAATTTGCCGAGCCTTACTGGTGGAGGCGTCTGAATGGAAAGGGGCGCAATCTCTACTCCTCCCGCCCTACGCTCAGACGCCATCGCATCTGGCGTCGAAAATCCTACAGGGCCGCTATCAGCTTCCAAACTATCCAAATGGAGCTTTCCCGTAGGGTCCATCCCTCCACCTGGTCTCGGCGGCGCAACTACTTTCAAGCCACTGTTGGTGATTAATATAAAATAACCAGCAAGTAATTTCTCATTGTACTGAATAATTTTTTGATTTTTTTTCTTCAAAGGAGGAGCTAAGTATTATATTCCCTTTCCCTACCAGAATTTACAACTTTGTTACCACCATCAGCAGAATCTCTTGCCACCTATTTCTCTACAAAACGTTCTCTCACTTCATCCATTGCTTGGATCCCAATCTCAGAGGTCATCTGGGCTGATTACTGCACATGATCCTTCTTCTACCTCACTTACTAGTAGACTTGCTTCTTTCAACCTTCCTTCATCTGTGTCCATACTAAAAACTCTCACTACAATCAAGTTGGCCACAGCTCCTCATGATCCTATCCCATCATCTTTTGTAAAAAAGAAATTACACTGAACCCTTATCTCTTGTCCTTGATCACTACTAGTCTAGAATTGGGTGATTTCCCGTCTCTTTGGAACATGCATTAATTCACCCAAAAAACAAATCCCCTGCTTTGGGAGAAGCTTACCCTTCCAATTTAAGACTAACATCTAAACTTTTATTTGTATTGAAACTTACAGAGGCCATCATTCAAGATCAATTAGCCAATTTTTTAGACGTCAATTCATTACATCCTGAAAAAAGCACTTGGCCCATGATAAAGCAGTACTCCTGCTATCATTTGATCTAACAACGATGTTAGATCTCATGGATCATGATCTTCTGCTTAATCACCTGTATGAAATAGGAATCACTGATGTAGCTCATAAATGGTTTTCTTCATATCTTTGCGATCGGACTAATATTATAATATGGCAAAAGACACCCAATCTCAAACCTACTCATTCCAGCTATACTTGTACCCACCCTTTTTAATATTTTAATGTCATCATTGCTCACACTTATATAGTCATTAGGTTTGACACCACACATATCCATGGATGATATACCAATACTCACAACATTCTGGCACTCAATACTAAATTAGATCTCATTTCACACTGGCTGCTGTCACACAAATTGAAATTAAATCCTGACAAAACTCAAGGCGTCATGTTCTCTTGGACAGGCGACCCATCAGTATCTCTGGATCCACTGTTACATTAAAACCCACCATTAAAGTTTTGGGGATTATTCTGGATCACAACCTCAATTTTAGGTAACAAATCTCTGCTACCGGTTGCTCAATAGATTTCATTTAAAATTTTGAGACCTGCCCTTAAGATATATAGCTCCAGACACCATTGCACCTTTTACGATTTTTCACACCTTATACACCCTCAAGACATCTCTGGTCATCACAGCAACAACTCTTAGTAGTCCCTTCTTTTCACATTATTAGGCCTGACACTATCTGCTAATGGATTTTTAGTGTTACAGCACCTACCTTAAGGAACTCCCTGCCTCTCTCACTTAGACTAGAGTCCTCCCACTCTCTATTTAAATTAGCACTGAAAACATTTCTATTCCGTGAAGCACTATCCCATTAAACCAGAAGAAGATCTCTAACCATTCAGGTCATCTGGCCCCTTTCTTGGGCCTCTCAGGGGAAATCATCTGTCACCAGCTGTCTTCTTCTATGGGTAATGCTCACTATATGTAGTCTTTTCCCCCCTTCTTCTTTTTTTTTTCTCTTCTCATTCTCTTCTATCTCTTTCTTATTGACATTTTGAAGTTCCTTTCTTATTTTATATGATACTAGTAAAAAAGGCCCGTTTCTCACATCAATGAAACGGAGGTTAGCAAGGTTATCATCTAATAGTGATTATGTTTTTAAGAGAACTGTGAGGAAGAATGTGCTGTGATGATAAAGAATAATTGGGAAGGGTGTATAATGAGTAATATGGTCCAAGGGTATGACATGTGGATTGTTTTCTTTTCTTTTTTTTTAATCTTTGTGTTTTGTTTTAATTTTTATTTATAGTATTTTTCCAAAAAGCTAAAGAGTACGCAGAAATTAAAATTTTTTTATTAGAAATATAATGCTTGTTTACATTTGCAAGATTTCTTTATAAACAATATTTTTAGTGAACACTTTGTTACATTGAGGGAAAAGCTTTCCTTGTTCAGGACCATCTGGAAGGAAAATGCTAACTTTTTCAAATGTTTGTCCTTGTGACTTGTTAATTGTCATTGCAAAAGCCAATTTCACAGGAAATTGTTTTCGACATAATGTAAATGGGAGGTCAGTGTTAGATGGTGTTAGTTCAATACGTGGGATAAAAATAGTACTCCCTGCAGTTGACCCAGTGATTACTTGACTAATAATGAGGTTAGTTTTCAAGTCTTTCACTATTAAGCGAGTTCCGTTACATAAACCTTGTTTGGTATTTAAATTCCTGAGTAGGATAATTATGGCTCCAATTTTTAAATGCAGTTTATGGCAAGGCATGCCAGTTGGAGTTTGTTCATGAAGGAATTCTACAGGATATAACTGATGTTCCTCATCATTGGAGTCATGAATGGAGTCCGAACTTAAATAAGTAATTGTCTCACTTCTAAAATATTTAGAACAGCCTCATTTATCTTGTCAACATGCATTTTTTGGGCAAAGAATAGCCTTTTTAGCAAAGTTGTAAACAGTATCTGCTGTAATTTTTTCTCAAAAAACGGCATTAACTATATCGCCGTCACAAATGTGCTTCTGTGGGATTTCGATAATAGCTTTTTGAAACTGTCTGGACATGGAAGATTTCCGTCTGCTAAAGTTATAAGCCAATTGTTGTAATCTGGGTCTACAGAGCGGACATTGTTGTTTAATTTTAGTATTTCAATTTTTTTCTATAGTTTATTTAACTTAATACTGACTTCAATAATGTGAGCTCGATCACTGTGTGGTAGCACTGGTAGAGTTTGTTGAAAATCTCTACCAAGGAGAACTTTCCCGCCAAATGGTTTCTGATTGTTCATGATGTCTTTGAGGATTCTATCTACAGAAGTAAGTGCCATACTGGGTGCCGTGGTGGGGCATAATCGAACGGGGCCGGCCATCTATAAGGGCAGCCATCTGTAATGACGGCCCCGTAAAGCAGCGTACCCCACTGTATTATCAAAACAAGATGGCTGGCCATCTTTCGTTTCAATAATACTGTTGGGGACGCCCAAATCTCAACATTTGGGCTGGCCTTAGAGATGGCCACCATTGTTTTTTGTTGAAAATGGAAACTAATGGCGGCCATCTCAAACCCAGCCAAATCCAAGCCATTTGGTCATGGGAGGAGCCAGCATTTGTAGTGCACTGGTCCCCCTCACACCAACCGAGCACCCTAGGGGGCACTGCAGTGGACATCACAAATTGTTCCCAGCTGCATAGCTCCCTTATCTTGGGTGCTGAGCCCCCTAAATCCCCCCCAAAACCCACTCCCCACAACTGTACACCACTACCATAGCCCTTAGGGATGAAGGGGGGCACCTACATGTGGGTACAGTGGGTGTTTGGGGGGGGGGGGTTGGATGGCTCCCATTTACCACCACAAGTGTAACAGGTAGGGTGAGATGGGCCTGGGTCCTCCTGCCTGAAGTGCACTGCATCCACTAAAACTGCTCCAAGGACCTGCATACTGCTGTCATGCAGCTGGGTATGACATTTTATGCTGGCATAGAGGCTGGCAAAAAAATGTATTAAAATTTTTTTTGGGGGGGTGACCTCTCAGTCTCGCGCCATTGCTTACTGCGTTCACCCACTTCCCGCCACCCTGCTGCCTAAATTGTACCTCAGGGTTCCATCGCTGTCTGCCTGTCTGTTTTCGTAACATCCCCTAATGTCAGTTCAGCTTGCCTTCAGTGTTCCCTTCCCTCTCACTGTTCTGTCCTCTGATGTCATTACGTTTTGATATGAGGGCGGAGCAGTGAGGGGGAACGGAACGCTGGAGGCTGGCTGACGTCATTTGATGTTACGAACCCAGGCATCCAGACAGCAATAGAACGTTGGAGGTGCAAATTATTATATAGGATTATTGTATTGTAACTCCGCCTGAGCAGTAGTTCAAGTTTATAATAAACTTGAAAAAGAGAAACTGCTAAGTTTCCTTCATTCTTCAAGTTGATTATACTCACATGAATTGAGGCAGACATCTGCTGATCAGTGCAGGTTCTGGAACATAAACTCTTTCCATATTTTGAACTGGGTAGACTTCTATGGCCTGTGCCCCAAAAATGTCAAAACAAAGCAGACTTCTTCATCTCTCTCCAGATTATAGAAAGAAGATTTGTATGGACTGGAATGGGCTTTGACGACAGCTCCAGTGGTTGGGAAGCAGTGGCGTACCGGGGGGGGGGGGGGGGGCGGTGGGGGCGGTCCGCCCCGGGTGCACGCCGCTGGGGGGTGCCGCTTGCCGGTCAGCTTCTTTCGTTTCCATGCTCCCTCTGCCCCAGAACAGGAAGTAACCTGTTCCAGGGTAGAAGGAGCATGGAAACGAACGAAGCTGACCGGCGCGTGGCACCCCCCCCCCAGCGGCGTGCACCAGGGAGGGGGGTTCTTTCGCCGGGGTGAGGGGGTGTCCTTTCGCTGGGGGGGTTGCGCTGCACCAGGGGGGCGCTGCACCCGGGGGGCGGGGCACATCGGCGATCCGCCCCGGGTGTCAGCCCCCTAGGAACACCACTGTTGGGAAGTAAAACCACTGTCAGGCAGACTTCTACAATCTGTGACCCAAGAATAGCAAGGATAGATCAAGAACAATTAAATGTATTTTATATTGCATTCATATCACATGCTAAGAGTGTATTTCAGAGGCGGAGAGGAAGACACCTTAAGATTGACAGTGAGTAAAATATCAGTTTGCAACATTGTTGGATTGCTGGTTTAATCAAGTATTAACAATAACACCCTAATTCTGTACATAATGCTCAAAATGGCGTTTACAAATTTGGGCATGTACCAAACTTTTGCATGCAATTTAATTGCTTAACAAGGGCACTAATTGGCAATCATTGGAATTTATGCATGCATCTTTATAATGAGGTTTCTAGAAATATGTGTGTAAATTTTTCAACGCAGATTTGAAAGGGGGCGTGGCTATGGGGGCCATGGGTGAGTCAGGGGCATTCCTAGGATTTGCATGCAGTCTTATGGAATTCAGGAAATCTTTGCCTAATTTAGGCACAGGGATTTATACCAGGGCTCAGTAAACCCTTGTGCCTAAAATTAAGCTTCGATCCTGACACTAACAGCGGCATAATCGAAAGAGAAGGACTCCCATCTTCTGACACAAATCGGGAGATGGGCGGCCTTCTCTCAAAGTCGCCCAAATCAGCATAATCGAAAACTGATTTTTGTCGTCCTCAACTGCTTTCCGTCGCGGGGACAACCAAAGTTCACGGGGGGCGTGTCAGCAGTGTACCAAAGGCGGGACGGGGGCGTGGTTAAGAGATGGGCGTCCTCGGCCGATAATGGAAAAAAGAAGGGCATCCCTGAGGAGTATTTGGCCAATTTTACTTGGTCCAATTTGTTTTGCGACCAAGCCTCGAAAAGGTGCCTGAACTGACCAGATGACCACCGGAGGGAATGGGGGATGACCTCCCCTTACTCCCCCAGTGGTCACCAACCCTCTCCCACCCCCCAAAAAATTAAAATACATTTTTTTCTAGCCTCTATGCCAGCCTCAAATGTCATACCCAGCTCCATCACTGCAATATGCAGGTCCCTGGAGCAGTTTTTAGTGGGTGCAGTGCACTTCAGGCAGGCGGACCCAGGCCCATTCCCCCCTATCTGTTACCCTTGTGGTGGTAAATGTGAGCCCTCCAAAACCCACCTGAAACCCACTGTTCCCACATGTAGGTGCCCCCCCTTCATCCCTTAGGGCTATGGTAGTGGTGTATAGTTGTGGGGAGTGGGTTTTGGGGGGTTTGGGGGGCTCAGCATCAAAGATAAGGGAGCTATGCACCTGGGATCAATTTGTGAAGTCCACTGCAGTTCCCCCTAGGGTGTCCAGCTGGTGTCCTGGCATGTGAGGGGGACTAGTACACTACAATTGCTGGCTCCTCCCATGACCAAATGGCTTGGATTTGGCTGGGTTTGAGATGGCCGCCATTAGTTTCCATTATCGGCGAAAACCGAGGTCGTCCATCTCTAAGGTCGACCATCTCAACATTTAGGTCGACCATCTCTTAGGTTGACCTAAATGTTGAGATTTGGGCGTCCCCGACCGTATTATCAAAACGAAAGATGGACACCCATCTTGTTTCGATAATATGGGATGCCCCGCCCCTTCGTGGGGACATCCTCAGAGATGGGCGCCCTTAGAGATGGGTGTCCCCGTTTGAAAATGCCCCTCCATGTGCTATTCTATAAACAGCGCTCAACTTTGAGCACCATTTATAGAACTGAGTCCTAAATGTGTCAATACTACAACCAAAATTATAAAACTGCTCATTCATGATTGTGTCAAATATAACTGGTCGGTATTGTGGCAGTTTGCTGACTACCTTATTTATGATTAATAAGTATTCTGAGTTTTAATTAAATTTCCAGTTTCTAATCAATAAACCATTAACTTTTAAACAGAAACCAAATGGTGTCAGCATAAAATAAACCAGATAATAAACTCAAAACCACAAAAAATGAATATGTAGGTCTCAACCCTGATGGGAATTTTTTCCTCCCTATGATATGCCGATCTATAAGTTCCGCTGAGGAGGCCAATATCCTGGTGAAACATGGCCCATGTAGGGAGCAATGAGCATTGAACATTGGGAACAATGAACACTGAGCCTAGTTATAACAGTCTTCACAAGTCACAGATATAAGAGGAGTGGCCTAGTGGTTAGGGTGGTGGATTTTGGTCCTGAGGAAGTGAGTTCAATTCCCGGCACAAACAGCTCCTTGTGACTCCGGGCAAGTCACTTAACCCTCCATTGCCTGCCACATTGAGTCTGCCGTGAGTGGGAAAGTGCAGTGCGGGGTACAAATGTAATAAAAAAAAATGTTCAAAAGTACTACATTGACATGAATTTGGACTCGCATAATTTTTCTGCATTTGAAAACATCTATAAGAATGTCTGGAAGATCATAATCCCATCCCCCCACTCAAGCTAAGTAGTCTTTAATTTTTCATTTAAGGTTTGACATTTTGAAGTTTAGAAACAGTAGGGAGTGGAGGCAGGGTGTGCGATGATGGTGGCATGATGATGTTACACATCTCGAGTCTTCGGGTCCATGTAATATACCAAAAAAACTGGGTACAATCATATAATTAATATAAATATATATTTTTTTTGTGGTTTTGAGTTACTATCTGGTTTATTTTACGTTGACACCATTTGGTTTCTGTTTAAAAGTTTATACCTTATTTATGATGCCAATCCAATTCTATAACAGGCATAAGGTGGCATTGGTGCACCAAAATATAGGCATGACAACTTATTCAATTCAATGGCGGGCTTAGGTGGGTGTGCATAAGTGTCCACATGCCACATGCACAATTTATAATATTTTATAAGTTGTGTGCTCCACTAGGCAAAACACCCATGTCAGGCCCATGCTCTAACAACATTAGTGCCCCCATGCAGTTGCATGCTAAGGGACTTAACATGTACATTTTATACAATGGCGCCTAGCGCTTATGCACGTAACTGACAATTCATTGTCACCAATCACATGCATAATGCTATTATTCTATAAATGTGTGTGTTACTTGTATCTACCTTTAGGCATATGTTATAGAATTAATCTTAAAACCTATAGGTTTTATGCACAAAGTACTTTTCCTTTGTAAATAGTCAAAGGTTCCAAAGTATCCAGAGATTTTTCATCTGAATGTTGTGTTGGTAAATCTTAATGGGAAATTATGATTGCAAATCCATTCTATGCCCATTATATTTCTCCCTGACCTAAACATAACATTGCATCATCGTTCTTGAATATTATTATTATCATTATTATCATGGTTTTGCATAGCCTGCCAGATGCTCTTGACTGGGTTTGGCAGTCTAAATATTGAGTCCTTCCCAAGAACCTAGGTTATTCAGAGATATTGATGCAGGATGTGGGCAGTTCCAAGCAGCACAACCTTCTGTAGTTGGCAGATGGCAATTTTGTCAATGCCCAGTGTGTTCAGATGTTGTTCTAGTTCATTCCATATTTCTCCAAGGGCGCCAACTAGTACAGAATCTACAACTGCAGATTTTTGCCAGAATCGTTCAACTTCAATCTTCAAGTCCTGATATTTTGTGAATTTATTTAACTGTTTGAATTATTATTACTAGTATTATATATGGCACATAACACAAACAGAGATTTGACTGATATCACTGGAGAATTCGAACTTCACTCAGAAGCTTATGAATTATCTATTACTGTTGTAAAATATAGCTTGAAACTAGCAAGACTGTTTTTTTTTGTAAGTTCTCTGTTGTAAAATATGACATTTCAAGGTTTTGTAGAAGTTTGTGCAGCCTTGATGTAACACTGCCATTTCTATTTTAAGATCTCAATATTTTGTTAAATTTTCCAATTCTTTGTCTTTAATTCTTGTGTCTTCTGGTACCACAATGTCGATAAAAACCACAGCAATTTTTCCAAGTGCCCTGATATTGAGTATATTATGCTCCAAATTATTATATAGTGATGCAAAAAAGTATTTACCCTACTGTTTTTTATTATTAATGCATATTGTGACAAGGCTACAGCCCAGAGGTACAAAATGAAACAACAAAATCCTGAACTACGAATCCCAGAATGCATTGGCCGTCCCAGCAAAGGGAGCCCCAGGGATAGACAAGATGGGTACATACCAACTCTGACCACAAGAGGGAGGGAGAAGGAAGAAGCCCAGTTCCCTGGCTCCGTAATCAATACATGATGCCTCCCACCTGTAGAGGGAAGGGTGGGGTGAGAAGCAGGTGGAGGAGGGGGTTAAGGCTGCTGAGCAAGAAGCAGAAGGAGGATGTAATGGGAGCTGGAGAGCCCTGAGGAAGGTAGCACCTAAAGGGGGAAAGCTATGGGTTTAAAAGTTTTGATTTAAAACCTGTTGTAAGAAAGAAGCCTGTTTTGATTGGAACTGTTTGCTGTGGGGGAAGGGCAGAGGATTGGAAGAGTTATAAGCCTGGTTCCCCAGCTGCTCCTGTTTGCTGTGTAAGAACTGTGGGAGCTGGAAACCCTGGTTGGATTGCTGGGTGAGGGGCAGTACTACCCTGCCTGGGGCAGCCCTAACCCCAGGGCTGGACTGAAGCTTTTGTTTGTAACTTGGAAACAAAAATAAAAAGAAAAGAATATTTGAAAGTATCTTCTGGTGGCAATTTGTGGGGCTGGGATTAATCCTGGGGAGGAGACTTCCTTCCTCCCCCTACTGGCGCAGCGGTCCCGTTTACAATGGCACCCCAGATGGGACCTAAACTGTGATCCACATGGATAAGAGGAACAGAGGACCCTGGTGGGCCTTTACTACTGCGCAGACCAGCAGGCACCTCAGGTAAGCTGTACCTAGGGGGGGCCAAGGCTGGACAAAGAGCAGGGTAAGGGAAGAGAAACCAAAGGGTGGAGAACCCAGGCAGAGTAAAAGGGGACCCGCTTAAAAGATAGCGCACTTGGGTCGTGTGTCTGTTTGCTTCACAGGATCCTCCTCACTGCCAAGGAGAAGCAGCAAGAGAGCTGCAGCACGTCTTATATTAATTGATGAAAGCATCCAAGGAACAATAAGGGCCCCTCCTAAAAGCCCTACAGACCCAGATGCAAGCCATGGAAGTTCCTGAAGCCCGTCGAGGGGGCCAACACTGATAAGGCGCATTACTCGCCTACCCAGGTAAAGGGTACCTAGGGGGGAGGCGAGGGAGGATCCAAGAAGCTAAGAAATAGAGCAAGTGTAGGACCAGGGAAACAGACAGTCCGCACTTGGATTCTTGTATTACAGGCTACATCCCAACAAACGGTCGAGGAGGACGTCGGAGCCATGGGAAGGCCAAGATGGGTCAGACCGGAGAGGAAAGTCCAGAGGCCCGAGGAGCCAGAGCCCAAGTCACCCGCAGAAGGAATTGACATGGCGAAGTTGGACACCATGATCCAGGTTCTGGGACTTGGAGAGGGACTTTGTTTAGAGACTGTTGGGACAATGTTTAAGCCTGAAGGGGTGTCTGGGGAAGACAAGACCCCAAGGAGAGGAAAAGCGACTGAGCCAGTATGTTACCAATGTGGGGAAATGGGCCATGTTGGAGAGTGGTGTCTGGCAGTATGCAGTTCAGAGGATGAACTGGGAGACTGGGAGGATAAAGGTAATCCTACAGTCAGTTGGGGGGGGGGGGTTAAGTGACATGGCAGGCAAGAGGAAGCCCAAAGGCCATGGGAGTCTGGAGGTGACCCATTCCTCAGAGGCAGGCTTCATGGTTAGGCCGGGTACCCAAGGGGAAAGAGGTGGCTGCAGGGAAGAGGGTCAAGAGGAACCCGCTGCAGAGAAAGCACTCAATGTCCTAGGGAGAGGGGAGGCCACAAACCTGGAAAGTGCCAAGAGAGAGGAGGGGTGCCTGGACGAGAGAGGAAAACCCCAGTTGCAGGATAGTGGTGGTCCTGGTAAGGGTAAACCCTCTAGGGGGGTAGGCCCGGGTGAGAACTTCCCAGGTCAGGTGACAGGATAAAAAGTAGTCCTGATTGTGTAGGGGAAGTCAATGTACACTGGGAGCAGGGGGGTGAGACAGCTGAAGAAAAAATAGGCTGCCCATGCTATGGTGAGGAACTGGCACTATTTCCATGTGGTGGGGAACCAGGGAGAGTTGCCCCAAGGGAGAAATACTGGGAAACCCAGGGAATAGAAGGTAGTAAGTCAATCACCCTGGAAAGGAGATTAAAGGAATCTCCCAACGATAACCCTGAGTTTGGTGGAAAGCTCCAGGAGGAAGCCCATAAAGAGAATGAGAACCCGCTGTTAAAATCCCTTAAAGAGAGTATTTGGCAGGTAGAATGGGAGCTACAAGCCCTATGTAAACCGGGGAAACTCCATAGGTACCCTGAGCAACGTCTGAGGGAGGTTCTGGAACTTAATAAGGGACTGATGGTAACTTTAGTGGGCAATATACAGCAGCAGGAGGAGTCCCATAAGGTATTGGAGACTATTCTGAGGGAGACTGAACAGAAATGGGTCCTATTCGAGTCAGCAGGTAAGAAAGAAATGGCTGCTTCAGTGCAGGCCTTAGAGGCCAAACAGGCAGAGTCCCTTAAGCAGAAGGAAGGCTGTGAGGCACTGCTAGCCACGGTTAGGGCTGAGCTGCTCACAGAATGTAAGCTAAGGGAGGAAAGGGAAGCAGAGGTAGTCCATCTTACAGCCACCCTGAAAGAGACCCAAGCCTTAAATGAGGCCTGAGTAGCTAAGCTGCAGTCCACACATGAGCAAGGGATAAGGGACCTCACAGACAAGTTGCAACTGGACCAGGCACAGACAGTAAACCTAGTTAAAGCTGAGTTCCGGAATGCTCGCCTAGAATGGCAAAAAGAGCAGGAGGCCCTAAGGGAAAGTATAAGGGAACAGCAAGCCTTGATTCTACTCCAGAAGCAAAGGGAAAATAAGCTCGTCACCTCTGTAAAGGCAGAATTAGAAGAAGCCAAGCAGGAGGTGAAGCAGAAGGAAATGGAGTTGGCTAAGAGGCAGGAGAGTGTTAAGGAGATGGGTAAACTACAGCAAATAGCTATAGGAGAGCTGAGGGGGATCTTGGATTTGGGCTCGTTTGGGTGGGAAAAAAATTTTCCACCTGGCAACACTGCTGGGGAGGAGACTTCCTTCCTCCCCCTACTGGCGCAGCGGTCCCGTTTACAATATATGTCATATTAAATGGTTTCTGATCTTTCAATAAAATGTAATGTTAGACAAAGGGAACCTGAGTAAACACATAACAGTTTTTCAAATATTACTTTATTTATTTAGGGAACGAAGGGGTCCTTTTACTAAGCTGCGGTAGAAAGTGGCCTTAGCTTGCCCTTATGCAGGTTTTTCATGCATACTGAGGCCATTTGTACAGAAGTAGTACAATGGCTGATTTTCTAGTTTTTGTATTTATGGCCATCTGCTAATGTCGCCATTAGCATGTGACCATTAAAAACAATTACCGCATGAGCACTTATTGCTACTGATTTCATAGATGTTAATCCTGCACTGATCATTTAGTATGCAGTAATGTAGATGTGCTAATTGATTAGCACAGACATGCCCACTCTCCACCCCAGACATGCCCCCTCAACCAAAATATATAAAAAAATTTATATGCAGATAGTGAGTGCAAATTTGGGACTTACCTCAGGATGCCTGAGCTTGTTCCATGGTAAACTCTTTTAAGCTGCGGTAAGCACATACTAGTGCTTAACACAGCTTAGTAAAAGGGCTCCACGTTATTCAACATCCATGTCACTCATGTGATAAAGTAACTTCCCCTTAGCTACTCAACCAGTTGACCCAATTGAGGGCCTTGCTTACTAAGCCATACTATAGGCATGCTAGTGTTTTTAGCACATGCTAAAAAATAGCACATACAAACGCTAGAGACAACCATAGGAATATATGGGTATCTTAGCGTTTTGTGCGTGCTAATTTTAGCATGCACTAAAAATGTTAGCGTGCCTTAGTAAACAGGGCCCTTGATAATTGGATTCAGCTGAGTGAACATGTCCAACGCTGATTGCAGCCAGCCCTATTGAACCTAAACCTCACTATATATTGAACTTTACTATGAGAGTGAAGTAGTCACTACAAAGTTTCTACAGAAGGCCACTGAAGTGGTGTACATTAAGGAACAGTAGGTATTTTTCTGTCCCTAGAGGTCTTACAATTTAAAAAAAAAATCACAACCATCTGAAATGGGATTTGAACCTGGCCCCCCTGGTTCTCAGCCACCTGCTTTAATTATTAGACTATCCCTCAGCTCTGCATTGATATCTACCTGGCCATTCCATGTCTCTTGTTTTTCCCTGATCATAATTTGGATGTTTCAGTTTGCAAAATGGATATTCATGCTGGATGTCTCCAGCACATGGACATCCATTTCCCATATATTTCGGCAGATCCTGTTCAAAAATACATGAGAAATAGACGTCAATAAGTGATGTATAGGCTTGGATGTCCATAATCTGAGTTTGGACATCCTTTCTAAAACGCTGCTCCACATTTTAATGTCTTCATGTTATGTTAAGTATTTATAACCTGCTTTAACCCTAAATCAAGGTTCAAAGCAGGATAACAAATTAAGATGCTTTAACAACTTATCAGTTTAATTACAGGGTAGAAATATAATAAAAACTTAAAGGTTATTATAACAGAAATTTCCTAAACAAATGAGATTTCAATTGTTTCCAGAACAGAAGATAAGAAGAACGTAATCAAATTTCCAACAGTAAAGAATTCCAAGTCCTAACAGCATGGTACATCACAGCCAATGTTGACTGGTTTTAATAGCATTAAATCAGGTCCCAACTAATCATAGAGAAATTGGCGCATAATGTAAAGTTATTGGAATAAGTTTCACTGTGTGCCAAGTTGAAGTGACAGTGGTCCTTACAAAAGGCAACTGGGTTTTCAAATGTGAACGATTTTCTGGTGGTTCATAACAAGCTAGAAATGATGGAGATCCTTTCTAGGGCCATTAATTTGTGATTCTTGAGATTTCCTCAAACACATTTGATTTTTCCTTTTAAGGTATTGAAGCTACAATGTAGTAAATTTAAAACGAACCGGAGAAAATGTTTCTTCACTCAACATGTAATTAAACTCTGTAATTCATTGCCAGAGAATGTGGTAAAGGCAGTTAGCTTAGCAGAGTCTTGGGACAGGGAGTGTGCTGTTTGGGGATCTTTCCCCAGAAACGAGTATAAAAGCAGATTTCATAAAGCAGCCTGACTGCATGCAGAAAGTAAGCTTCTGCTGAAATCTATTCTGCACTCAAAACACAGTGTGAGAAAGGAATACATAATGCAGCTATAACATAGCATGTGACATAGCAGAAGGGATAGGAGAGTGGCACAGTATGTATCATTTGTGAACGATTTGCACTTATATAGGGCAATTCTATAAATGGCGCCTACAGTTAGGTATTAATTCTACACCCAACTTTCGGTGTGGAAGAGCATTTTAATGGATGCACCCATTTATAGGATAGCACCAAAGTGCATCTGCACACAACTGCAAAAAGGATGTTCCCATGGGTGGGTCAGGAGGTAGTGTTCTAATGTGGATTAACAACTGGTTAAAAGATAGAAAACAGAGAGTAGGGTTAAATGGTCAGTTTTTTCAATGGAGAAGTTATTCAAAGTTGTTAAATCACAAGAGGATTGTGAAAAATTACAAGAGGACCTTACGAGACTGGGAGACTGGATATCCAAATGGCAAATGACATTTAATATGAGCAATTGCAAAGTGATGCATGTGGGAACTATAGCTACGTGATGCAGTGTTCCACATTAGGAGTCACTGACCAGGAAAAGGATCTAGGTGTCATGTTTGATGATACATTGAAACCCTCCGCTCAGTGTGTAGTAGTGACTAAGAGCCAGATGCACTAACTCCATGGAAAGAGCCCTTCCCTTACTGATCCCTTAGCGAATCGGTAAAAAACGGGCATGCATGAAGGAAATCACATGCAAATGAGCTCCTTGCTGTTAGCTCATTTGCACATGATTTCCTTCCTAAGGAGGGGAAGCTAGTCGGCCAGCTGAGCATGCGCAGAGCAGCCAAGCATTATGCTGGCTGCTCTGCGCATGCCAAAGATGGCTTCATATCCCTGATGAGCACTTGGACGTTTTTTTCTTCAGATTTTGTGATGGGTGTACTTCTCTTGGATGTGTTTTTCTTACGTTCCCGAAATGACCACGCCATAGAAAATCAGGGATCGGGATGTGCGAGGACGTCCAAATCAAAACTATTTGGACGTCCCTTTCGATTATGCCCCTCCAGGTCTCTCTCAGCCAATCACAGCATGTTTAGCTGTCACTGGTGTCAGCTTAACATGCTGTGATTGGCTGAGAGAGACCTGGAGGGGCATAATCAATGGCCAAATAGTTTTGATTTGGGCGTCCTCGTATATCCCGATCCCAGATTTTTGGTGGTGGTCATTTCGAGCACGTAAGAAAAACACATCGAAGAGAAGGATGCCCATCACAAAATCTGAAGGGAAAAACGTCCAAGTGCTCGTCAGGGACATCCTTTTTTTTTATTGATTGAAGGATGTACAGGTGTTAGGCACTTGAAAGGACATCCCTGATGAGCACTTGGACGTTTTTTTTCTTTCAATTTTTGCGATGGGCGTCCTCCTCTGTATGGGTCCTATGCAGCCGCAACGAGAGGTGCAGACCTTCCGCTAGGTTTTCTACGGTGCATGGGGTCAGAAAATGGCTGTGCATCTGCCTTGCATGCGCATTATAATACTAATTAGCTCATTATAATAACCTGTAGATCATTTGAATTCCGTTTTCATTAGCTGCTACCGTGACAGGAAAATGGCTCGGAGAACCCTTTTGTGCATGTCTTGTTTTACTACTTGCTCGCTAGATGGCTAGAACTGGTTTAAAAACCACGTTGCTGGCTCGTTAAGTTTAGTGCATCTGGCCCCAAGAAAGCAGAATGTCATGTATTAGGAAAGGAAAACCAAAATGAGGACAGTATAATGCCTTTGTATCGCTCCATGGTGCAACTGCACCTCGAAAACTGTGTGCAATTCTGGTCACTAGATCTCAAAAAAGATATAGTGGAATTTGGAAAGGTACAGAGCTGGGCGGTATCATTTTTCAGCGATAATGGAAACCAAAGGCGCCCAGCTCAAAAATGACCAAATCCAAGGCATTGAGTCACGGGAGGGGCCAGGATTCATAGTGCACTGGTCCCCCTGACATGCCAGGACACCAACCGGGCACCCTAGGGGGCACTTGTAACAATTAAAAAAACAAAGCAAACTACCTCTGAAGTCTATAGCTCCCTTCTCTTGGGTGCTGAGCCCCCCAAATCCCTCCAAAACCCCAAACCCACAACTCTACACCATTACCATAGCACTTATGGCTGAAGGGGGGCATCTAGATGTGGGTACAGTGGGTTTTGGGGGCGGTTTGGAGCGCTCCCATTTACCACCACAAGTTTAACAGGTAGGGGGGGATGAGCCTGGGTCCACCTGCCTGAAGTCCACTGCACCCACTAACAACTGCTCCAGGGACCTGCATACTGCTGTGATGGAGCTGGGTATGACATTTGAGGCTGGCATACAGGCTGGAAAAAAAAGTTTATAAAGTTGTTTTTTTTTTTGGATGGGAGGGGGTTAGTGACCACTGGGGGAGTCAGGGGTGGTCATCCCCGATTCCCTCCAGTGGTCATCTGGTCATTTAGGGCACTTTTTTGGGACTTGTTCGTGAAAAAAAAGGGTCAAAAAAAGTGACCCATATTCACGCTAAAAACACCTTTCTTTTTTTGATTATTCGCCGAGGACGCCCATCTCTCCTCGGCCGATAAACACGCCCCAGTCCCGCCTTCACCACGCCTCCGACACGCCTCCGTTAACTTTGGCCATTTCCGCGACAGATTGCAGTTGAAGACACCCAAATCGGCTTTCGATTATACCGATTTGGACGCCCATGGGAGAAAGACGCCCATCTCCCAATTTGGGTCGAAATATGGGCGTCTTTCTCTTTCGAAAATAAGCTGGATAATCTCCATTTTGATTTTAAGTTTTTCCATAGGCAATAATAGGAAAAGTACACTTTTACATATTTTTGTGGGGAAATCAATACAAAATCTCACCCAGATCACCAAATTACTGTAGCACTACTACACCAACATTTTACTGTTCTTACATTTCAAAAATACCCATTTTCCAAGAACATCTCTTTTTCTTAAATTAAATAGTTAAAAATGTCCCAGAACTCCTAGATAATCCTCAGAAAAATTAATTTAACATCCCAGTCACTCTATCTATTGAGGAATCTTCACAGGAACCCACCAAAAGTCTTATATGTACCACCCTGAAGTTTCATCACTAAAATGGATTTTTACCCAAATTTAAACCAACCTAGGAAGTTGTCAATAACCCATAATTACAAAAAAATATGTAAATAAAATTAACCCTTCATGTCCCAGGGTCTCATATAAAATATTACAATAAAAAAAAAGTTTTCTCAGGTCACAAGACCCCTTACCTTGATCCCCAGGTCTTCCTTACTTGGTGACCTCTTTTTGTTCAGGTCCTGACAGACCCTGGTGACCCTGGTCACCAGTAAAGAAACCGCAAATCTGCTGGAACTCCGGCTAGGCAGATCCAAAAATTGAGGCCCCAGATTTGGTTTGGACCTAGTCACATCCCTGGAGTGCTACTGCACTTGTGCAAAAGAATGTGCATGCTCTGGGAATCAACCTAAGCCATTTTCTTTAGCACTTCCAGCCCAGGGAACCTCAATCCTGGGCCAGACAGCTTCACATGCGGTCACTCTTTCGCAACCTCCCACTGGAGGCTCCAAAATGACCCTGACTCACCAGCACTGGCCACCAATAACCCAACTGGCCCCCGGAAACAGTTTCCACACACCCAGGACCCAGGTAAAAACTTAACCAAACAAAAATTTAATTAACACTTTCAGGGGTTACAATATCTACTTTTTCCCAATACAATACATGCAGTCATGTTCTGAAGAACTTGGAGACTGCTAATAATTTTCCTAGGAAGGTGATATATAATAGGGATGTTCATGTTTAAGTTTATTTTGGAATGTAATTAATGGCACAAGTTGGGATTCCTAGTCTTGGTGATTTACAATGATAAAACATCAACTAAAAACAGCAAGAAATAATTCTATAATCATATAGAAAAGAAGACACACACATACTAAATAAAAAAAAACTCATACAAAAGAAACTTTAACATTCATGTCTGAATCACCGCCATTCATCCTTCAGCACTATCCGTTCTTGAATGCTCCTGAAAATAAATGTGTTTCTAAACCTCTGTTATATTTGGCAAAGAAGGTCTCAGACCATAAGGTCAAAGGCAAATTATTCTACATAAATGGAGCCAGAAAGAAAAAGGCACAGCCTCTACTGGTTCCCCAAAGGACCTGTTTAGGATGTAGAAGAACTAATCGACAGTCATTGAGGGGTCCTTTTACTAAGCCACATAAGTGCCTATGCGTGTCCAACGCACGGCAATTCCAAGTTACCGTCCAGCTACCACATGGCCCGTGCAGTAATTTCATTTTTTACACATGCCCACTATGCGTGCTGGAAAATATTTTTATTTTCTGACGTTCGGGCAGTAATCAGGCAGTAATTGTCATTTTACGCATGTAGACCACTACTGCCTGGGTACCGCTTGAGACCTTACTGCTAGGTCAATAGCTGGTGGTAAGGTCGCAGATCCAAAATGGGCGTGTGGCAATTTTCATTTTGCTGCACGTCCATTTTTGGCAAAAAATTTTAAAAAGGCATTTTTTACAGGTGTGCTGAAAAATGATTCTGCGAACGACCAAAACACACGTCTACACTACCACAGGCCATTTTACGGCATGCTTTAGTAAAAGGGCCCCTGAGAAAGCGTAAAGTCATATTTGGTATTGTTAGTTTAGCTAAATTGTCAGAAGTGCCTTCACGATATGCCTTAAAAGCCAGAGTCAAAATTTTAAACTGGATCCGGGATCATACTGGTAACCAATGAAGAGAAAAGCAGAGACATGATCATGATGGCTAGTTTGCATAGGAAGCAAGCTGCAATATTCTGAAGCCTTTGTAATCATTTTAGATTAACTTTGGAAAAACCTGCATTCTTTTGTAATGATATGGGAAATGTCAACGACATATCCCATGTTATTGCACGAGGAAAAGTTCAGCAACAATAGTTAAGGCTTCTAGGCCTATGGAAAGAAAATATTTTGCTTTATTAGGTGTAACTTGATAAAATTCAGATTTTCTGACCCATGAATAATTCACTTCAGTGTTGTAAAATAATCTCCACAATGCGAACAGAAAACACTGGAAACCTGCTTCTTAGGGTAGAGTCTTTTCTTTTAAAGAGCCCTGTGAAGTTCAGACTGTTGAATGACAGGCTAGCCTCAGCAGATCTTTCTCTCTCTCTCTTAATGCTTTGTTTTCTTTATTTTTTTCCTGTTATGGTAATATATTCTGGTTGCAGCTAGGATTGTCTGAGATGTAATGTTAAATGTTTAGGGATTTTGGGAAGTTAGGAAATCTTTAAAAATATATTGACTTACATGATTTTTGAGAGTCAGTAGTTTTTTTATGTATGACTGTTATCCTTAATCAAAGCTAAGCTGGTGACTTGTCAGGAATCTATTTTCGTTCGTTCATTCATTCAATTTAGGTTAGCGGTTTCCCCTGGCTCCAGTTGCATATGGGTAAGACAATTTTTTAAAGCTCTAATCGTTACAGACCTCTCCAGAAGGGTGACAGCATTCTAAATTTACTCAATGCAATTTCACACATTTCAGCTCAATGTATGTACATGAATTTGATGAAAAATAATTTGGAAGTGCTTTTTTGCAATGGTTGGACTACTTTTGGCAACATTGTTTTTAGCTGACAGACCTAAATGGTCTGTCGGTATTCCTGCAGTTCCAGCAGCTGTCACACCACTGTGAAACAGGAACAGTACCTGCTGTAAGCTCTTTCTTTTAAAAATTACATTGCTAATTTCATGTTGTGGGCTAGCTGGTATACTGAAGAGCTTAACAATTGCTGCTGCACCTGGGCTAGATGGGAACCCACAATGCTTGGGACTAAGACACTCTTTTAAATCTAGAATGTCTCCACTTTCCCAATACATAATCTGATGATAGAATGTCCAAACTTCAAACCACGAATCATCGATCTGTGATAATGCCATACTTTCATTTATAGAATGCTATAGTAGCAGTGCAAATATGCACATATAATTTAGCTGTGACCACTTGCAGCACCAGCCATAGAGTTGATATAAATGCTTGCTAAAAAGTGGATAAATTATAGCATTCTACAGTTTATATGCACAAATGTGTGTTCCACTCATGCACCTCCCACACTTCACCAGTGATCCAAACTGCAAATATCTTTTCTAAATTGAAAAGACGATTTTCCCAGAACCAAGAGGAGATCAAGCAGAATTCAGATTAGATAAATCCGGACATAGTGACCCAGTATGATGAACAAGTAAAAATCATCTGCATAGTAATATGAAGACCTTGTTCTTCTTTAATGGTGGTCAAAGAACTAAGAAACAAATTGAATAGAGATGGAGATAGAACTGACCCTTGTGGGACTCCAGTACCTACAAAAGATGAGGAGCAGGATATCACCACAGCAGTGACTACCAAGACTGTCTGTGGCTGATATGCTGGCCCTCAGCAAGCTGATGGGGCTAGGACAACTGACAAAAATTCACATGGGTGGATTGGTCAAACAATATGGAGTTGTAGAGAAGGAAGACTTGGATTCTACAAAAACCCAGCACCTCATGATAGCATGTGCAGACCCCCGTTTTAGAGGTTGCAACCCCTGATCAGTATGCATTGCAGCTCATGAGACTGAGATAAGCTTTAGGCCATCAGGAGCTGCAAATCAAACAGCCACCTTGACTAAAGAAGCTGATGAAAGTGCAGAAACCCTTCTTCTCTAAGTGGGGAATCATGTGAGTAGTGACAGGAACAGCAGAATCTATAAAGGTAGACAATCAGCCGGCATTAACTGCAGATTAAGTGAATTATGGATACACAGCCTTAAGGGATTGTGTGACCTGTATCCTTCCTCGTTACAGTAATAGAATTGGCATATGGGAAGATGAAAACTCTGCATTCTTAGCTGATGTCAGGAGAGACATACAGAAAATTCAAGTGCTTTATGGAATACCTGCAAAGTAAAGAAGTCCAGTGTAGCAGCTCTGCACAGCACTGCAGCAGCGGACACTCCTAACACCCCTGCAATAAATTACCCTGTACAAAAACTGTGGCAGAAGCTAAGACAGGAGAAGAAGTAGTATTGGTAAGTTTATTTATTAGGATTTATTTATCGTCTTTTTGAAGGAATTCACTCATGACGGTGTACATCATTAAAAAGTGTGCATTGTCAGAAAACACAGTGCACAGAACCACAGTAATATACAGCCTTTTGCTGCAACCATCTCCCTTCCTGTCAGTGGGTGAGCAAGGACTGACTCACACACTGACAGGAAGGAAGATATAGAAAAACAGTTTCATACTGGAGTCCCAGAACTCCTTCCTCCCTCCCCCCCCCCCAAAAAAAATTGTTGGTTATCTAGTCAACCTCTTCCCTCCAATGGACCCCGATCTCCCAAATCCCCTATCACACAACCTTAAAGATGATCAAGCCCAATCCCCCCCACACTCACTCCCAAAATCCATCGTGGTCCTGTGGACCCCCTCCCCCTGATCCCCTCCTCTGACACCCAAAACAAAAAGTATCCAGTGATCTAATGGCTCCAACAACCCCCTTCCACCTGGAGGGTGGGAGGATTTAGCAATGCCCACCTGCTCCTGGTTCAGCACTGCCATCTTGAAAAACAATGGGATGCATTGTGCAGGGCAGGGCTGTGGAGTCAGTACACCAAACTTTTGACTCCAACTCCTCTATTTTTCTACTGTCTAACTCCAACTCTTTAGTAAAAGGGCCCATCAAACCTCTATATTTTAGCTGCCCATCAGGCTTATTTTCGAAAGAGAAGGGTGTCCATCTTTCGACACAAATCGGGAGATGGGCGTCCTTCTCCCAGGGTCGCCCAAATCGGCATAATCGAAAGCCGATTTTGGGCGTCCTAAACTTCTTTCCGTCGCGGGGATGACCAAAGTTCATGGGGGCATGTTGGAAACGTAAAAAGGCAGGACTGGGGCATGCCTAACACATGGGCGTCCTCGACCATAATGGAAAAAAGAAGGGCATCCCTGACGAGCACTTGGACGACTTTACTTGGTCCATTTTGTTTTATGACCAAGCCTCAAAAAGTTGCCCAAACTGACCAGATGACCACCAGAGGGAATCAGGGATGACCTCCCCTCACTCCCCCAGTGGTCACCAACCCCCTCCCACCCTAAAAAAAAATCTTTTTAAATATTTTTTGCCAGCCTTTATGCCAGCCTCAAATGTCATACCCAGCTCCATGACAGCAGTATGTAGGTCCCTGGAGCAGTTTTAGTGGGTGCAGTGCACTTCAGGCAAGCGGACCCAGGCCCATCCCCCCTACCTGTTACACTTGTGGTGGTAAATGTGAGCCCTTCAAAACCCACCACAAACCCACTGTACCCACATGTAGGTGCCCCCCTTCATCCCTTAGGGCTATGGTAGTGGTGTACAGTTGCGGGGAGTGGGTTTTGGGGTTCAGCACACAAAGTAAGGGAGCTAGGCACCTGTGAGCAATTTGTGAAGTCCACTGCAGTGCCCCCTAGGGTCCCTGGCTGGTGTCCTGGCATGTCAGGGGCCCCAGTGCACTACGAATGCTGGCTCATCTCAAGACCAAATAGCTTGGATTTGGTCGTTTCTGAGATGGGCGTCCTTGGTTTCCATTATGGCCGAAAATCGGGGACGACCATCTCTAAGGATGACCATCTCTAAGGTCGACCTAAATTTCCAGATTTGGGCGTCCCCAACCGTATTATTGAAATGAAAGATGGAAGCCCATCTTGTTTTGATAATACGGGTTTCCCCGCCCCTTCACCGAGACGTCCTGCAAGGACGTCCTCAGGAAAAGTTTGGCGTCCCTTTCGATTATGCCCCTCCACGTATCCCTGGATATTCAATGCCAGTGTCTGGACACAGCCTGGCATTGAATAACTTGGAATAAAACTTGAAGCAGTCAGCAAAACGCTGTCTACTGCTGGTTGACTTTCGACCCTTTAAAGGGTCTAGAGCAGGGATTCTCAACCCAGTCCTCAGGACACAACAAGCTAGTCTGGTTTTCAATATATCCACAATGAATATTCATGAGAAAGATTTCCATACAATAGAGAGAGTACATGCAAATTTATCTCATCCATAGTCATTGAGGGTTTCCTGAACACCTGATTGGCTGGGTATGTCCCGAGGATTGGGTTGAGAACCCCTGGTTTAGGGTTATGCGCCTGCAGTTACACCAGCCATAGAGCTGGTGCAAATGTAGGTGCCTCAATGTGACAAGAACATGCCTAGCTTACAGTTTTCTATAAATTATGCTCATAACTGGGGGCCCTGCCCATGTCCCACCCATACTCTACACCTGTGTACATCCCCCTTGCAAATATGTCCTATGTAATTTAAGTGGTATTTGTAGAATAGCACTTAGGAACCCTGCCGGCACTTTTATGGGTTAATGCACTCTTACATGCATAAGTGCTAGTATTGTAGCATTTATGTGAACAAGGGGTGTCTAATTGCAGACGTCTAGATTATGAAATTGCACCTTTCAGTGAATAAGTGCCCTATCTGCCAGTATTCTGAATATTTTGCAGACCACCTCAGCATTATCTGGATAGTGCAGGGTCACTGCAAAGGCAGAGCATGGGCATTCCTTCCAAATCTATCAGAAAGCAGCTGAATATCACTCTTATCCATAGAGCTAGTGGTAGTCACCGATGAATATGTTTATTCAGTGCCCTTTTGCTATCTAGATAGCAGTGCTGAATACATTGAATAGATTTAAACACCACAGTCATTATATTAATGACACAATGAATGTGGCATTGAATATGAACCTGATGGGTTTTAATTTCTTTCATGTTTGTTGTGGATTTAATATGTGTATATATAAAAACACAAAATGATCACCAGACAGCCTCAAAACTGGTAGCACCCCAGTTTATTTATTATGGTATCAGGACATTTCGCCAAGAGTTCTGCTTTCTTTTCTATCTGAAAGATTTCTTGTGAAAGTTTTAATGCCTGCAACACCATCAGCACAAACGACTTCTTTGTGCAGCATAAAATCTGCTTTGTAAAAATTCATAGCTTTACTGCTTTATGAACCAAATGTCTTAGACATCTGACTTTTGGACCATTAACTCTTTTAAGTGCTAGTTTGTAGATTCCTAAACACCATCAGCTGCTAAATATTCAGTCAGCATCATCATTAGTCTCTAGTACGGAGTGGCAATAAGCAGTTTCAGTCCTTTGTGCTCAGCACTTTTTCAGGATAATCAATCAATCATAGTTTAAGAGTGTTTTAAGAAAATATTGAGAGAAAGAAAGCATGGAGACATTAAGTGATGATGTACACAAGGTCGCATAGTAAGCGATATTGATGAAAATTCTACAATAGAATAAATCAATTGCATATTTAGTCTGGCACAATGGCACATTTCCCATTCCTCCAATGGCACAGTCAGACATGCCTGTATGGGAGACGTGAAAAACGCAGCAGTTTGCATTGATAGGCTGGCAGAGAGAAACATGCACACTACAACATACACCTCTACCCACACAAACCCCTATGAAGAGTGCTTAGATGTGTGTCTATACTTCTGTCTGTGTATGTGCCTGTGGGTATCTTTGTGTGGAGGAGGTATATCTGAGAATGTGTTTATCTGAAGGGGGATGCATAAGGGTGGAAGAGTGGGAGGGAAAGCATGTAGCAAAAGGGGGTATAATGAAGTACATTAATAAAGGAAAACTGTGCCTTCTATGAATGGTGCTATTTGTCACAACCATACTACATACTAACTGGTAATATCATCCTAATCTATGGTTACCAGATTTTGGTTTTTCAAATGTGGGACACCAGGGAAGCGTGGGGATGGCCTTCCTTGGGCAACCTTTCACCATAGTACTTACAAATTAATACAGTTATATCTTGAAAGTACATTTTTTAAGTTGCTTAACATAAAATATAAGAAGAGCACAGTCAGGACTCAAAAGCAAAAATTGCTTACCTGTTATGAATGTTCTCAGTTTATAACAGGATAATGCAGCCACACGTTCCCACCCTCTGTCCCCTTACAAAGAAAGAAAGAAAGAAACAAAGATAGAAAAGATAGAGAATAGAAGATACTTTATCCAGATAAATGACTATTGTGAACTTTAAGCCTCAAAGTGCTCAGATCAACAGGTCTCAAGAGCTACAGCTGATCCAGTGGACTTATATCTTAGTCTTACAAGGATCGATTCCTCATCATGGGCAAAAAAACCTTCCCAATACCTTAAATATTTAAGTATAGCAAAATATAGGGAAAATTTCCTTTTAGTCCATATCAAACCAATAACAAAGCGCTGATTCCTGCTAAGTCTTAAACAAGTATCACTTAGCTCTCATATGGTCGCTCTTATGTGCAGTCCTGTGTTCCTTCTTAATAAGCCTTCTGACACCCTGACCAATGGTGGCCAGCGTTTCGCTAGGACTACTGCGAGCTTTTGCTGCTTCAGGGTCCACTTGGGGGCGGCTATAGAATAGAAGATCAGAGACAACACTCAGTACAATTGTAGAGCTGACACCAGCAAAACTTCAAAAATTGTGGATTATCCGTACTAAAGAAAAGGCTTATTCAGCTTGGCTGATCGGCAACACCGAATGCCAGGAAACGGTGGTTTAAATCTTCCATTGAATCTGACGTCAGATATTGCACGTCAGACGCAATGAATCACACAGACCAATGAAAGTACAACCTGCCAAAAAACTCTTTTCAAAGAAAATGGCTCCATTCAATTTGTGAATTTAACCCCTTGGGTTCAAGAATATCAAGTTGAAAAATCTACCTCTGGGGTTGTACTTTCATTGGTCTGTGTGATTCATTGCATCTGACGTGCGATATCTGACAACTCATCCAGAAACCTTACTACTAAATCTAAAAAACAAATTAAATAAAAAATATGAAAATAATTAAATAATGTGCTCAGTTTTTTTAGTGTGTTAAAGTGTCTCAAGGTTTTGAGAAGCATTTGCACACAGTTCTTACATCATCGCACGTCCTACCACCAGCCAGATATAAATATTTAAAAATATCATGATGAAAACAACTATCAGAAGTTTAAAGTCACTTAGCTTGGGTGCTGGTGCGAGCAAAGCTGTAGATATTCACAAAATATCTTCTCAAAACAGCGCCCCAGTCATCTTTCAGTCCATGGACGCTGATCTAAAGCAGAGGCTCCTCTAACACCTTTTCTTCTCAGTTCATGTTATGTGAGTTTCTAAATTCTCTGTTCCCAACATAGGCCATGTTTCGCCACTAAACTGGCGTCATCAGGGGAACTTAATTATGCAGCAAAAACAGGTCAGGAGTCCCAAGGTAAGTTGCAAATATGTGCAAACTTCCCGTGTACTACAAAATATTTTATATTTTTTAGCCAAGGGGCAGTGTCTGAAGAGGAAAGTAGGTGTTTCTGCACTAATCAGCGCATCGGAATTGCCATGTGCTAAATGATTAGCTCAGGATTAGTGTATGAGCCCTTACTGCCTACAAAATAAGTGGTGATAAGGGCTCACATGCTAATTTCTGTTAATGGCCATGTGTTAATGGCAACATTAGTGCAGGGCCATTAAATTAGAAAATAGAAAATCGACCATTTTCCATCTGCAATAAAAATGGCCTTAGTGCGCACGAAAGACCCATGTAAGGGCATGCTAAGGCCACTTTTTGCCACAGCTTTGTAAAAGGCCCTCTAAGACATTAGAGATGTACATTTCCCAAAGCTGACATATTCCAGTTAATAAATTCAAAATACAATATTTTTTGTTACCTTGCTGTCTGAGCATTTTATTTTTCTAATCACATTGTTCCCAGTCTCGTAAACTCTGTCTGTTTTCTTCTTTTTCCAGGGTCTGCTCTCTATTTGGCATTTTCTCACTCCTTTCTTTCTCTATTCTTCTCTTACATTTGTTTCTGACATTGATTTTCCCCTTTTAACTCATTCTTCTAGTTCTTTTTCTTTTCTGCTTATCAAACCAAACTACACCCTTCTTTTCAGCCTCCAGTCTAATCTCAGTGCTGGCCCATCCACTAGGTGGCTGTCTAAGGTGGCACAATTTAGGGGGCAGCTTCGCATTGGTACTTGGTGTCTAGGCTCCCTTTCCTTCATTTTATCCCTCCATGCACCCTGAGATATTCAGGCCTTACTTCCCTTTCTCTAGGGCATCGATGTGGGAGACAGAAGCTAAAGAAAATGCGTTGTAGTCAGCATGGAGCCTTGAGTTTTTGCACATGCTCAAGTTCTGCCATCTCCCATGCCTTCTGAAAGTTTGGAAGGGGGTAGGAGCCAGCAGGACTTGAGCAAGCATGGATGTTCAAGGCTCTGTACTGGCCATGATATATCTTCTATAGCTATTGACTACTACGTCACTGCCCCAGAGGAAGGGGGGTAAGGCCTGAACACTACATAGGAAAGGTGGGAGGTAGAGGGAGGAAAGCAAGGAAAGATGGATGTTGGAGATCACGGGGAGGGGGTTAGAAGAGAAAGGTGCTGGAAACTATGGGGTGGGGGTGGGGATGGAAGAGAGAGATTCTGGAGACCATGGTGATGGGGTAGGGTGGGATGGAAGAGATGGATTTTGGAGACCACAGTGGGGGGGGGGGAAAGTCGGGAAACTGAAATGCTGGATACTGTGGGGGGCATAGGCGGTCGGTGGCCCAACTGTTTGGAGAGGCTAAAGGGGGCGGGGTTATGGGTGGTACCAGAGGGCGGGGCTTACATCCATAATTGTCCGACAACACACAGGAAAAATAAATAAATAAAAGTAAAATAGTCACAATTAATACCTTTAACAATTCAACATTAGATCCTCCAAAATATTATAAAACCATGTCTGATGTTATGACAAACAAACTAAAATGAATTTAAAGTGTTGATGTCACTTTAGTACGGTCAACACACAATCTTTCCACTGCAAAACACTATACACAAACTTGTGCAAAAACACACTCAGAAACTTACCAAATCATAACAGCACAAATTCCAAGGACAGGACGAGCTACAATCTTATGCGTGGAAAGCCAGCACTGTAATTACACCAGGCTCTAAAACACCAATACACTACCTAGTGAAGAAAACAAAACCAAAAGGGCTGCAAATAGTACACGCTAGCAGAATACTGCACCTTGATCACACATGAAAAACACATGACAACAGATATGACAAAAGGAACCAGAAATCAAAAGATATGAAGGCAAAATATTGAACTGGAAAATTACCTCAAGAAGTCAGACTTGGCATTCAGCAATACTAGAGAAATTGAAACTTACATGCAAAATATCACAGATGCACATTTCCAAAAGCTGACATATTCCAATTAATACATTCTGAATAAAATACTTTTTTCTACCTTTGTTTTCTGAGCATTTAGTTTTTTTATTCGCTTTGGTCCCAGTGTCGTCTGTTTTATGGTGTCTTCTTTCCATATGATATTCTTTCACTCACCATGTCCACCATCCTCCTGTGTCCTTATGCATTCTGTCTACCATCTGTGGCACCCTGTCCCTATCCTTCTTCCAGTTGCAGCATCTGCCCTCAAAGCGTTTCGATCCAGTCCTTAAATTCAGCAGTTTCCCCTCCATCCATATTCAGCATTTCTCCTCACTCCCCTCCCCTCCATTCATCCATCCATCCATGTCCAGCAACTCTTCTCTCTCCCCTGCCCTCCCCTCCATTCATCCATCCATCCATCTGTGTCCAGCAACTCTCCTCCCTCCCCTGCCCTCCATCCATATCTAGCAAATCTCCTCTCTCCTCTGGTCCTTGCATCCATCCATATCTAGCAATTCTCCTCTCTCCCCTGCTCTCCCCTACATGTCCAGTCCAGTGATTTCTCTTCTCTCCCCTGTCCCATCTATCCCCCTCTCCTCATCCTTCCATCCGTTTTCCCTCTTTATCTCCCCATCCTTCTGTCTTCCTCTTCCCTCTTTCTCTCCATGTCCTTCCATTCGTCTACCCCCTCTCCTGATCCTGCCATCCAACGTCTACCCCCCTCACTCCCAATCCTTCCATCCAGTGTCTCTCTCTCTCTCTCTCTATCCCCTTTTCCATCTAGTGTCTCTCTCTCTCTACCCTTTTCCATTCATCATGCCCCCCTCTCTCCCCATCCTTCAATGTTTCTCCTCCTGTTACTTTCTCTCTCCCTACCCTTCCTTCCAGTGTCTTCCCTCTTTCACCCCCTTCCCACTTTCTCCTCATTTTAAGCAGCTTTTCCCTTTCTCCAGGACTCCAGCCCTTCTCCATGTCCCCTCCTTCTCTCCCCATCTTCCCGCTCTCTCCATTATACCTGCCTAGTGCCTTCTGCTCCCCCTTCCACCCGGTATTAATTTGTTGGCCACTGCTGCTGCTTCTCCTCTTCAGCAGCAGCGCCCCAAGTCCCGACAAAAAAAAAAAGGTAACGCGTTACACGCCCCCAAAGCGCAGGAATCAGCTGGGAGGACCGACACCACGCAGCTGCAACTGCTTTGGAGCCCCCAGGAGCAACAGCTGGCTGCTGGAACAAGCGCGGGGCTGTATCGTAGCAGTTTTCAGCATGGGCTGTCGGCACTGCAGCCGCTCCTCTCTGTCCCCGGAGCAGAGCAGGAAGTCGATGTCAACTTCCTTCCTGCTCCTCCAGGGGCAGAGAGAGGAGTGGCTGTAGTGCAGACAGCCCATGCTTGAAGGCTGCCAAGGCCCCGCTCTTGCTTCTTTTTTTTGTTTTGTCGCGCGACTCGCGCTGAAGAGGAGACTTTCCCACTTTGCTGACCCGGACTCGGGAGTGCGGGAGACTCCCGACTTGGCAGGTCTGGGTGAGCGGGCCTCGGGCCTGGAGGGAAAGTGGCTACGTTTGTGGGGGGGCAATGCAGCATGGGCGGGAAAGGTCACAGCTGGCTTTCCCAAGCCTCTTATACGGGGCGCCTATGTGTGGGGGTAAATTCTCAAAAGGTTGCTGAAATTTAGGTATGGGGTAGATTCATTCTATTGTAATAAAGACAGGAGATCTCACAGGTTTTACTGTATAATTGGCCTAGCTTGAATAATTCAAGCAACAGGACATATCCGATCACACCTGGAAGACGGTAATAGTTAATGGCTGCATAGTGATCACAGCAATGCACTGCATTGTTTGTGTTCAGGAATTGTAGTCTTTTAAAAGACTGTATCCACTTTTTGCATCTTTGTGAAACTTTTTTTGTTTGTCTTGGGCTTCTTACCTATATAAGGACTCCTGAGGCAGGCACTCTGGTCAAAATATGGTGCCATGTTGAGCCAACATATTTATGTATCATCTATTTTAAGACATAAACTGTATGTAGCTACTACCGTCTTCCTGGTGTGATTGGACATGTCCTGCTGACCATGTTACATCATTGTTTGACTTATGTGCATAGTAGTCCTCGTTCTTCCACTTTGGTGGTTGATACTAGCTGAAATAATGCCACCTTAACTACAGCCTGGGCCTGAGCTTCAATAGCAAGCTTAGGAGCCTATTTGCCAAAGTGCAGCATGTTTTTCCACTTTCCCACATTATTTGCAATGCCCAAATAGTAACCACTGGGGGCATGGCCAGCATCTGCCCTGCTGTTACTACACAGGTCATTTATCACATGGCAAATGAATAATATGTGCATCTGTCCTACCCATCAATGCGTTTACCACAGTCCTGTGTGATAAATGATCTCAGTTCTCTCTAGAAGCATATTGACATCTCTGATCCTCTCCAAGTATTAGTATCACCCTGTACCCTCCAATACCTCCTAAGTATCAGTATCACTACCCTATAATCCTAACCAAAAGCAGTATCACCTCACCACCTGATAATCCCACCCAATATCTGATTGCTGTTCCTGTCTGTCTGGGTGCCCGTTAATATACCGTCATGCCCTTTTTGCCTACACTAGAATCCCAAACAAATATTGGTATCATGCCATCGCCCTACAATACATCCCCCCCCAAATATTAGTAACATCCCCCTCCCTTCCTTTCCTGGCACATGCTAGGAGTTTCCATGTTAGTGATGTGGTGGGGCAAAAGCAATCCTCAGGTGCTTCTTCCCTGTTGCCTCCGGAGTTCAAAATGGCATATCTCACCCATAGTGGTACTCTTTTTACCAAACTTCAGTAAAAAAAAGTGGTCTTAGCGCACCCCTACCTGGGTCATTCCTGTGCACTAAGGCATTTTACCGCAGGAGTAAAATGGTCAATTTTTCTATTTTCTCTATTAATGGCCACATGCTAATTTTCCCATTAGCAGTGGCCATTAGTGTGTGAGCCCTTTCCGCCACCTATTTTGTAGGCAATAACCACGGGCTAACCACATGCTAACTGATTAGCTGCAACAATGTAGATGCACTCACTGATTAAAGCAGAGCACGTCCACTCTCTACCCCTAGACCCCCAGCGCTGAACATTTTTAAACATTTTTTTAGCTTGTGGGTAGCGTGTGTTGATCTCAAAATTACCATGGAATGCCTGAGTGTGCCCGGCAACAAGACATTATTAGTTGTGGTAAGCAAGTGTTAGTGCTTGCCACAGCTTAGTACAAGAACTCCTTAGATTGCTGAGAAGCCAAGGTAAGGGAATATAAACTGGGGCAGTTGAAGCAAAGTATTTAAAATTTCTACCTTCATCTCTAAAATGAGACGAGTTTGTAAAGTCCTTTGCTAAAAATATAAACTCATATATTCAAATTACAATTTGGACTTTATAATATGTGAATGGAAAAAGGAAAACAGATGATTCTTTAAATATAAAACTTGGCAGACCTAGACAACTACATAAAAAGTCATTGGTCACTCCTGGTGAGTTCTGAACCTCAGAAGCATGAAATCAATCAAGATAATAGAGACAGACTGTTTATTACCTACGACGTTTCTGTTCATTAAGTCTGGCATCTGCACTTCTCAATTTTTATACCACTGATCTTCCACAAACCATATTCAAAGAAGTCATCTATTGTCCAGGACTCAGAATGTGAATATAAAGTTATTGTTTACAAAATACACATCAAAAGCAATTCTATAATCTAGATGCCTGCATTTATTTGCCCCCGCACAAGTGTAAATGTCTAGAAAACTGTACACATGTGTGAAAGTCTCAGCACAGTGCCTAACATTGTTATGGGCTAGATTCTATATATGGTACCAAAAAGAAATCGGCACTGAAAAAAGTTCTATTCTATAAGCTGTACTTGAAGTTATGTGTGATTCATAGAATAGCAACACCCATGAATTGTGACTAAGTTTAGGTGCATCTATTTGCACCAACTAAAATGCGTGAGCCCCTTCCACCACCTATTTTGTAGGTACTAACCACGGGCTAACCACATGCTAATTGGTTAGCGTGCAGCAATGTAGTTGCACTAACTGATTAGAGCAGAGCATGCCCATTCTCTGCCCCCAGACCCCCAGTGCTGAAAATTTTTAGATTGGTCCCTATTGGTTGGTTCATTTGAAGATGTTTGACGTCAGAACCTTATTAAATAGAAGCCATTTAGCTGCTCATAGTATGCTGAAGATAGCTCTAGAAGATGCATACTGTATACCCTGCTTGTGAGCGACTGAATTTGTTTTATAATTTGCTTTATTTTGAGAGCCTGCACCTAACAAATGAGTGTTCTTTTTTAGAAGATACTCCACCGTCTGGGACCCTGAAGCAGCTAAACAAAACGCTGGCCATCTTTGGCCTGGAGAGCGTGTATACAGCAGGAACAGTGGTGTTTTGGCTCCGATTCTGCACATCACATTAGCTCTATAAAGATAAGTGTTTTTTTGTTGATGCTTTTTCTGGATATGAACTTAACTTGTCAAGAAACAATATATTGAGTAATATCATATAAGGAATGCAATAAAAAACAACAAAGGAATACATTCTTTTTGGAAGGCTCTTTTGGAAGGTTTTTGCCAATGATGAATAATTAAGTGATTGAATTGATCCTTTTAGCTCTTTAAATCTTTTTTAGATTTTGAGCTCTTGAGACTTTTCCTTCCTTTTTAGCAAGAAGATGTATTAGTCCCCATTATTTATATCAATGCATGTAAATTCTACGAATGTCCCATTACACCCATGACCTGGGGTTTGAAAAAAATGTGTGTTTTTATTTGATATGTTTGTTTTCTTGTACCCTGCTCATATGGTTGGATGGGTGGGTTATACATTTTGTTAAATAAATAAAATTCTGTGCCCCCTTTTTCAGATCATGCGTAAATTTTAAGCGTGGATCCTGTGCCTAAATTTACATGCATAAATGCCAGTTAAATCTAATTAGTGCCAGAACTGCTTGTTTGCTTGTTGTTCAATTAAATTGTGCACATAAATTGGACATGCATGCAATTTTTGGCAACTTGTATAGAATTATGTGGTATAGGGTGCATCTAACTTACATAGCATGTAAATGCAATGGGTCATGCATAGCGTACAGAATACTGTAACTACTACTACTAGTTATCATTTCTAAAGCACTACTAGATGTACATATTATTATAGGCTAGATTCTATATATGCCGCCTGAAAAATCCACGTGGAACAAATTTTTACCCAAACGTATTCTATAAACGGTGGCTAGATTTAGGCACGATGCATAGAATATGCTTAGTTGATATCCCAGTGGATAGAACTATGGGCATCCATTTACACCAAGGAAAATCTGGTATAAATATTGGCACATGGATTTAGGCACAGAGTGGCATATTCTATAACAGTACATGTAAACTTGGAATGCCCATGAAATGCCCATTTCCCTGCCCATAACCATGCCCCTTTTTGGCTGCACACATTGGCCCCTTTTATTAAGCAGTGGTAAACCCAAAGCGGGCTTACCACTCGCTAAACAGGAAGTACCCTGGGTTACCACAGCAGCCTGGCGGTACTTCACACCCCTAGCATGCCGTCCTATCTGGTGCTTCAAAAATATATTTATTTTTTGTAGCTCTAGCGTGTATGCCCACTTACCACTGGGTTAGCGTGAGAGCCCTTACCGCCACCTCAATGGGTTGCAGTAAGTGCTCCCCTGAAGTGGCCGCATAGCAAGTGCTTTACTTGCCGCATGGCCATTTCCTGCGGGAAAGAGAGACTTCCCTTTTAACTCTGCAGTAAAAGGGGGCCTTGGTGCATGTGAAAAATATGCACCAATGCCAGTGCAGGCCCCCTTTTACCACAGCTTAGTAAAAGGGGCCCTTAGCGAGTTTTGTTCAGAAATTCTAATTATTTCCAATTAGTGCTTGTTATATGCTATTATCAATGCTGATTAGATTGTTAAGCCAATTAAGTTATGCACATTGTTATAGAAAATGCTTTGATTTTGGCGTGGAACACTTGGCACAATACATAGAATCTGGGAGTATGCCCCTAATTCTTTGCTTATACCCTTCGCTATCAATTAAAATGTTCTATTATGTATTGTGTTGACATTGTAATTATAATACTATGCCATACGTTGTATTGTTATGTGAATATTTTTAATTCTGTAATTGCCTATTGCTCGTTTGATCTATTTTTACTGTACACCGTCTTGAGTGAATTCCTTCAAAAAGGCGGTAAATAAAATCCTAATAAATAAATAATATATATATGACACTCAAAATTGCGTGCATGCAGTTTAATTGAATGAGCCAATTGGTGGCAATAAATAGGCGTTAGCAATCGATTATTGGCACTAATTTGAATTTATGTGTGCATTTTTGCTGCTGGTATTCTATGAAGATGCATGTATATATTTTATGCGTGGATCCAAAAAGGGGCCATGGGAGGGGCATGGGTGAGTCAGGGGTGTTTCTAGAATGCAGATCCATGCCTGATATAGGCACAAAGATTTACACCAGGTTTCAGTTGGTGTAAATTCAAGCACCTAAGTTTGGGCATGGATCTTGGTGCTAAGCGCTATTCTATAAACAGTACCTGAATTTGGGCACCAATTATAGAGTTTAGTCCTATATGCAGATACTTTCTCTGTCCCTAGTGGGCTCACAATCTAAGTTTTTTTTTTGTATCTGGGGCAACAGAGGGTTAATTGCCCTGCCCAGGGTCGCAAAGAGCTACAGTGGGAATTGAACCCAAACCCCCAGGATCTCAGTTCACTATACCGATCATTAAGCTACTCGTCCACTATAAGTTACATGCCACACCGATGCATTAAGGTGCCCGTGCTTACAGCTCTGTGGCTGGTGTAACTGTGAGCATATAAATGTCAGACATGCTGTTATTGCATAATGCTAGCATTCCATAGCACAGGGGTGAACAACCACATTCCTTGACACTTGAAGACCACGCAATATCCATCACGAAGAAAATGTTCAACATGATGTGGATGTTGAAACATGTGAAATCTTATCTCCCATTGAATACCTTCCGTAGCTTGGTACAATCCACGGTACTCACCCACACTGATTACTGTAATAGTATCTTCATTGGAAGTAAAGCCCAAATCAAGAAAAAACTTCAGACTGCCCAGAACACAGCAGCTAGACTTATTTATGGGAAACCTAGATTCGAAAGTGCAACACCCCTCCGTATGAAACTTCATTGGCTCCTGTAATCCGTTGGGTGGTCGTGAGCCCTTGAGCCCCGGCCAAGGATCGCAGACCAAAGCCGTGGGGAGACTGACCCCCTACTGCACGCCACAACTACCCAAATCCCTAGCCTGCCCCTTCATCCCAGCACCTCAGGAAGAAAAGGGAAATAGGCATACAAACGGGCCTCATGGCTGAACCGGAACCCAGACACTCAGAGCCACTCGTACGGGCCTTACGGCCGAACCAGAACCCAGACACACCCAGGGAGGGGAGAAAGGAACCCAGGATTCCCCCCAGGACCCCGAGGTGCCAGCCATGCGCTATACACCAGCCACAGGGCAGGGGAAACAAAGAACCAGAGTGGGGCCACACCCTCCCAGGGGACCGGCGCAGGGCAGGGTAACTAATACAGGAAGGCCCCTGTAACCACAGGCGGATGTGGAGACAACAGCCCAAAAGACCCCCCTGACCCGGGGTCCCTGCAGCCCGGGACCCCCACCCCAGGGCAGAGGGGAGAATGAACACACCAACCCCACAAGCCAGAGACAGGAGCAGCAAACAAAAGGGTAAGCTAAGGCCCAACCAAATACCAGGGAAAAGACACAGTAAAAGAGAAAGGAAACTTCTGACAGAATACCCAGAAGTCAGAGGCAGTGCCACAGTACACAGGGGGTTAAACTTACTGAACCAGCAAGCAGGAACACGAGGGAGAGAGATCCTCAAGTAAACAAACAACCAGGGAGAAAGCTGCCGACCAGCAGCCTGCTGAGTCGGCAGCCGAACGGGAGCCCAGCCCCCCACTGAACAAACAAGCAGCTGGTTTCCCACAGAGAACTGCAAGCAGCGAGGGAAAGCCCAGCTGGAGTCAAGAACTGATTACACACACACACACACACACATATGCTGTAACCAGCTAACGCAAACAAAGGGGAAGGAAAAGAATCCCTGAACAGGAAAACACAGATCAAAGCCAGAGCACAGCACAACGTACTGGCAGAGACCTGCACCAGCTTTTAATCACAAAGAAATGTAACGCCAAAGCAGGGAAAGCAGAGACATCCAGGCTAAAATACTACCCCCTGACATCAGTACAAACCCTGACAGCCAATCAGGAATGAAGTCCACCCCCTTCCCCTGCCAAACCGGCAGAATCATAACAAGCTCCCTATTAAAGAATGAGGTAACTTTAAGGCCATCACACTAATCCACAAGATCATCCATGGAGTATCACCAAGTTACATGGTCTATCTATTAAACCTTCCGACCAGAAACATGTCAACATCTTCACGATCATACCTTAACCTACACCTTCCCAATTGCAAAGGACTAAAGTACAAAACCTACCATGCATCTAACTTCCCCTATCTGGGATCCCAACTCTGGAATGCTCTACCCAGATACATTCGGTCAATTAGTGAATATCTTCCCTTTGGGAAACTATTGAAAACCCATCTATTCAAACAGGTTTACCCAAATGACTTGACATACCATAAGCAAACATAAGCAATACATCAATTTACTGGTTCATCTAATCATTAATAACAATGACTCAGAAAACATCTCCTACAACCTTCTTACCCTCCATGCTCGTCCCAACTTCTTCTTTATCGCCCCACCTCCTTACCTATCCCTATCCTTTCTCTCACACCTCTTCTATCTCATTTACTCCTTGTTCATTTGTCCCATCATATACATTCTTTGTTGATTCTGATACTACAGATTGTATTCTCTTGTTACTATGTAAGCCGCATCGAGCCTGCGATGAGCGGGAAAGCGCGGGGTACAAATGTAATAAATAAATAAATAAATAAATAAATAGACACATGTATTGGACACTCGCAGTGCACCTGCAAAAAAGACCTTATTTTTTGGCCAAAAATGTACATGCAGCAAAATAAAAATTGTTGCATCTCCATTTTAGGCCTGAGACTTTACTGCCACCCATTGACTTAGCAGTAATGTCTCACGCGTTAACTGGGCAGTAATTGTCGGTGCACGTACAATGCCAATTACTGCACCGCACACTGGAAAATAAAATATATTTTCCAGCGCACGCAGTGGACACACGAAAAAAAATGAAATTACCACCGTGGCCATGCGGTAGTTCCAAACTAGCAACCATTGGGTGCACGTAGGCGCCTACGTGGCTTATTAAAAGGACCCCTCAAAGATTTTCAGTTGCATTATCCTGATGTGCTCCAGTGCAGAGCTAATAAACAAATTTCCTATGTGAAAATAGTTAATTCAATATACCCCAAACCATACAAATCTCAAACTATATAACAGGGGCAGGAAAAGTCTCAGAATATAAGCAGCATTAGTACTCGAGGGCCACATTCACTTTAATCATTGGCTTAAAATGCCTCTCCCAGATTTTTAAAATATCAAATGTAACAAAATGTGCAAGAAATTATTTTAAACGTGTTATTTATATGCTTTCAAAATGAACAAACATTATACACATGCAGGAGGCTGGGGCTCTTCAGCTTGGAGAAAAGGCGGCTGAGGGGAGATACGATAGAGGTCTATAAGATAATGAGTGGAATTTAAAGGGTCGATGTGGAGCGTCTGTTTACGCTTTCCAAAAATACTAGGACAAAGGGGCATGCGATGAAGCTGCAGTGTAGTAAATTTAGAACGAATCGGAGGACATTTTTCTTCACTCAACGTGTAGTTAGACTCTGGAATTTGTTGCCGGAAAAAGTGGTTAAGGTGGTTGACTTAGCAGAATTTAAAAAAGGGTTGGATGGCTTCCTGGAGGAAAAGGCCATAGAATGTTATTGAATGGATGTGGGGAAAATCCACTATTTCTGGGATGGCCGCTGTCGGAGACAGGGTGCTGGGCTTGATTGACCCTTGGTCTGTCCCAGCATGGCGATGCTTATGCACTTATATACTTATGTACTTATGTAAAGCCATGTCCCAGAAAACAAATAAAGCCAAAAAACAGCACAAAGGGTTTTCAGGAATGGAACAAACAGATACGCCTGAACTGTGCCTGCATCAGGGACCAATTTACAACTTAGAGATCAGAACAATCTGTGGTACAATCCAAACAGTACATATAACATTTTACAAAAATATAAGAATGTCTAAAAGCCAATATAAAAAGCATGAAGAGACAAGTTAAACCATGCAGAGGTAACTGAAATATGGGTGTTTGAGCATGATGTACATTGAATACTCTTCCAACATGGAGAAGTGATCACATAATGGGCCTTGTTCTTTAAAGGTTATGCTCCTAAATTTATGCTCCTAAAATGTATGCTCCTAAATTGCGAGCTTACTCTTTCCTCCAAAATAGATTATACTCGTAATTTAGAAGCATAAATCTAGGAGCACTAAATTAGAAGCATACATTTTAGGAGCATAAATTTAGGTGCATAGCTGTTATAGAATAAGGTCCAATGTGTTTTGGCTGTAAACAAGACAGAAACACAAGTTTCAATGTGTGTAACTATGAGAAAGTATTAAAAAAAATACTCTCATAACATGCTCAAGTGACCACATACCTCCCTTACTCACAATTCCTTCGGTTGCGCACCACTTTTGAGGAATTTGAGAAACAAACAACCACCGTGACTAGAAGGTTTCAGGAAAGAGGATTTCCACCACATTGTATCAACAAAGGATTGAACAGAGCAAGGGAAGTGGATAGAGATATATTGTTAAGTCAACAGACAAAAAGATTGAAACCAGGTATTCTATGCAGCTTGAAAGTCTCAACCCTCTCCAAAGACATACATTCCTGGTGGGCAAAGGGATGGGGAGCCAGCGCATCCCGGCACACAGGTAGTGGCTTCCTATCCTCCTCTATCCGCATAAATGTGTGCATGTGTATAAATTAGAGAGGGCAATTTCTGCACACTTGCATCACTTCAGTAGGGAGCAGAGGGTAGTTAGTGTGTGATGTTTAAATTAGCTATTTTATATATTTTTTTGTGATTTTTATTCTCAGCTTCTGTTGCATTGTGTATTGATCTTGAGAGCAGCATTTTTATTTATTTGGGTTATCCCCTGGTGAGAGGAGATGTAGGCCAATTATTACTGCAACAAGAGCAAAGGTGAATTTTTGAACCTGACACTGTTCAACCAGTAGGACTAAATGCTGAAATTGATTTCTCAGTTTTTCTTTAAGTAAACGGATTCTGCTCCATCTGTGCTCCTGTGGAGTTATTCATTTTAACACACACATATATTTTTTCACATATTTTGTTTTTCAAACTGTACATTGAATTTAAAGTTCTTAACCAGTGGTCTTATGTTGTTTTTACTACAAACATGTATACATCAGATATTTTATTTTAATGTTTTTTAATGTTGAGTTATACATATTTAATGTATATTTAATGTTTATTTATGGTTCTTATGTGTAATATTTTAAAGACGGCTCTTGTGTGTGATGTGCAATCGAGCTTAACTATCTTTTATCTGAAATGTTACAAAAAAGGCTCTTATATGTGGTGTGCAGTAAACCAGATAAAATTATTACTTAGTGGATTTTCCACTCAAGCATGTGAAAAATGAGCTAAACAGTAATGCCAAAATGTTCACAAAATACAAACCAGCGGCAAAAATGTTTCTCTTCAAAACATAATGTAACAGTGTATGTGTACTTATGTGCCTCAATAACACAAAACCTTTGAATGGGCTCTGTTGGCGTTGCCATGGGAAGTGCAGAGCAGGACATTTGGCCGGCTCCAACCGTATTATCGAAACAGAAGATAGCCAGCTATCTTTTTTCAATAATACGGTTTGGGCGCTGCTTTACGGCGCTGGCCATATAGATGGCCGGCGCCGTTCAATTATGCCCCTCAATGAGAGTTAGCCCTAATAGAATGCATTTAGGAGTCCTTCTACTAAGGTGTATTGAAAAATGGCCTACAGTAGTGTAGGTGCATGTTTTGGGTGCGTGCAGATTCGTTTTTCAGCGCACCTGCAAAAAAATACCTTTTAAAAATTTTTGCCAAAAATGGACGTGCAGCAAAATCAAAATCAGCATGTGTCCACTTTGGGTCTGAAACCTTACCACCAGCCATTGACCTAGCGGTTGAGTCTCACATGGTAACCGGGAGGTAATGACTTAGGCGCATCAAATACCACTTGGCACACATCCGATACACACATCCGAAAAAAAAATTATTTTGCAGACACGTGTATCAGACATGCAACAAAAATGAAATTACCGCAAGAGCCACACGGTACCCGGGTGGTAACTCCATTTTGGCGCATGTTGGGCACAAGTAGATGCTTACGCAGCTTAGTAAAAGGGCCCCAATGACTTTTCCCATGGCAGTTCAGGCTCGTTTATTAAGGTTATACCTATATATAGCAAGTACTTTCTGACTTTTTAAGGCAACATATTTTTCATATTTATAATATTAGAATATATCAATGAAAACTCTGAATGAAAGTGTTGTCCATATGTATGCATTTGATAATATGATTCAAAACAGACAATGGATTTAAGGGTCTAGCTATGCCAAAGTAATTGTAAAAGCTCTGCTCTTGGTCTTGGTAAACATGTACTAATGCAAAAAATACAGATGGAAGATTATTATAACAAACCGATTTTTAATACTTTGAATACTGTATTTAATACTTTGTATACTGTATTTCATTAGATGCTTAGTAAATTGAAGATTCGAAAGGAGACTGCCATCAAGTGATTCACAATCACAATATTATTCTGTCTTTCCAGTATTTTGAAAGGAACAGGGCTGATTTGCAGCAGCATATGCACAACTAATCTTAATTTGTTTCACTATTTTGACAGAAGTGAACAAATAAAGGTCAACAAACAAGTTTCAGTTGATTCCTTTTTATTGGACTAGTTTAATACAGTTTTTATTGCTAATTTGCAAAAGCCATGCACCTTTCAATAGCTCCGGATAGAATGAGCTAAGAGCATTCATAGCATGTTCTGTTGTAATCTGAAAGCAAAGCACAAATATGTTAAATTAATCCAATAAAAAAATAACACGGCTACCTATGTGCTGACTTCTGTTTCTTTATATTCAAGTGGATTAACAGCATTTATACTATATGATAGAGCAAAACCAGTCTTGTTATAACTATTGGATTTCCTTCTTTATTCAGAAAAGACAATGTTGAAACTCCCTTAAAAATATACCATATACACTCTACAGTTGATTTAACTACAGTAGAAAATAAACCTCTAAGAAGAAGCAACGATAATTTCAAGTACTAGTGTCACATGTTTGCAACAACATATAGATCTTGGGATCACTCCTGCTCATTAACTACCAGGAACCCCCCCCCCCCCCCCCCCAGTAGGAGCTGTGTGTGCTTTGGGGTGGAGGTGGGGTTTCTTTGTATAGAAAATTTGATAACATTTTGCTTACTAAATAATGGGGCCAATCTTTAAAATCATTTATGGTGATAACTTTCCTCTTCCCTTCAAGAATTCTCTCCATCTCTTCCTTCTCTATAGGAATTAGCCACATAAATCACTTCTGTTCAAAGTCCAAGGCCAGGATCTGCATAACTTGTCACCAGATAAGTCAATATTTCATCAAACATTTTAGGCATACATGAAGGTGGAATGGCAGGTGTACTAGGGTAGGGCTAAAAGGTAAGTGTATAGCATTGATATTCAGCAGTATCTACTGAAGTATATCCGTTTGAATAGGATTATATAAATAGCTGTCCTAACTTAAGGGGCCCTTTTACTAAGCCGCATAAGCATCTATGTGCGCCCAACACACAACAAAATAAAGTTACTGCCCGGCTACCGCTTGGCTCTTGCGGTAATTTCATTTTTGGTGCATGTCTGATATGTGAGTCTGAAAAATAATTTTATTTTTGGACGTGCGCCAAGTGGCATTTGACGCGTGTAGGTCATTACCGCCTGGTTAATGTGTGAGACTTTGTGTGAGATTTTGCTGCACGTCCATTTTTGGCAAAATGTTTTAAAAAGGCATTTTTTACAGATGTGCTGAAAAATGATTCTGTGCATGCCAAAGACACGCGTCTAAACTACTGCAGGCCAGTTTTAGCGCACCTTTATAAAAGGGCCCCTTAAAGAAAGAATTTATCCATTTAAGTATAGGACCAAATATTGATCAGTCCCACTAAGGGGGTCCTTTTACTAAGCAGCAGTAGGTCTAATGTGCAGGTAGTGCACCAAATTGACACTATTGCTGGGGTAGCTTGGGCACCCATCGGTAATTTTGAAGTCGGTGCGATGGGGAGAGAAATCTTACCCATCCCGTCCATACCTGCTGGAATATTACCCATCTCGACATGTCCCCACAGGAATCTTACCCATCCCCACCCATCCCCACAAGAATTTATCTCATCCCAAACCGTCCCCACCCATCCCCGGAAGAATTTAATGGTACATAAAAGAAAATTCCAGTCAGTTCTCTGTCTTTTTCTGGATTTGAGCCACAGCACTGCAGGCAAGGAAGGAATGGAAGTTGTGGTGCACACATGTAAGATTTGTCTCTGATTCACTGGCACTGTGTGCTGAGAGGTCGCCACATGTACGTGCCATTAGGTCAGGTGATATCTGATGCTCATGCCTGGGTCAGAGCTGAGGTCTGCACATTAGCCCGGGAGCAGAGAGGATTAACAGTAACATAGTAAGTGATGGCAGCTAAAGACCTGAACGGTCCATCCAGTCTGCCCAATAGTCACACTCATTCAATTCATGATTAAATCAACAAGTGTGATATTATATACGTGATTATGGACATTCTTTGGTGTTTCTGGGACATAGACCATAGAAGTCTATCCGGCTCTATCCTTATGTTCCAACTGCTGAAGTTGCCATCAAAGCCCACTCCAGTCTATACATCTTCTCATTTGTGAGACATGGACCGTAAAAGTCTGTCCAGCACTGTCCTCATGTTCCAGCTACTGAAGTTGCTGTCTAAGCCCTTTCCAGCCCATCCTAAACCAGATTGCCATATATGAGACACAGACCATACAAGTCTGCCCGGTATCATCCCTAGTTCATCACAGCCAGAGTCACCATCTAAGTGTCACTTGACACATCCACACACCTGCAGCCATTTAAGGTTAGGTTTTTTTTATAACTTCCATTTTCTAATTAGAGATCCTCTGTGTTCATCCCATGCCTTTTCGAATTTCGCATTTGTGCTGTTAAAGCAAGGAGGAAGAGGGGGAGGAGACAGTATTCAAAGAACTTGGTAATCGGTAGACAAGAGGCTGGCGCAGGTGCAGCTTACACTTCCACGGGAATCCCACAGGAACTGCTTCCATCCCCACGGGAATCCTGCAGGAACTGCTTCCGACCCCACAGGAACCCTGCAGAACTGCTTCCATCCCCGCAGGAATCCTGCGGGTTCCGCGGGATTCCTGCGAACCCCGTTCCTGTGCAGGTCTCTAGTGCATACTGTATCCCGCAGTAGAAAATATTTTTCTATTTTCTACCATGGGTGGCGTTCCCTTCCCAGTAGTAATTGGCAGCATGGCCATATTGGCACATGATTCATGATTACCACACTTTTAGCGTGTGAGCCCTTACTGCTAAGTCATTGGGTAGCAGTAAGAGCTCAGGCAGTAAATAGCCGTGCACTACTTTTGATTTTAGTGCATGGCCATTTACTGCCCCATAAAAAAAGCCTTTTTTTTTCCAGCCACAGTAAAAATGGCCCAGTGTGCGCCAATTTCACATGTCCAAATTACTGAAGACCAGTTTTTACTGCAGCTTAATAAAAGGGCTCCTTAGACAGATAATGAGGCTGAAAATTTACTTGAAGGAATTCTGGTACCTTTAACCTTATAACACCCAGCTGAATGTGGTCCTCATTATAACTAACTGTCTCCCTACATGTATTGTTTAGATTTGCTAGACAAATATTTTTAGGATGTTAAAGAGGGCTGATGCTTTTTGTTTTATAAACATGCTTCATGTTTTTATTTTGTAAAGGAATTTCTATAGACTAAAAGTCAAAATCAAATAAGCATACCATTTCTCACACAGGAGAGTGGATCATTCCTGTCTTGGTATTCACAAAACATATTTGGAAAAATTGCCCTCTTGAGTTGTCTATGAATAGTTGACTCAACTGTGTTTCAATAGAGTTAGGTTCAACTTAATTTGAATCTGCTACAGTTTTTTCTTTTCATTTTTTTTTTCACTAATGGGGTTTTAACATATTTAGAAATTATCTAGAGATGGAAATAACTAGTGAGGTAATTAAATTTGCTGATGACATAAAGTTATTCAAAGTTGTTAAAGTGCAAAAGGATTGCAAAAAATTGCAAGAATACCTTACGAGACTGGGAGACTGGGCATCCAAATAGCAGATGATGTTTAATGTGAGCAAGTGTAAAATGATGCACTTGGGAAAGAAGAACCCAAACTATGGGTATGTGATGCAAAGTTTCACATTAGGAATCATTGCCCAGGAAAAGGAACTAGGTATAATCATTGATGATACTTTGAAACCTTCTGCTCAGTGTGCAGCAGTGGCCAAGAAAGCAGATAGAATGTTAGGTATTATTAGGAAAGGAATGGAAAGCAAAAATGAGAATGTTATAATGCCTTTGCGTCACTCCATGGTGTGACCATACCTCGAATACCGTGTGCAATTCTGGTCACTGCATCTCCAAAAATATATAGCAGACTTAGAAAAGGTATAGAGAAGGGCAACGAAAATGATAAAGGGGATAGGACGACTTCCCTATAAGGAAAGGCTAAGATGGCAAGGGCTCTTCACCTTGGAGAAGAGATGGCAGAGATATGATAGAGATCTATAAAATACTGAGTGGAGTGGAATGGGTAGACATTAATTGCTTTTTTACTTTTTCCAGAAATACTAAGACTAGGGGGCACACAATGAAGCTATAAAGTAGTAAATTTAAAACAAAGCAGAGAAATATTTCTTCACTCAACTTAAGGTTATCAATAGAAATCAAACAAAATAAAACATGGAAAAGAAAATAAGATGATACCTTTTTTTGGACATAACTTAATACATTTCTTGATTAGCTTTCGAAGATTGCCCTTCTTCGTCAGATCAGAAATAAGCAAATGTGCTAGCTGACAGTGTATGTAAGTGAAAACATTCAAGCATTACTATGACAGTCTGACAGGGTGGGAGGATGGGGGTAGGTAGGAGGTATGCATGGGGACATCAAGCATATCATTGATATTCTAACAGGATGGGTGTGGATAGGTGAGGGGTGGGGTGATCAACAGAGAAATATGTTAGAATATCAATGATATGCTTTGATGACCCCATGCATACCTCCTACCCATACCCATCCTCCCACCCTGTCAGACTGTCATACTAATGCTTGAATGTTTTCACTTATATACACTGTCAGCTAGCACATTTGCTTATTTCCAATCTGACGAAGAAGGGCAACCTTCGAAAGCTAATCAAGAAATGTATTAAGTTATGTCCAATAAAAAAGGTATCATCTTATTTTCTTTTCCATGTTTTATTTTGTTTGATTTCTATTGATAACCTTAAGAGTGGACTAACATGGCTACCACACTCCTTCACTCAACTTGTAATTAAACTCTGAAATTCGTTGCCAGAGAACGTGGTAAAAGCAGTTAGCTTAGCAGGGTTTAAAGAAGGTTTAGAAAATTTCCTAAAAGAAAAGTTCATAAGTCATTATTAAGATGGACTTGGGAAAATCCACTGCTTATTTCTAGGATAAGCAGCATAAAGTGTTACTGTTCTGGGATCTTGCCACATACTTTTGGATTGGCCACTGTTGGAAACAGGATACTGTGTTTGATTGACCTTCAGTCTGTCCGAGCATACAGGGCCGGTCTTAGACAGGGGCGACAGGAGTGGTCGCACAGGGCCTCCCGCCTCCAGGGGCCCCACGGCGCATCGTCTTGCTCCCTGCCATTTGATCCTCACAGCTTTCCTTCCAGCTGCCCTGTGTTTAAAAGGTTGTAGCGGCGTCAGCGTCAGTGAAAAAGCAGGCTCGCCTCTAGCCTTTAAGCCTTCCCTTCTCTCTTAGCGTGCACTGTGCTGCCTTTCTCTGATGCAATTTCCTGTTTCCGGTTTCCACGAAGTCTGTAAGCTAATTTGGTTTGGGTCATTTTGGGTATACTGGAGTTGTAACAGCTTACAAAAATTATTTATAATGGGAAAAAACCAAGTTATTTTTCTTCTCCTGTACTGATGTAATATTTTCAATGATTAGTTTGTATGCGCCATGGCTGGTAAAGGGGTGTGGCTAAATGTGCCAACATCGTCCAGTTCAGCATACTATTAGCAGCCAAGTTCATACAAAGTTAACTATGTTCAGGCTGCTTGCTATCTGAATATTCAATCACTGTTTCATTATTGCTACCAAGTATTACATATTAAGGGGATTCGTTTTAATTCATTTATCTAGTCCTTACGTGCACATGGTTTTGCTTTTTAAAGGTTTCCTAGTATAGCATTTTCATGTTTGAATTAGTTTTTGTATACAAGTTTTGTTTGAGTTATCTTTATTTGAAATAAAAGAAAATATTTCAAACATATCTTATCAATAAGGGGCGGGCTGGGTGGGAAGGGAGGGGGGGGGGGGGCAGCAAACTGGTCTACATATGGCCCCGCAATTGCTAAGACCGGCCTTGTGAGCTTAGCAATGCTTATGTCCTTATTTCTTATGGTTGATATACTGTGTGATTTAATCAGGCAAGATCCTGCCTCCTTAAACCCATGATGGCTGGGCTGAGAGAAGATATTCAGCAGCACTTAACTGGAGAATGCTGATGAATACCTGCTCTGACTGCCAGGGCAGTCTCTGAATTATGCTAAGATGGTGCAGGAGCAGTGTCAGGATGGAGCTAGGTTGTTTTCAGGCACTGCCTATATTCAGTGATAGTACTCGGCAAAAAGGATGCCCTAAGTTAACTGGGTAGCTATTTAGAAAGGAAGATGAAGGAGAACCTGAGAGGTACAATGAGAAGTTGGAATCCAGAAGAAGGACATAACAGAAAGGGACAAAGAACAGAAGGGAAGATAAGAGTAAGAGGGTAAAATAAGGGGAAGAAGATGCACCACATCATCATTAAAATCCCGATGAATTATATTATCTTGAAAATCCTAAATCTGTACACCCAAACATAAAATGCATTTGAATTTGTTTTTCCATGTATGTCCATTTGGAAAACATGAAGTGCTGGGTGCTCTGTCCTGCTTAAGGAGGACCCAGGCCAATTTCTTACTTACTGTAAATTGCTAAGAAACTGGTGGTTTTAGTGGTATAGTAATATATTGTAATTGTGATTATAATTGACTATACACCCTATCCAGCTCATTTTTGAAAGAGAAAAACGCCTATATTGCGACCCAAATCGGGAGATGGGCGTCTTTCTCCCGTGGGCGCCCAAATCGGTATAATCGAAAGCCGATTTTGGGCGTTTCCAACTGCAATCCGTCGTGGAAACGGGTAAAGTTGACGGGGGCATGTTGAAGGTGTGGTGAAGGCGGAACTGGGGCGTGGTTATCGGCCGAGGAGAGATGGGCGTCTTTAGCTGATAATCGAAAAAAAAAAAAAAGGCGTTTTTACTGTGATTTTGGGTCACTTTTTTTGGACCCTTTTTTTTTCACGAACAAGTCCCAAAAAAGTGCCCCAACTGCCCAGATGACCACTGGAGGGAATCAGGGATGACCTCCCTGGACTCCCCCAGTGGTCACTAACCCCCTCCCACCAAAAAAACCCCACTTTAAAAACTTTTTTTCCAGTCTCTATGCCAGCCTCAAATGCCGCCCCCACCTCCATGACAGCAGAATGTGTTCTATCCTGTGACAGCCTTTCCCTGGTTCTGATGTGGCTCTCGGGTGAGTGTGACACCTTTTCTGTTATGCGCTCTGCTGAGTCACATCAGCAATGCATTGTGGTGGGTGTAGGGTATTGGGCTCCGTGATTCCACTAGCTTGTGGCAAATGCTCACGATGTTGGTAGTTGGTAGGCTCTACTTCCATGGTGCTTTTCCCCCTGCTTACTGGGTCAGAGTGTGCCCTGTTGTGTTTCCGGTAGTCCATGAGGTAGTGGCCATTTTTGTAAGCCAGTTTTAGATCCCTTTCACGTGTTAGCCACGTTACAGAACTTAGTTCTTACCTTGAATGTGGCTGAAAGAGGGCATTGTACAGCATTCTGACAGCTCTGACCTACTGCTCATCTCAGTATCAGGGAGACTCGTTGCCAGTGGGCCACAACCTCTGATCTGCAGTTAACTGTGTGTAAGCGTGCTTATTCCAATAAAGGACGTTTTCAGAGAGATTAGTCTTCAGGTGTCAACTGGTGTGCCAATGTTATATAGCAGCAACAAGTCCCAGAGGCCTGCGTGTATGCAGGTCCCTGGAGCACTTTTAGTGGGTACCGCAGTGCACTTCAGCCAGGTGGACCCAGGCCCATCTCCCCCCTACCTGTAACACTTGTGCTGGTAAATGGGAGGTCTCCAAAACCCACTGTACCCACATGTAGGTGCCCCCTTCACCCCTAAGAGCTATGGTAGTGTTGTACATTTGTAGGTAGTGGGTTTTGGGGGAGGGGGGTTGGGTGCTCAGCACCCGTGGTAAGGGAGCTATGCATGTGGGAGCTTTTTCTGAAGTCCACCACACTGACCTCTAGGGTGCCCAGTTGGTGTCCTGGCATATCAGGGGGGCCAGTGTACTACGAATCCTGGCCCCTCCCACGACCAAATGGCTCGGATTAGGACGTTTTTGAGCTGGGCATTTTTAGTTTCCATTATTGCTAAAAAAACCAAACGCCCAGCTGAAAAACTTCCATTTTCTCAAAAATACGGTCTGTCCCGCCTCTTCACGTACCCGTTTTCGGACATAGACGCCCATGGAGATAGGCGTTTGCGTTCGATTATGCCCCTTCACATCTAATAAGCCAAGCCCTAACATTTTTCTCTAGTAAGTTGTTTTCACAGTCACTTCATGCACATCCTCTCTGAGACTGTTTCCCAACTCTTCTACCAGGTGTCTTCAATGTTCCTCAGTATGTGCTCTTCTCTTTCTTGGTCCCCTGAGTGACAACACGGTATGTATACAAATCCCAACAAAGCTTTTAATTTCAACTGCCACATACCCTCTTTCAGTGCTGTATACATTTTACTGCTGCTTACAAGTAAAAAGATGAAGTAAGGTTCCAAAGGTACTGTTATGTATACATAAGTGACAGAATCCTGGCATCTATATTAGCAGAAAACAGATGGGAGGAAAACAAATGAAGGGAGAAATTGCCATAAGGACAAATATCAAAAATAATTTCCAAAGTGGGAAGCACATCTTATAAGTCCCAGCAGTGTTGCTATCACCTGAAGGGAATTTGTTTTCCTTGTAGGATAAAGGATAGAGCACCAGGAAATTTTAGTATTCTATAGAAGTAACAATACCATCTAGAAACATTTTCAAATCTAATCAGAAGTTAATTTCTGCATTTATTTTCTGTACTCTAGAGATCAGGCAAACCATTTAAATTACATCAGATTTGCTTCTGAGAGATGGGGGATAGACATTAAGGACCATATTCTATAAACAGCGCTGAAAAATCCACACTGAATAAATAACATGCTAAGGGGTGTATTCTATATATGGTGCCAAAAAAATGCTATTCTAAGCCATGCATAAAGTTAGGCACAGTTTTTAGAATAGCACTTATGCTCGGGAATCACATCTAACTTTACTAGCGGCCATTTGCACCAATTGAAATGTGGTGCAAATCTTCGCGGCTAAATTAGAGATGTTTACCACTGTGTTAAATTTAGGAATGCCCCCATTCCGCCCATGACCCTTCCATTTCCACGCCCCTTTTTTGAACTTTTGTGTAAACTTTAGGTGCAGACCCCACACCTAAATTTACGTGCATATATTCCAATTAAATCTTAGTGCCAATAATTGCTTGTTAACAAGCCAATTATTGGCGTATTATTCAATTAAATGGCTCACACAAATTGGGCAAGTAAACCTGGTGTAAATATTTGATTGTTAGAACCCAATTATTGGTGCAAATTGACTCATTAATCAATTAAATTGCGAGTGCAAACTGGGTGTGTGCCCAAATGTGCACATTCAATTTTAAGCGTCATTTATAGAATTTTGGGGTTAGATGGTAATTTTATAGGGAGGCACCTAGCGTTAAGCTCTTTTCCAGGTGCCTATAGCAAAGGGAACATGAGGCCAGTCGGTAAGTTAAATAATAAATACTCTGAACAAATCCACTGCAACTACCACCCAAAAAGGGAACAGGGGAATGTTATACTTCATGCCGCTTCCAAATTTATTGCCCTAGCACCAAGGGGGAAAGGGTGCTCTATTTCAGCCCTGTTATTTGGCCTCAGCTGAGATCTGGGGCTTAAATCTATGCTATTAAGCAAGGAAGCAACAGAAAGAATAAGTATCAAAAACAAAACAACACAGACAGAAAATGGATTACAGAAAAAAGTTGACAATATAAAATAAAATAAAAATGATTTATTATGAAGCTTTAAAAATATCATAGAGAAATAAAATATGATCATGTAAAACCCATCATATATTAGAGATATAAAAACACTGCAAAACATAACATACATATAGGGACTGATATTCAGCTGGCATCTGGCACTATTCCCAGATATTCAATGCTGGGCCTTGTCTGGGCTTTAGCATTGAATATCCGATTTTGCAGAGCTGGTTAACACATAGCTGGTTAAGGACTCTTTTTACTAAGCAATGGTAAGCCCAATGCTTACCGCTCGCTATACAGGAAGTACCGCTGGGATACCACAGCAGCCCGGTGGTACTTCCAACCCCTAGTGCGCCGTCATTTCCAGTGCTACAAAAATGTATTTATTTTTGTAGCGCTGGAGTGTACCCAGTGGTAATTGGGCAGTGCTGTGCACTGCCCGGTTACCACTGAGTTAAGGCGGGAGCCCTGAAGTGGCGGTAAGGGCTTCCCCCATAATGGCCATGACGCAAGTGCTTTACTTGCTGCACAGGCTTTTCCTGCAGGAAGGCGAGATTTTCCATTTACCAGCTGTGGTAAAAGGGGGCCTTGGTGCTTGTAAAACACGCACTGATACCAGTGCTGGCCCCCTTTTGCTGCAGCTTGTTAAAAGGTGCCCTAAGTCCAATATTCAGCACTTAACTAGGTATGGGTTACCATATAAAGATAGGACAACTTTTTATGCAGTCCCATTTATATGGTTAACCTGGCTGGTTAAGGCTGAATATCGGCACTTAATTAGCCAAATACCAACTCCACCCCTGGAACACCCCCAAAATAACTGGTTTGCAGTTCGGCACTAACTGTTTATTATCAGTGGTATTAACTGGTTAAGTGCCACTGAAAAGTAGCGGTTGGCCATGAACTGTTTCTGGCCAGCTAAATCTCTTTCAGTATTAACACAATAAATTATAATAATATGAATTGGACCATCATTCATAAGTGCAAAAAGTGACAGTGGATTGTAAGGGTGTCACGGTTGTGGCAGGGCCCTTATGTTCAGACCTACTGTTTCTCTGTATCTAGCTCTGTGACCTCTCCAGTCTGCCTTTTTCCCTATTGTTGTTCTTCCTTTAAGCCAAGCCTCGCTTTGGTCTCCCTGCTTCTGCTTCATTTCCTGTTGTTCTTCTTCTTGTTAGCCAAGCCTCGCTTTGGTCTCCCTGCTTTTGCTTCATTTCCTACTTTTGACATTATCAGCCTACTCCATTATAAGGACCTAGGGAGCTTTCCTACGTTGCCTTTGCAAGTGGTCTCTTAAAATTGTGTTACCTGTTTAGATCATTTCCCTGCTTGGCTTTGTTCCTGAGAATCTTGCTCCTGAAGGTCTGTTCTGTGTTTCTTTGAGTCTTGTGTTTCAATGCTTTGCTTTGTTTCTGTGTGTTTGCTTTTGTACCTTGATCCTGAAAGCCTGGCTCTAGAGCCACACCCTGCCCTTGTTGTCTGTATCTGTTTGACTCTACCCTTCGCTCATGCTTTTAGTCTAGCCCTGCTTTTGACTCTTGCTATAGTTAAGCTCTGTGTTTAAGCCAACCTCTGTGTTTAACCAAGCTCTGTTTTTGTTTTCCTTGATCTGTTTCCTGTGTGTGTAGTTCTTGTCTGTTAATTCTGAGAGTCTGTAGAAGCCAGCATTGTCCTGTGTCTGTTGCCTCTCAGTCTGCCTGGCCTTTCCCTTTCCAGCTGTGGGTGCTGGTAAGCACATTGCTTCTTTGTTTGTTTGTCTTCCCTTAGTCTGCTTAGTCCTTTGCCTGCTATGTTTGCTTCCTGGCTCTTGAGCTCTGTTTCTGCCAGGTTCTGTTCCTGTTGTGTGTTTGAGGCAGGTTCTACTCATGCTCTATGTTTGAACTAGTTCTGTCCCAGTTCCCTGCTAAGCCAAGTCCCTTTCAGTATCCTGATAGTCAAGCCAAGCCAAATCTGTTCCAGTATCCTGTTCCAGTCAAGCCAAGTCTGTTCCAGAATCCTGTTCCAGTCAAGCCAAGCCTGTTCCAGTTCCAGTCAAGCCAAGCCAAGCCCGTTCTAGAATCCTGTTCCAGAATCCTGTTCCAGTGAAGCCGAGCCCATTCCAGAATCCTGTTCCAGCCAAGCCCGTTCCAGAATCCTGTTCCAGAATCCTGTTCCAGCCAAGTCAAATCTGTTCCAGAATCTAGTTCCAGAATCCTGTTCCAGCCAAGCCAAGTCTGTTCTACAATCCGGTTCTAGAATCCTGTTCCAGAATCCTGTTCCAGCCAAGCCTTTTGAAAATCCTGAATCCTGTTTGAGAATCCTGAATCCGGTTCTAGCCAAGCCTGTTTGAGAATCCTGTTTGAGAATCCTGAATTCTGTTCCAGCCAAGCCTGTACAAGAATCCTGTTTAAGAATCCTGAATCCTGTTCCAGCCAAGCCTGTTCGAGAATCCTGTTCGAGAATCCTGAATCCTGTTCCAACCAAGCCTGTTCGAGAATCCTGAATCCTGTTTCAGAATCCTGAATCCTGTTCTAGCCAAGCCTGTTCGAGAATCCTGAATCCTGTCCCTGCCTTGTTTATTGGCTTGCTTCTGTTATTCTTGTTGCCTAGCTCCTACCCTGTCTTGCCTGTCTAGTTGGGCTTTGTCTTGTGTCTTTCAGTCTAGTCCTGTCCGGATCCAGTCCTTGCCTTGTCCTTTTCTGGACCCAGTTTTAATCTACTTCCGCGTTTTGCCTTGTCTTACATTTCTGGGTCCCAGTCCCAGTTTTAATCCAGTTCCAAGTCTTTCCTTATGCTGTCTGGGTTCCAGTTCTGGCTCTTTGCCTTCTTTTCCTTGCCTCGTCTGGATCCGGTTCTTGTGTTGTCCATTGTATTTAGTTACCTCTGTCCTGCCTTGTTGAGTCTGTTAGTTTATCCTAGTCCAGTCTGTTCTGATTCCTGCCTGTGCCAGCCCCGGTGATTTGTCTGCCAAAGCTCCGGCTTTGGTCCAAGGGCTCACCTTTCCTGACAGTTGTGACAAAGGGTCACAAATTTATATTAACCCAAAGTAGTTGTATATGAAGTCAAAGGGGCCCTTTAACTAAAATGCGATATATAACTTTGGACTTACCATACGTTGACAGCAAAGTTGCCCTGCATTTAGCACATAGGGCAGGCAGCTCACTGGCATCATATTTCTACTACTACTATTTATCATTTCTGTAGTGCTACAAGGCATACGCAGCGCTGTACACCATACACAAAAAGACAGTCTCTGCTCAAAGAGCTTACAATCTAGATAAGACAGGTAAACAGACAGAACAATTAAGGGTAAGGGAATAAATAGGCGAGGTAAAAGGACAGGGCAAGTGAGTAGTGGTTAGGAGTCAAAAGCAGTGGTAAAGAGGTGGGCTTTAAGTTTGGACTTGAAAATGGCCAAAGACAGGGCTAGACGCACAGGCTTGGGAAGTCTATTCCAGGTGTGAGGTGCAGCAAGACAAAAGGAACGGAGTCTAGAATTAGCAGTATTAGATGCATTATATGCACTGGTAGATAACATGAGAGCACTTGGTCTCTCTGCCACTATCTATCTATAATATGATGCAGCCCTACATAAAAAGTAAATAATTTTTAAAAATGAAGAACTGCTATGGTGGAGTACATCTGTGGCATATCTCCTCTGATCTGACCCCACCTCAAAGTCACATCCCCCAATATCCCTGATTTAATCCATCCCCAAAGTCCAAAACTTGACCCCCCAAAGTCAACAACCCCCAACCCTACTACTACTATTTAGCATTTCTATAGCGCTACAAGGCATACGCAGCGCTGCACAAACATAGAAGAAAGACAGTCCCTGCTCAAAGAGCTTACAATCTAATAGACAAAAAATAAATAAAGTAAGCAAATCAAATCAATTAATGTGAACGGGAAGGAAGAGAGGAGGGTAGGCGAGTGGTTACAAGTGGTTACGAGTCAAAAGCAATGTTAAAGAGGTGGGCTTTCAGTCTAGATTTAAAGGTGGCCAAGGATGGGGCAAGATGTAGGGGCTCAGGAAGTTTATTCCAGGCGCAGGGTGCAGCGAGACAGAAGGCGCGAAGTCTGGAGTTGGCAGTAGTGGAGAAGGGAACAGATAAGAAGGATTTATCCATGGAGCAGAGTGCACGGGAAGGGCAAAAGCACTTCTCCCCTAGAACCTGAACTTCCCTCTACACCCTGACACCCCTAGGACTTACCTGGTGGTCTCTATTGGGCAGTGGATCAGATTGGAGGGGATAACGGGAATGGGAGATGTGACTTGGGGGTGACCAGATTAGGGGGGATCAGGGGATGGGAATGTGACATGGGCGAGGGGGTTTCGATCAAGTGTATTGTGGAATGGGGAATGTGACCTTGGAGGATTGGATTGGAGGTTATTGAGGGATGGGGATTCTAACTGAGGAGGTAGAGATCAGAAAGGAGGGTATTGGGGGTGTTCAGAATGATTGGATGTGTGAGGAATGTGGGGAATCAGACAACGGAGGACAAGTATCACTGCAGAACTTGCTTTGATGGCATTCTCACTACTGGAGTGCCATTAGTGTGGCTGTACTTCCTGTCACCTTTTGAGGTGGAGGTAAATACAGCTGCACTATCAGCAGTCATGACAGCTAGCACGAAGTACCGGCCTGCAAACTAGCTATCACAGCCGACCACTGCTCTGACCTGCCTATATCAGGCCCAGCTCCCACCCATTCCTGGATTAGGCAGCTAATAAGGTTTCTTAACCACACTGGCTGGTTGAATAGCACAGTAGACATTGGTGCGGGTCCACAGTAAAATCTACCGCACAGTAAAACCTGTGATAGCTGCTTAACTCAGCTTAGTAAAAAGGCTCCTAAATACTAATGCTGAGAATAGCTATGTGGAGAGTGATGAAGATAAAGTGAATGTGCTAAACAAATACTTTTCTTCAGTGTTTACAGAAGAAAATCTTGGAGATGGACCATGGTCAGCTGCCGAGGGTATATGTGGAAATGGAGTGGATATTGCACTGTTCATAGAAGAAAGTGTTTATAAACAACTTGAAAATCTGAAAGTGGACAAAGCTATGGGACTGGATGAGATACATCCCAGGATACTGAAGAAACTCAGACAAATCCTGGTGGGACCTCTTAAGGATTTATTTAATTGATCTTTAGAGACGGGAGAGGTTCCATGGGATTGGAGATGAGCTGATATGGTCCCTCTTCACAAAAGCAGAGACAGAAAAGAAGTGGGAAACTACAGGCTGGTAAGCCTCACGTCGGTGGTAGGAAAAATAATGGAGTTGCTACTGAAGGAAAAGATAGTTAACTTTCTAGAATCCAGCGAGTTGTAGGATCCGAGGTAGGGTTGTCAACAGGATCCAGATTCACGTATCAGGGTTAATCCAGTCCTTGGCTTACCCCAAAGCATGCAGGAACTTATAGCCTTGCGCTTCATAGGGAATTCAATGGGGAAATTATAACCACAAGTCTCTGTATACAATAGGGTAAGCCCAGGACTGGATCAGCCCTGTCGGGTGAATCTGGATCTAGTTGGCAACCCTAATCTGAGGCAACATGGCTTTACTAATGGAAAATCCCTTAATGATTTCTTTGACCGGGTGACCAAAGAACTGAATAAAGGATGTGCACTAGATGTAATCTAATTGGATTTCAGCAAAACCTTTGATACGTTTCCTCACAGAACACTCATGAATAAGCTGAGAGGGCTGAACTTAAGACCCAAAGTGGTGAACTGGATTGGAAACCAGTTGACTGACAGACGACAGAGGGTAAATGGAATCTGCTCAGAGGAAAGGAAGGTGAGTAGTGGAGTACCTCAAGGGTCAGTACTGGGGCTGATTCTGTTTAATATATTTGTGAGAGACATTGCTGAAGGGTTAGAAGGAAAAGTTTGCTTTTTTGTGGATGACACAAAGATAGCCAATAGAGTGGATACCCCGGAGGGACTAGAAACCCCTATCACCCCTAGATATTAATGTACAAACAAACCTTTTCCAGAGACGGGAAGGTTGTGGAATTAGATGCTACAAAAGTCTAGAACTCCCTAAATATGTTACATTTGAAATCTCCTTGACATACTAATCAGTTTATAGAAAATGAAAGCTGTAAGCCACATTGAGCCTGCAAATTGGTGGGAAAATGTGGGGTATATATGCAATAAATAAATAAATAAAGCATGTGTTCGGTGCAATAAAATATCTGTTCTACAGAGATAGATGTACTTGTTGACAATGAGTCAGCAGAGTATGCATGATGGTAGTATATCCTAGTTTTATAGCAGGTTCACTATATATGTGTGCTTTTGCAGATAACCTTTGTTTGTATTGCCAGCTACAATAAAATGATTTCTGGTCTGCACACATTTTTAAATGTCTTATGCTAGAACAACAAAAACTTATTTGTTATTCAGAACATTTTCTTTTCATTAAGAATATCAATCTCCCACAAATGATATTTGCAACATAATTTTCCCAAGATAATCTTCATTTGCCTTCTTTTGTGCAATACTGATGATACAAAGGTTAAACAGGTTAGTGGACAAATTACCTGTTCAAATAATGAGACAGGAATGATTACAGGTCATTATTCTGAATAAACCATAACCATTCATTTTCCCATTTGCAGTATGAAATATTGTAGGGAGACATGTTTCAGCAGAAACATATGTAAGGTTTAATTTACCCCAAATAATTTTTAATCCCAAAGGGTGAATAGTGAGAGATATTTGGACTTTCCTAAATTAAGCATCAATTTGATATAATTGACATTTGAGCTGTGTAGGGGGGAGAGAGGAAGATAACATAGATGCAACTCCATATTGTCCATTTTCATGATAGGTCTAATTTACCCACAGTAAGATATACCTCATACATGATTTCAGGAGAGATCTGAGTTGAACAGAGTTTATTCTGCTTAGGGCAGGAATACTGCCTCCGCTCTGCAGTCCATTCAGTTTGTTGGCTGATTTTTTCACCACTTTTGATTTCTTTTACAGAGTTTCATACTGTATATGTCTTTTCTTGCACAAACCCTCTCTTTTCTTACTGTCAGGCTTATTTTCGAAAGTGATCGCCGGCCATCTTCCGACATAAATCGGAAGATGGCCAGCGATCTCGCAAAAGCGGCGAAATTGGTATAATCAAAAGCGGCATTTTTGACACCATCGCTGCTTTCCCGTCACCACGCCGGCGAAAGTTCAAGGGGCGTGTCGACGGTGAAGCGAAGGCGAGACATGGGCGGGCATGGGCGTGGCTACCAGATGGCCAGCTTTTGCGGATAATGGAAAAAAAAGTGGCATTAATCAGTATTTTGCCGAGTTTACTTGGTCCTTTAATTTTCACGACCAAGCCTCAAAAAGGTGCTCCAATTGACCAGATGACCACCGGAGGGAATGGGGGATGACCTCCCCATACTACCCCAGTGGTCACCAACCCCCTCCCACACTAAAAAAATAAAAATAAAACACTTTTTTGCCAGTCTGTATGCCAGCCTCAAATGTCATACCCAACTCCCTGACAGCAGTATGCAAGTCCCTGGAGCAGTTTTTAATGGGTGCAGTGCACTTCAGGCAGGCAGACCCAGGTCCATCCCCCCCTACCTGTTACACTTGTGGTGCTAAGTGTTGAGCCCTCCAACCCCTCCCCCCAAACCCACTGTACCCACATGTAGGTGCCGCCCTTCACCCATAAGGGCTATGGTAATGGTGTAGGGTTGTGGGGAGTGGGTTTGGGGGGGATTTGGGGGGCTCAGCACCCAAGGTAAGGGAGCTATGCACCTGGGAGCTATTTGTGTATTTTTAAACATTTTTAGAAGTGCCCCCTAGGGTGCCCGATTGGTGACCTGGTATGTGAGAGGGACCAGTGCACTACAAATGCTGGCTCCTCCCATGACCAAATGCCTTGGATTTCGCGGGGTTTGAGATGGCCGGAATTTTTTTCCATTAATCGCTGAAAAACAAAACCGGCGATCTCAAACCTGGCAAACTGTGGCATTTGGCTTGGCTAAACCGTATTATCGAAAAAAAAGATGGCCGGCCATCTTTTTCGAAAATACGGTTCCGGTCAGCTGTTGGGCTGCCACCAAAATAGATCGCCGGCGACCTATTTCGCCGGCGACGTTCGAGTTTGCCCCTCTATGTCTGGAATGATGATCTTAAAATTTCAAAATCCTCTATGAATTTCTAAACTTTCACTCTATTTCTGCCACTTTGGGGATATATCAAAGACACGCCCTTGACACACACATGCCCCTCCCATGTTAATGCCCCCTTTGCAGTTGCATGTGAGAGACCTTAGGTACTGTGTTTACAGAATAAGGCATAGTGCCAATTTGGGCTTGCCAATGTCAATTATTGGTACTTATCTCCAATTAGCTACCAATTTAGCACCAATTAACTAATTATATTACATGCATAACTGACTCTATTTATAACTGGGCATGCATTTGCATGCCTAACTTTAGGTGCCATTTATAGAATTGGCCTCTAATTGGCTAATGTAGAGTTAATTTGGGACCATTTACCACCTCCCAAATGGGAGCATTAATGCATAACCTGCGATAAAAATAGTGGAAATGTTCCCATAATTTGCTGTGTTTAGTTACTATTATGACAGGTAACACAGAACAGTTAACATCACCTCCAAAGATGTAGCTAACTGCATTCCACATTAGCAGCTGAGGCACTAACGTATATTAGCAACCGTTGCTCTGAGGTAGAGTTCATTTATTTCAGAGATTTTTTTTAGCTACAGTGTGTCGCAACTGGTCCTCCTTCTGGTTGTGAGAAGTCTACTGCAGCTCAGGGATTCAATTGTAGGGCCACTCTGGCGTGCACAGATCTTAAGCATTTTGGCAGTCTTAAAACAATCTCCTTAATATTCTTTTTGTTAAAATCAAACTTAGAGAGCAGTCATATTCATCCCTCATGATATTATTCCTTTAAATGGAAGGTAATAATAAAATGCTTCTTTTATTAACCCCCCATTTCTATAAATGGCGCCTTAAGTTATACGCGCTAATTTGGCCTCATGGCCAAATTGCACGCACAACTTAATTGATTAACAAGCCAATCAGCGCTGATAATTGGTACTTAACAGTCAATTAGTGGCAGTAATAGGCTTGATTAGAATGTGCACACACAACTTTCTAGGTGTATTCTATAATGTGGTGCGCGTAAATGTAAATTCTAATGAGTGCACCCCACCTGCACTTAACTTAGGTGCAGTTATTTAGGCCTGGTTTTAGGTGGCCTATGGGTGTGCCTAAAGTTTAGTCACAAGCATGGCCACTAAGCATATTCTATAAACTTCGCCTAACTTTGGGCATAGTTTATAGAATTACGCTATGTGTGTGGTTTTTCAGCGCCGATTTTTAAGACTCCATTTATAGAATTTGGCCCTAAGGCTATAAACAATGACAAGGACAGTACATACAGTTGGAAAAGTAGGTCTCAACAGGTCCATGTTTTGGCAAAGTTGCCTGCATTAGGAGTCCAATGCTCTAAAAAGTTGTATAACAGAAATCAAGCGTTGATGATAATGAGAGTAGTTATGATTGTACAGAGGGCTGCTGTGCCCCATCACATACCTTTGCTTCTATGGATGTTTCAGGGTTGCTTCCAGACCTTTTTATGAAACAGAGCCAGAACCACACCCACACCATGCACAACTAAACCCTAATAGTGGGCTTTGATCCTGGCATTCTGGTTTTGATTCCCACTGCAGCTCCTTGTGACCCTGGGCAAGTCACTTAATCCTTCATTGCCTGAGGTACTAAAACCAAGATTATCAGCCCTCTAGGGACAGAGATAATACTTGCTTATAATGTGAGATTGTTCTCTGCTTTGAACTGGATGGTTACGCGGATTATAAATGCCAGAATTAAATTAAACTAATCACATAGCAGCCATTCACTGACAAAAGCCATTGAAATATCCTGAACCAGAAGTTCTGGAAGTAGCCCAGCAACATCCATAGAAGCAAAATCATGTGTGAGGGCACAGCAACCCTCTGTGCAATCATTACTATACTCATTAACATCAGCAGCAGAGATAACAGCCCTTATATTTGCTGCTGCTTGTCATTTTAAACACATGAAGGACAATTCTATAATTGGGTGCCTGAACTTACATGCCACTTGTGTACATAAATGTACAGAGGACTGGTAGTAAATGTGTAAGTGGCAGCAAAGCAACTAACCCCTCATTCTATAATCTTGCTTGCACATTTTTTGTGCTTAGTGCGCAATGCTGTGTGAGCTGATTATAGAATGTTGGCAGTTATGTAGATAAATTAATTGCCTAATTAGGTGTGAATTGACACTAACAAGCAATAATCAGCAAGTATTAGAGTTAATTGGCACCAATTGGCCTTAATATTTTAATGTGAGCAAGTACAAAGTGATGCACGTGGGAAAGAGGAAGCCAAACCATAGTTATGTGATGCAAACCCATCTGTTCAAACAGGCCTACCCAAATGACCCAGACTATTCCTGTGAACCCATCTGCCCAACACATATCCAGGAGACAGCGACAATGACCCAGACTACATCTCCCATCAAGTTTCCCTGTGCTTATCCCGTGTCCCATCCCCCCTCCCGCCTCTCTACCCTCCCTCCAATGATCACCTTCCCCTTGCTCATACCTCTCCTACTCCCTTCACCCTTGCCCATCTCTACCTACCTATCTCTTTTATTAGCCTGCTATAATTAACTTATATTTTCTCTATCAATACTCTGTAATCCATATTATTATGTAAGCCGCATTGAACCTGCTTTGAGTGGGAAAGCGCGGGGTACAGGTGTAATAATAAGTAAATAAATAAATAAATAAGGTTCCACATTAGGATTTACTGCCCAATGTGAAATCTTCTGCTCAATGTGCAGTGGCGGCTAAGAAAGCAAATAGAATGTTAGGAATTATTAGGAAGGAATGGAAAACAAAACTGAGAATGTTATAATGCCTTTGTTTTGCTCCATGGTACGACTGCACCTTGAATACTGTGTGTAGTTCTGGTCACCACATCTCAAAAAAGATATAGTGGAATTAGAAAAGGTACAGAGAAGGGCAACAAAAATGATAAAAGGGATGGATGGCTTCCCTATGAGGAAAGGCTAAAGCAGCTAGAGCTCTTCAGCTTGGAGATGAGACATCAGAGGGGAGAGATGATAGAAGTTTATAAAATACTGAGTGGAGTGGAACAGGTAGATGTGAATCGCTTGTTTACTCTTTCCAAAAATACTAGGACTAGGGGCATGCAAAGAAGCTACTAAGTAGTACATTTAAAATGAATTGGAGAAGTTTCACTCAACGAGGAATTAAATTCATTGCCAGAGAATGTGATAAAAGCAGTTAGCTTAGCAGGGTTTAGAAAAGGTTTGGCTAATTTCCTAAATGAAAAGTCCATAAGCCATTATTAAGATGGACTTGGGAAAATCCACTGCTTATTTCTAGGATAATCAAAAACTAGAAAAAATGGCACCACTCCAACCTAATTTTTTTGAAACATACACAACTGGATAATAGATGGAGCAAAACCAGCTAAATGTACAATCTATTAATTGATGAAGGAGTGTCTCATACTGTCACTTAAGCACTATTGCAACGTGCTATATCAAAGCATACGCTTGTGTGACATTTTATGTACATTGATAGTGCTTTAAAAAAACGAAAACATTTTTTGAATTATTTCACTGGGACATTAAATATTAGAATGTATTAAGATTTTAAAGAGCACTGATTAAGCAGAGTTTTGCACTATCGGAGGTTGGAGGTTGTCTATGATTATAAAACGTCACACAAGCGTATGCTTTGATATAGCATGTTGCAATAGTGCTTAAGTGACAGTATGAGACACTCCATCAATTAATAGATTGTACATTTAGCTGGTTTTGCTCCATCTATTATCCAGTTGTGTATATTTCTAGGATAAGCAGAATAAAAACTCTTTTGCTGTTCTGGGATCTTGCCAGGTACTTGCGACCTGGATTGGCTACTGTTGGAGACAGGATACTGGGCTTGATGGATCTTCGGTCTGTCCCAGTATGGCAATGCTTATGTTCTTATGTTCTTAATATGCAGTTATATTTGTGCTTGAATTCTATAGCACATCACTGCAAGAGAGGCAGACATGGGAGGGGCAGAGGCATGCCAAACAGTTTTGTGCTCAATGTTTAGAATACTGTCAGTTTCATGCATACCTGCCACATTAAGGCATGAGTATTATAACTGCCATAGAGCTAGCCTATGTGCTCACACCTAAAGTTATATGCGAAACTGCGGACTTACACTAATATTGTATAAAGGCATTCAGTGCTTAATTGCCTTATTGAATTTGCACCTAGCACACACACTTCAGGTGCCTAGCTTTAGGTGACCCATATAAAATGAATGCTTTTCTGTATGGGTTCATGTTAATGGCTTAGAATATAAATGCAAGCCAGGCTTTCACATGGACCGAGCATGGGAGAAGAATTGGACATTCTTTCACTTATATGCATAAGTTATAGAATACTGCACGTGCGTCCTTTCTGCATTTGGACACCTGCAGTTATGCCAGGTCTATGGCTGGTGTAACTGCAGGTGTTTAACATAGTAATATATTATCATAGTAATTGTCGGCAGATAATTATCTGTAAGGTCCATCCAGTCTGCCCAACAAGGTATTTTATTGAATATGGCACTCTCCACAGGTTTCATTTCATTATGATTAAACACTGGTATATTTAGAGGAGTAGTTTCAAAGCACTTAGATTTACAAATTATATAGAGGAGTATTTTCAAAGCACTTACACTTACGTAGAGAAGTATTTTCAAAGCACTTTGACGTAACAAAATTACATAGAGATGTATTTTCAAAGCACTTAGACTTACAAAGTTACATAACCTATGGTCTAAGTGCTCTTAAAATGAGCCTAATAGTAACTATGGAATTTTGTAAGTCTAAGTACTTTGAAAATAAGCCCCTTAATCTCTACCTCTCCCCGACATTTTGGGACATAGACCATAGAATTCTGCTCAGCCCCGGTCCTACTTCCAAATTACTGGAATTGCTGTCAGAGCCCACTCAGACCCTCATCCTGATATGTTTTATGCCAATTACGAGACTCAGAGCATAGACGTCTGCCTGGCACTGGTCTAACTTCCCAACCTCTGAAGCTGCTGTCAAAGCTCACTCCAGCTATGAGATCATTTAAGTTTGGCTTTAATTGGATTCCATTCTTTTTATATAGTAATCCTCTCTGTTTATCCCACACATTCTCATCTTCCGTCACTGTTTTCATCTTCCCAAACTCCTGTGGGAGGGCATTCCAGTCATCCACCCACTCTTTCTGTGAAAAAATATTTCCTGATACTGTTCCTAAGTCTTCTACTCTGCAAACTTCAACTCATGACCTAGTTCTACCAGTTCCCCATCTCTGAAAAAAAATTAGTTTGTATTTAAATGTCTGTATCATATACTCCCTATCCCTCCTTTCATCTTGGGCAGCGGTTCTCAACTGGTGTGTGTGTGTTACAGGTACCTGGTTGGTGTGTTGCAGGGCCAGCCAGCAGAAGCAATAGTGGCAGGAAAAGGAGAGCGCAGGCAGCAGGAAACAGTCCAGCAGAGGAGATGCAGCTATACTAATTCTAGCACTGCGCTGATTTAGCTGGGTGATTCCTGACTGGTGGTCTTTCCTGATTAATTGTTATAAATCAGCTGTTCAAAGACGCGACTGCCATCTTTGACGGATGAGAACTATACATAACCGGCATTGATGATGGATATCTTTTTGGTGAATAAGATGATTGAAGCTTTTTTTTCATTATATATATAAATAATTTTTTGCACAATAGAACTGATCATATCTATGTTTTTTTCAGGGGATGGATCCTTGAAACAGCTAACTGGTGAAACATGATGCCATGTCGGATAGAAGATACCCATTGAAGTTGATACATTTAAGCTAAGTTAATGTTACTAATATTTGTGTGCACTTATGAATTCAAAAGCTTTCAACATGATAGTCTGGGATGTTTAGAAAAGCATAAATCACACAAAGAGAACAATTAAAAAAAAAGCACCTTAAAGAAGACCGGTGACGATAGGAGAGTGGCTGCTTAAGATAACAAGGCTCCACACCTCCGCCTGACAGAATTCTTCAATCTTTGTAAACTAAGATTTATATAAACATTTACCTTTTGACGTACTTTAGGTGTCATTGGCTGCAGTGATGAAGTAAAGGCTGATCAGAACAAGGGTGAAAAGCAGGTACCCAGCAGCTTGGGCAAGTGTAAGCTTGATTGTTCAATCCATTCTATAGCCAATACAGAAATATTAGCTGATGTAGAAGATCAGTATGAGCTGTTGATTTGGGGTCATCATCATAGAACATGCACATCTAACCCTGCACAGGCTGGTACTGCTGAGCCCATGCCTGACATAGATGCTGAGAATGACATCTATGTCAGAATGACACTGATGGCAAACAAGCAGCTGAGAAAAAATGTCCAATTGAGCCAAAATGGAGAAAAGCACTGGAATACTGTTTGACAGTTTTCCAAGCAAGCCAGACAGCCTGCAAGCTGAGCTGGTTGGCAAACTAGGTGATATGACTCTAACGGAACTGTTTAAACAAATGTTTACCCTCAACATGTTTGAACTGACAGCATGTGAAACAACAAGGTATGCTGCAAATTGCAAGAATGATTCAGAGTTTTCTACATCTGCAAATGAAATATGAATGTTTGTCAGCATCTTTCTAATGTCCAGATATAATATACATTCCAGTGAGAAAGATCACTTGTTCTGTGCAAATGACAGGATAAGAAGAAAGAACACATGCCAGTCCCTCAGCCCAGTCTAATAAAAAACTACAATGCCAACATGGGTGGCATACATCTACATGATCGGCATGCAGGCAAGTACACAGTATAGATCTGAGGCAAGCAATGGTATTAATCACTTTTCAAATGTTCACTTGACATGGCAGTCGTCAATTCATGGATTCTTTACAGGCTAATTCATGGTAAGGAGTCTCTGGATCAAAAGGCATTCAGATGTAACATAGTCTGCATATTTGCATGTCAACGTTGATAAAACCAAGCGAGGTTGTTCGAGTATCAGAAGATGACTTACAGTTTTCGAAGACAAGTGCTATGATGGCACAGGCCACTTGATTCGCCAGAGATTACAGCAGCGCTGATGTCAGATGGAGTCATGTTCTGGCAGAACTATGTATTACTGTGTGAAGTATGGTGTAACGCTAAAAGTCTCATTAGATGCCACAGATCAATATATACATCAGTTTATAACTTTTGAATTTGAAATCATTTGATATTTCTTTTGTTTCCATTGTTAATTTATGTTCCAGTGATACATTACATAAAACATATCAACTTTAGCCACACATTAATTTGATACTTAATAGGTTAAGACATCCAGATTATGATGTTCTCAGTTGTAGTGGTATTTAACAAAATGTGTTACTTACCACAGAGTCTTTTGCAAGATGCATGCATATACGTAAGTATAGGAGTGCACGTGTATTTCCTGGCACATACATTGGGGGGTGAACTCTACAAATTTACACATGCACAAAAATAGCAGCATTACCTAAGCATTTTCCACAAAACATGGCAGTGTTAATATTGCAACTTCCACATGTAGCTGCTGACACTTACATATATAGCCAATACTCTTTTTTTTACAAAACTACACTTTCGATTGCTGCCAGTCAATTAGCGAAGCTGCATGCAACTTTTTTTTTTTTGAGGAAGAAATAAACAGTTAGGGATTAAGTAGAATTGCTCCCTTATTCATGTGAGCACTTTTAAAAATCTGTATGTGCTTCGAAGCTGGTGCAAAACCAGACAGGGAATTATTTTAACATGCATGTACATTCCCAATGCAAAAAAGGGGAAATAGACCATAATTAAATTGGACTTCTGGAAAATCCACTATTTCTGGGATAAGCAGCATAAAATGTCTTGTATTTTTTGGGGATCTTGCCTGGTATTTGTGACCTGGATTGGCCACTGTTGGAAACAAGACGCTGGACTTGATGGACCTTTGCTGTGTCCCAGTATGGCAATACTTATGTACTTATATACTTATCCTCACCCAGTCCAGTTGAAATTCTGGAGTAGATGGAAGCACCTGAGATTTAAGCAAGTTAAGTTGAAAACCAGACAATGCACCACATGAGAAGATTAGGTGCATGATTGATGGTAACGATGAATGGGGATTGTGTAGTACCAGGACCAGGTCGTCTGCAAATGCTGAAACCTTAATATACCTGACATTGATTCTTCACTTCCTGTATGTCCCTAGAGGAATGGATGGTACACAATAAAGGCTCCAGGAAAGAGTGGAGACAAGGGGCAACCCTGCCTCGTACCGCAACCAAAAGAAAAAGGTAGGAGTCCGAACCCTGTTAACTAACAGGGCTGCTTTTGGGTCAGAGTAAAGAGCCTGGATAGCATGATAAAATCAACCTGACAACCCCAGATGGGACAACGTTACTACTACTACTACTACTATTTAACATTTCTAGAGCGCTACAAAGTGTACGCAGCGCTGTACAAACACAGAGGAAAGACAGTCCCTGCTCAAAGAGCTTACAATCTAATAGACAAAAAGTAAAGCATTTAAATTTAAAATATTTAAGCAGTCAAGCACAAGAGAACAGTCACAGAAGGACAGAAGATGTTGAAGAAAGAAAGAAAGGACTAGGAAATCTGATCAAATGCACGTCAGTATCAAGACTGGTCAGCAACATGGGGTCATCCACGCGTCAACTATAGTCAAGAGCAAATAACACTTTACAAATGCTGAGAACTGACTGGCGACCCTTAATGAAATCCACTTGGTCATTGTGAATAACTACAAGTAAGACCTGCACTGAATGGTCAGCCAATGTGTGAGAAAAGATTTTTACATTACATAAGTAATGCCACACTGGGAAAAGACCAAAGGTCCATCGAGCCCAGCATCCTATCCACGACAGCGGCCAGTCCAGGCCAAGGGCACCTGGCGAGCTTCACAAACATACAAACATTCTGTACATTAGATGAGGTTACTCATCCCCAGAATATTTTATGTAAAGGCTTGCTGAATGTTGAACCTTTGTAAAAAAAAATTATAAGGATATGGGAAATGCATGTGTATGTTCTCTTAGATTTCGTGGCTGCTGCCATGATTGTTCCAGTTGTCTGGATCTTGCCGCATCTGAGTAAGTGGAACTGAAGTTTCAGCCATCATGCATACCCTGAAGAAAGACACAGCGTGATAGCTGAAACATCAGTTCCACTTACTCAGATGAGGCAAGACCCGGACAACTACAATAATAATGCATGTGTAGTTTGCAGCAGGTACATCAGGAGCAACCATTTTCAGAAATGCCACTTAAAAAAAAAAGTGGCATCACTTGGGTTTCTAAGGTGCAAATGCCTTAACTTGTACATGTAAGTAGCAATTTAGCCATTTATGCATCTAAGTGCTGGTACTTTCCCATGTGAATGCCAGATTTACAAAACTAGATATCTAAGGGGAAACAATTAAGGAGTCAAGCTAGAAAAATCTATTTTTTTTTTATTTTTAGAGGTGGTGAAAATATCTTTATAAAATTATCCCCATTGTACTGCCAAAAACTCACACAAATGTAGGGCTCCTTTTACTTAACCACACTAGTGATTCCTGGTGCAGCAAATGTCTTGCATTTGCCACATGGGAATTGCTAGGGTGGTTTAGTAAAAGAGGCCCTTAATGTATAACTTATTCATTTAAAGTTAAATGGTGACTGTGCTGCTGAATATTGCCCTCGGAATATTCATAATTTGTTTATAGGAATTTGGTTCCTCTTTTTTTTTTTTTTTTTTAGCTGGAAACTATGCTCAGAAAATGTAGTTCTAATTTAATTGATTGCCTGGACATTTTCAATGTACTGTAAGTTGTGAAATGTCAAACAGTACTAATTAGTTTTTTTTAAAGTATTATTGAATGACAAATGCTAATAGTAGTAAAAGTTTAAAAATAAATATATAAACAACTTGTGATCAGCAATAAAAATCCTACTACTTCAACTGAAAAGTACTGAAATCATTGATTTGGGAATAAAAGATCCTGATTATAGTGTAGCAAGCAGAAACATGACAGACTTCTTATTCTACTTACTTTACTGAAAGAATGTTTTCTAGTCGTAAGTGAAATTGGTTGTTAACATATCTATTTTTTCTGCTTAGAGATGGACATTTATTGATTTCTATCAGCCTTGGGGTTTTTAATCATTCTTTTTCTTTCTTATTCAAGAAATAAAGCCACTTTATCTTATTGATTTCTTATGCCCTAGAAATACCTTTTTATGGTTTTCTTCAACCCCAAAAAGTCCTTCTGAACTTCCTTTCTTTCTTTAGTGTAAAAGCATACTCATTTATTTAAAGTTTCCTTGAAGTGGTAACGTGTCATGTACTGTTGTATAATATTCTCTGCTCAGATTTCTATTTGAGTGGAGGAGTAGCCTAGTAGTTAGTGCAGCAGGATTTGATTATGGGGAAGTGAGTTCAATTCCCACACAGCTCCCTATGAGTCTGGGCATGTCACTTAACCCTCCACTGCCCCAGGTACAAAATAGGTGCATGTTTATAATATGTAAACTGCTTTGATTGTAACTACAGGAAGTCCCATTCCCCCTATTGCCTGAGATCACATAAACCAACTCGGTTGTAGCTCACAAGCTTTATTTAATATTAAAATATTTAGGACAAATGAAGTTTCAAGGAGATTATACACAAGACTGAATAACATGTTACTATTTCAGGCCCAATATTCAGCCTGCGGAGGTCACCAGCTTTTTACGGCACTGACCCCTGCAGACAGAATTTCATCCAGATAATCAAAGCTGGGCCTAAATCCAAACATCAGCAGAGGCTATCCTGGTCTTGCCTGGCTGCCTGAATTTATCTGGGTGCTGGCCGGTGTTCAGACTGGTATTCAGATGAATTTGGGGCAGCCTTATGGTCTTGTGCTCCTAGATATTTCAGCAGCATTTGAGACCGTCATCCATGATGTTATGATACAACATTTGATAGAAATAGGATTTCAAGGCAGTGTTTAGGACTGGTTAAAATCTTATTTTTTTAAATCTAACTGTATACCACAAGTACAATCTGGGAATTATCTTTCTAGAAGATTCACTTTACTTATTTTTCTATTTTTCTGTCTGTCTATATTTTTCATTCTTTTAAAAAGTACAAAGACCAGGGTACACTCTGTGAAATTACATGGAAATAAATTTAAAACAAAGAATAGTTAAGCGATGGAATTTATTGCCAGAAGATGTGTTAACAGTGGCTAGTGTATCTGGGTTTAAAATGATTTAAAATGATTTAAAATGATTTGTCCATAGTCTGTTAGTGAGTTAGACACAGTCTGTTAGTGAGATGCTTGCCCTGGGATTGGTAGCATGGAATGTTGCGACTATTTGGGTTTCTGCCAGGTACTTTTGACCTGGATTGGCCACTGCTGGAAGGAGGATACTGGGCGAGATGGACCATTGGTCCGACCCAGTATGGCTATTCTTATGTTATTGTGTGTGTGTGTGTATATTTTTTTTTTTCTGGAGAGAGCACTGTTCTGCAGACTCCTTGGTGCACGTGAACTATAAGCTTTATGCTGATGACTTGAAATTTTTCATTCTTGTGACTGAGACTATGGGTCAAACTTTGACTATGTAGCCCTATGCACTGAATCAATGAAGTATTGGATAATGCAGAACAAATTACCTTTATATGTTGGCAAAACTGATATCATGGTTCTCAGTTGTTCTCATTGCCATCCTGTACCAACTTTTCTTAGGGGTTCTTTTTCTTATCTAAGCTGTTTTAAGAATTGGCCTTACTGCACCCTTATGCAGGTCTTTCCCACACACTAAAGACATTTTTACTACAGCTATAAAAAAAAGTTTCATTTATTGCCATGAACTAATGGAGTGGAGGAGTAGCTTAATGAGGAGTGCAATGGGCTGAAAGCCTGCAGAACTGGGTTTGATTCCCACTGCAATTTCTTGTGATTCTGGGCAAGTTGCTTAACTCTCCATGTCCCCAGGTACAAAAACTTAGGGGTCTATTTACAAAGCAGCGCTAGCAGCTGTCCATGCACTAGTATCTGTACAGCCCATTCAAAGCGAATGGACTGTGTTGGCAGTAGTGCATGGACAGATGCTAGTACTGCTTAGTAAACTGGAGCATTAGATTGTGAGCTCAAGAGGATCAAAGAAAGCACCTACAAGTAAGAAATGTAAACTGCTTTGGTTGTACCCTTTAGCATTAGCACACAGCCATTAATATAGTACATGACAACAGATAAAGACCTGTATGGTTCATCCAGTCTGCTGAGGTGGAAGGAGGTGTTTCAGAGAGCTCTGCAGACTTCCAGTGGGAGGAGAGTGAGGCCTAACTCCCTCCCCAAGGATGTGGAGGGCCTCTGGGGAGCGTTCCCCAGGACAGGCCCAGGCCATGGGGCCTCTTGGGCTCAGGGACCAGAGGGTCAGGAAAAGCAGTCCCCTCCCTTGCAGTGCCGCAGGGAGGAGGAAAAGGAGCCCTGTGGATAGAAGAGGGCCAGACTCCAAGGGAGGAAGCCGGACTGGTACCCCCCTCGCGGCCGCACGACGTCCAGCAGGTGAGGGGGGGGAGAGAGCTGGCGGAGGCCCTAGAGAAGAGCTGGTCTGAGAAGGAAAGAGTGGTAATGGAGATCTGTCAAGAGGCCCTGCCGGAGGTGGAGGAGGAAGGCAGTGAGGATAGTGACGATTTAGAGGAGGAAGAGCTTGTGGACTACTGCCAGGATCCAGAGGACCCGGCCAGTGGCATAATTAAAATGGTGAAGAGAATTAAAAGTACGGAGAAGGAGGTGGTGGACCTGGGGAAGCGAGTCAAAATGGCAAAAGCCCTGAGCAGGCTGGCCCCAGCAGAGCATCGCAAGACCTATATGAAAGAGGAAACCAGGTTGCTTAGGCTTCTCCAGAAAAAAGAACAGCTGCTAAGGGCCCTGAGGAAAGGCCCTGGAAATCCTCTGAGAGAACTCTATATCAACAGAGACAGGATGGCCTCGGGGGGACAGGCCCCGTCAGCTTCGGTACAGTGGAAGCAACAAACAGAGCAGGAAGGAATCAGCCCAGGCTTTGGACCCCAGAACATTGAAGCATCAGGGGAGCTGCCAGGAACTAGCACCCAAAATACATTAAAATTCATGCAATACCTTGCTAGTCAGTCAAGGCCTCTGCAGGCAGCTTCTGGAGTAAGCAGGACTGAAGGTGGGGCTGTGGAAGCCTCATTGAGAGCACCTGAGTGTGGGAGAGCAGAACAGGAAAAAAACTTTAACACTAAGACTTTTCACATTGTTGAAACAGAGGCTGGAATTTCAGGAGAGAAACCTTTTTCCACAGAAGTGGTGGTGGAAGTTGAAACAGAGAACTTACCTGGAGAAGAGGAGGTTGTCCTGTTCCCATTGCCTGTAGTAGGAGCAGACGGCAAGGAATCAATGCCTGCCCCAGCACAGCCTGGGAGGCCTCATCCACAAAGCTCTGAGGAGCAGGATGTTCCAGCCAATCAGCCGGCAGCAGGGCTAAGGACTGAAAGTGGAGATGTTCCAGCAGGGAGCTGCCTCTTAAAGGAGAATGCAGGAAGAAAGGCAGGTGAAGACAAGGAGTGGTTTTTGATAGAGAAAGCACAGGAGGCCACACAGTGTTCCCCACAAAAAGGTTCAGAATGGCAAGGAACTGCGCTGCCGGGTGGCGGGATGCCATGCCCGCCCAGCACATTGGAGCAGGAGGCGCCAGCCAATCGGGCTGGAGGAGCAGGGATGGCCGCAGAGGAGAATGCTACAGCGCAGGAGGATTCCCCTCGTTTGGGAGAGCGAGTGGTGCTGGAGTGCGGGAAGCCACTCTTACTTGGCAAAATGGCAGAGCAGGAAGTCCCAACGAAGCAGGACGCCAGAGGGGAGACCAGTTCCCAGGAAAACAGCGGGCCCGCACAGGGAAAGCTGGAGCAGCACGTTGCAAGGAGGGACCCAGCACAGAGAGCAGGTTCCGGGGGGGAAGGAGGGGGGGAGGAGCGGGAGGTGTTTGCCTTGCAGTGTGCGCCAGAAGGAAACTTGACTGGTACCTTTGACTTTGCAGTTGGCCAGGCTGCAGGGGTGCGAGCCAGGGGGGAGTGTTCGGGCCGGGAGGGGAGGGTTGGCTCGGTGGGCGGGGGAGGGGGTCAGGGGCATTGGGAGGGGAACAAGTATTTAGGGGAACCTGCTCTCACTGTCTCTAGCGAACGTGTTGAAGGGGACAATGGCAGGTTTTTTGCTGCAGGGGAAATGGTACAGAAGGACACTGTGAAGGCAGGGGATGTGCAAAGTCTGCTGATAGAAGGGAGAGAAGGGAGGGAGGCTGAGAGGGGAGGCAAGAGAGAGAGGGGGGGTACGGCGCAGCAGGAGCAGGGGGGTCTCAGTGCAGGAGATGGAGGAGGGGGACGGTGGGGGGTGCTCCATCCTTTGCAGCGGTAGTAGGTGGGAGGGGCGGGCGCAGGGGGAATGGGGGGGCAGGAAGCATTGGGGAAGGATGGGGGGGAGGGTGGGGGGCCAGGTTCCCAAAAGGAGGAATGTGATTCAGTTAAGGTGGGTGGGGGAGGGGGGGATGCCAAGTAGGGATGAGGCCCTGAAGTTGGTCCTGGGTTTAGGATTTCTCCCAGAGGACCTCTATGCCTGTATCCACCCGGTGAATATCCCAGAGTATGATGTTAGTTTTCTGACCCAGCGAGGCATGGAGGTCTTCTGGGAGAAATACGAGGGGGTAAGGGGGAAAGGGGATTGGAGAAACTTTAGGGCCGTACCGATCAGCAGACCTGACCTGGTGCAGGTAACCCTGCTGGTCCGAAATGAATCCATCTCAGGGGCGGACCTGGCCTTCTGGCTACAGCGGTATGCAGAATTGCGTACCCCCTTGTCCAAACTCCCTGACCCCAGTAGGGTGTGGGCGGGAGGATGGTGTGCGCAGGTTAGGCTGAAGCAGGCAGGACACGTGACCCAGCACATTCCCTCTGCGGCGTTCATTGGCAGGGATCGGATCCTCTGCTTTTACAAGGGGCAGCCGCGGCAATGTCACAAGTGCGGGTCATTCAGACATTTTAGTATGTCGTGCCCAGTACGGCAGTGTGGGAAGTGCGGGTCTAAGGAGCATCCTACGGAGTCTTGTGCATCTATCCGGTGTAATTTGTGTGGGGGTCTGGGGCATGCATTCAGAGCTTGCCCTTGGGCCTCCCATAACGGGGGAGAGGAGGACATGGGAGGGGGCGGTCCAGTTCAGAGGGAGAGGGGGGGAGTGAATGTAGGGCGAGATCAGGTTCCCGGGGTGGGGGGGAAAGGAGCTGCGGAGGGACAGGGAGTGGGAGGTGGGGAAGGGTTGGGGGAAGGGCGGAAGCGGCAGGACGGGGCAGAGGAGGGGTGGATGCGGGTGTCAAAAAACAACGGAAGGTGACGGGGGTACGGGAGGAAGGGGGAGGGGAGGCAGGAATGGGGATAGAAGTAGAGAACAGATTTAGGGGATTGGAAGATGAGGGAGGGGATGACGAACTGGCAGGAGAGGAAGGAGAGGATGGAGTGAGCCGGCAGGATGGGTTGGAAAGCATGGCAGATGCTGGAAAGGGAACAGCGGGTAAAAGGAAGAAGAAGAAGAGGGAGAAGGTTTTGAGGGACGAAGAGGAGGAAATGGTAGTGGAGGAGGTCGGGGAGGTGGGGGGCAGATTGGGGGGGGGCTGAAGGGAGGGTGGGGGAGAAAAGGAGGGTAGGACAGGAGGCAGGGATGAAGGCAAGAGAGGAGAGGGAGGATGGGCTGGAGGCAGGATTGATGGAGGGGGTCGAAGAAGGGGCAGAAGGGGCGGGAGAGGAGGCAGGGGGGGAAGGGTCAGTGGACGACTCCCAAGGAGGGAGGGAGGTGGGCGAAGAAAAGAGGAAGAAGGGGAGGAAGAAAGTAAGGAAAGGGGGGGGGGCTTTTTGAGCTAGGGGTCCGGGACTGGGCGGACGAGGAAGGGGAAGGGGAAGGGATCCCTGGAGGTAGTATGGAGCAGAGGTAAGGTAGCCAGGAGGGCGGGGGGTATGGAACGGCACAATGATGGCGGGACTGCTGTTAACATTCGCCACACTTAATGTGGCTAGTGTCGCCTCCCAGAGGGCGAGATGCTTGGCGTTCGATGGCCTCTCTGCCGTGGCGGCGGACTGTTTTCTTCTGCAGGAGACCAGGCTGCGAACGCTGGAGGAGGTTCGGCGGGCAAAGCAGGCCTGGAGATGGGGGCCCTCTATTTGGGGTCTGGCAGGGGAATGGTATGGGGGGATAGGCATCCTCTTCAAAACATTTAAAGTAGAGATCCAGAGGGTGGTGGAGCTGGGAATTGGGAGGTGTCTGGTGTTAGATGTGAGATTGCGGGGGGTGGCTTTGCGGGTGATTAACATCTACGGGCCGCAAAGCAAACGGGGAAGGGCAGCACTGTTTGGGAAAATTCGGCCGTACCTTTACACCTCACGGCAGCTAGTATGGGGGGGGGATTTTAACACAGTCCTGAGGAAGGAGGATAGGGGGGGGAGGGCGGCGCAAGTAGGTTACGATGGGGTACGGCTAGCAGGGATCATGAAGGGAGCGGGATTGGTGGACGCACACATAGAGTTTGGTGGTGGGACGCAGGGTTTCACTTTTGCCCGGGGCACTTGTAGAAGTAGAATCGACCGGTTTTTAGTTCGGGGAGGGGCGTGTGGGAAGGCACCAAGGGTGGTAGAGGTTGATTTCTCAGACCACAAGATGGTACTGGTCGAGCTGGGGGGAGGGGGGATTCACGGATTGGGGAAAGGATTGTGGCGTTTAAATCAGAAATGGTTGAGGGAGGGGGTGTTGTACCAGGAGTATCTGGAGTTTCTGGCAGACCAGGTATCCATTCAGGGTGTCTTCCCTTCCCTAGGGGACTGGTGGGAAGTTTTGAAACACCGCACCAGGGGGTTCTTTCTCCGTCAGGCGAGGAGGCAGGGGAGGGAGGTCACCCGGCTAGGAACTGCTCTGAGAAAGCGAAGGGACAATTTGATTTCCAGGGGAGGGAAGAGGGAGGACATTGAGGCCTTGCAGCAGGAGGTGGAACGGGTACAATACAATCGGTACTCTTCCCTCGTCTATGAGCGGGACTTCGGGAAGCTGCTCAGCCCGAACCCTTATGACTGCTGTAAGGAAAGAAGGGAGAGGAGGGTGGTAGAGGGGTTAAGGGATGAGGGGGGGGGACGCTCCAGCAGTCTAGGGCAGGTATCTTGCAGGTGGTGGGGACCCACTTTGGGTGGGTCTTTTTGGACCAACGGTTGGGGGAGGAGGCCATGGCAAGGTACATTGAGGAAACCCCAGGGGTGGGTAAGGGGGGGCCTCATCTTCGGGCCTTGCTGCGGCCATGGACGCTGCGGGAGGTACAGGAGGCCATTGGGGCCTTGCGGCGCAGGACGGCGCCGGGGCCAGACGGACTCCCGGCAGAGTTCTACCAGCGGTTTAGGGATCAGTTGGCGCCGGTCTTGTTGGCAATCTGGGAGGCGGCACGAACAGGGGGATCCTTGCCTGAGTCGATGGGGGCATCAGCTTTGGTCCTCCTTAGCAAAGGCAAGGACCCCCAGGATGTGACAAATTGGCGGCCGATTGCACTTCTGAACACCGACCGGAAGATCTTCGCTCACATGCTCCTTGCCCGCATGAGGAAGATCTCCGGGGAAGTGCTGGCAGCCCCGCAGGGGTGTGGGGTCCCGGGAAGGGGGGTGCTGGAGGCAGTGGCCTGGGTGAGGGAGGGCCTGGAACGTAGTCGGGTGGGAGAGGGCAGGCTGGTCGTGGCCTTGGACCAGGACAAGGCTTTCGACCGAGTGCAGTGGGGTTTTTTATGGAAGGTCCTAGACCACTATGGATTCCCAGGGGAATGGATCGCGCAACTTCAGTTATTGTATGCGGGGGCGCGATTCTTTCCCCTGGTGAATGGATGGAGGGGGGCGGAGGTGGGGATCTCGGCGGGGGTGCGGCAGGGGTGCCCGTTGAGCCCCCTGCTGTACGCTTTCGCCATTGATCCCCTGGTGAGGAGGCTGGAAGGGGGGGGGGGGGGGGCGGGCTCAGAGGAGTGGAGGTAGGCAAAGGGAATGTGTTGCGAGTCATTGCCTATGCGGACGATGTCACCGTCTGGGTGGCGGATCGCAGGGAGGGGAGGAGGCTGCAGGAGACCCTTGCAGCATACTCCCAGGCTTCAGGGTCTTGGGTAAACCTGGGCAAGAGCACCAGCTTGTGGGTGGGGCCGGAGGGACGGCGGTTTAATTTAGGTGGAGGGTTCCCGGATGGGATAGAGAAAATTAGGGTTTTGGGAGTGTATTTTGGGGGAGGGGATTACGGGCGGGAAAATTGGGAACAAAGGATAGCGGAGGCGAGGGAGAAGGTGGACCGCTGGAAGGGGTGGCGGATGCCCATGGAGGACCGGGTCCGGTTGCTGAAGAGCCAGGTGGTCCCCATGTTCCTGTTCCTGAGCTACATCTGTCTCCTGCCGGAACGCTGTTTCACGGCAATTTACAGCGTGTTCTTTCAACTCCTGTGGGGGAACAGGATGAACCCAGTTCGACGTAATTTTACTTACCGGTCGCGGGAGGAAGGGGGGGTGGGAATGGTAAACCCAGTCTTGCTATTCTCCTCCCTCTTCATCCAGTTTAACCTGGGGCGGGCGGGGGGGTCTGGATGCCCCAGGATGGGTACACAGTGTTGTCCAGTGGTGGGAGGGATTTTGGGGTCCTTGGTTGGGGGGAGGTAGGGTGGGACGGTTGCGGAAAGGGTTCCCGGAGGGGGTAGGCTACTATAAATCCTTGGTAAAGCTGGTTCGGCTGTGGGACATTACATGGAGGAAGTTAGGGCAGGGCAGAGGGAGATCTGGGTGGAGCGGGTTCGCTCCCAACGCTTCTCCTCTCCCCTGGCTCTTAGGGATGCTCCGGAGCCCGTGCTGAGGCAGGGCCTGCGTTTTATTTCATCCAAACGCATCCCACACAAGTACAGGGACATTGCTTGGCTGTCCCTACATGGCAGGTTGTATGTTAGGGCAAACCTTCGGTGTAGGAACCAGCAGGACCGAGACTGCCCGAGGGGGGAGTGTGCTGGCCGGCTGGAGACCATGGACCACTTCCTGAAGGAGTGTCCATTTTCCCTAGCGGTTTGCCGGAGAGTGGCTGCCTTGCTGGCCATCCCCAGCTTCACGTCCTACACCTATGCGGACTGGGTGTATGGGAGGCAGGGGGAGACGGGGCGGCTAGAGCCAGGTACCGCCTTTCTAATCTCAGTTGTCATCAGATACTGCCTATGGATGGCTCACTGCGGGGTGTCCCTGGGCCAGGAGTGCAGGTCTGCTGAGCAGGTCTCCTGGAACGTTGTCCGAGCTGTCCAGGAAGTGGCCCGATGGGAACGGGTGGAGGTGGGGGTAAAGACCTTTGGGGTTTGGTGGAAGCATGTACGCTTGAAGTTGAGTTGAATGTTGGGGGGGGGGGGGTTGGGGGGGACGGTTTTTTGTGTAAAATTTGCATTTTTGTATAAAAGTATAGAGGGGCTGGCTTTATAACTGCACAGTGTAATGTATTGAAATTTGATTTTCCGCTTTCATTTAATAAAGGAATTCTCCAGTCTGTCCAACAAGATAAACTCATTTTACATAGTATGTGATACTTTATATGTATACCTGAGTTTGATTTGTCCTTGCCTTTCTCAGGGCACAGACCATAGAAGTCTGCTCAGTACTGTTCTTGTACTAAGTTCCGAAGCTAACATCGAAGCCCCTTAAAATTTACACTCCAGCCCATCCCTATCTATTCAGTCACGATCAGGGCGTAGACCGTAGAAGTCTGCCCAGCTCCAGTTTTGTTTCCCAGTTACTGGTGTCACCACCCAATCTCTGCTAAGATTCCACAGAACCATTCCTTCTAAACAGAATTCCTTTGTGTTTATCCCACGCATGTTTGAATTCCATTACCATTTTCAACTCCACCACCTCCCGTGGGAGGGCATTCCACATATCCACCACCCTCTCCATAAAAACGTACTTCCTGACATTAGTCCTGAGTGTGCCCCCCTTCAACATCAATTCATGTCCTCTAGCTCTACTGCCTTCCCGTCTCTAGAACAGGTTCGTTTGTGGATTAATACCTTTCAAATATTTGAACGTCTGTATCATATCACCTCTGTTTCTCCTTTCCTTCAGTGTATACATGTTCAGGTCAGCAAGTCTCTCCTCATACATTTTGTAACGCAAATCCCATACTATTTTTGTAGCTTTTCTTTGCACCACTTCAATTTTTTTTACATCCTTAGCAAGATACAGCCTCCAAAACTGAACACAATACTACAGGTGGGCCCTCACCAATGACTTGTACAGGGGCATCAGCACCTCCTTTCTTCTGCTGGTCACACCTCTCTCTATATAGCCTAGCAACCTTCTAGCTACGGCCACCGCCTTGTCACACTGTTTCATCGCCTTCAGATCCTCAGATACTATCACCCCAAGATCCCTATCCCTGTCTGTACATATCAGACTATCACTGCCTAACACATACGTCTCCCATGGATTTCTACTCCCTAAATGCATCACTTTGCATTTCTTTCTATTGAATTTTAATTGCCAAACATTAGACCATTCTTCTAGCTTCTGCAGATCTTTTTTCATGTTTTCCACTCCCTCCGGGGTGTCCACTCTGTTACAAATCTTGGTGTCATCCACAAAAAGGCAAACTTTACCTTCTAACTCTTCGGTAATGTCACTCACAAATATATTGAAAAGAATAGGCCCCAGCACCGATCCCTGAGGCACTCCATTACTCACCTTTCCCTCATCCGAGTGAATTCCATTTACCACCAACCTCTGGCATCTGTCCGTCAACCAGTTCCTAATCCAGTTCACCACATCGGGTCCTATCTTCAGCCTGTCAAGTTTATTCAAGAGCCTCCTGTCGGGAACCGTGTCAAAAGCTTTGCTGAAATCTAAGTAGATTACATCTATAGCATGTTCCTGATTCAATTCTTCAGTCACCCAGTCAAAGAATTCAATGAGATTCTTTTGGCATGATTTACCTTTGGTAAAACCATGCTGTCTCGGATCTTGCAACTTATTGGCTTCCAGAGGAGCGGTTTTCAGCAGAAGTTGCTACTTTGTGTTTGCCAGAAGCAGAGGCTTCACTGCTGTAAGAGAAGTTTTTTTGGAACCTTAAAGTTAAGACAGTGAATGTTTACTGAACCTATGGGGCCATGTCAGGGACAGGCTACAGGAACCTGATCAATGTTCTCTCTAAGCTGAGCAGGAGTCCTCCAACTACATTGCTGCCAGTGGGAGGCAGAGCTTCAATATTGTGTTTTCAATTGCTAGGAACAGGCAGGTTCCCTGGTGTCCTGCAGAGCTTGCCTGTCCTTCAGTATTGAAAATGTGATAGTGAAACAGCACCCCCAATTGGCAGGACAATAGGTGGAGGAGGACTGCTCAGCTTAAAGGGAACAGTGGAAGCCATGTCAGGGACAGACTGCAGGAACCTTGAAGTAAAAGAGAAAAAAAAAAAGCCTATGCTGACTGGTGGAGTCTGTCAGGGACAAGGCTGAAAAAAACTCTTGTGCACTTTTAAAATATTGTTAGGTTAAATTATCAACACTGTGGAGAGAACAGAAAAGAAGAATCTTTATTTTGAAATTTAATAAAGCTGTTGTTTTACTTAAAACCCTTGTATGTGGCTGTATTTCTCAGGGCTCCATACCTGGTCATTAGTCCATGTCACCATAAGCACCTAGCACTAACATGTGTAACTGCCAATTATTGGCATCACGCATTCAAATACTAGTATTCTATAAATTGGTGTGTGATTAGTGTTTCTATTTAGGCACCGTTATACAGAATGAGTAGTATGATAGGGCAAGGTAGATCGCTTGAGCTAAGTGGCATTTTATTTTGGGCTGGCTAGTGCAGCAAAACCTGTGCTTTCTAATGCAGCAGTGTTGCTATGGCTGCACTGTCTTTAATGAGGCCATGGTAAAACTACTAGATCTGTCTTATCACTTTTTGTGTTAGGTGTTAAAGCCTGATATAATGCTGGTGTTAGAAGCAGCAGGTAATTTGCATTACTACACCAGCTTTAATACATTTTAGTATATAAACCTCTATCTATGAAAATCACAGAAGAATTACAAGAATGTGTGGTCACATCATTAGGATGAAAGGGGAGCAGAACTCATCTGCTTCAATCTTCTGTTGATTGCCTTCAGGTTATCTCTATATTGTGATCCAAAGCAGTATGAAAGGCTAAAATATGTGGCTAAAGAACATGGTAGTAGATAAGGATAGGATTGATGGGGACTAAGGGAATTCTTTCTTGTAGAAATGTTTCTGTAAATTTAGGCGGCAGAAGGACCGAGAAGATAAAACTATTGAATCCAAGCAAATGTATGAACCGGAGAAGATCAGTATGATTGCTGTTATGGAAGCAGTAAAAGGAGGCTGAAGATGCAGAAACAGTATTAAAATTTAGCCCAAAGGAGACCTTTATATACTAGGCTTTAACTACTGTAAGCAATGTTTGCGTAAGTTTAAAAGAGAATCATTTAACCACATAGGTTGGGGAGTTGAGTTTCAGCGGTGTAAAATGAAACAACTCTGTCCTTATCATTTTCCAATGTCCCCTCCTCCCCCCAACAGTTTGAAAGAAAATCTTAATGAATCAAGGCTTAATGTTCAAAAAGCTCTTGGAAAGGTAGATAGATCTCTTTAAGATAATAATCCTTTCTCTTAGTTGATATAATGATGTGTGCAATCCGTGAGAGTTGTTCCCTGGATGCTTTGGGCTGTTTGCCTGCTGTCCAGGGCCTGTTGGGATCGGTGGGATCAGTCTTTCTGTGCAGCAGGCTCTCTTTCCATGGGATGCAGTGTTTGCGGGTCTCATCGGTTGGCTGGCCAGCCCTCTGCCTTGGGGCTTCCATGTCGGGGTCGGAATGTTGTGCTTCCTTGTGGTCCAGAATAGGAGGAGAAAGACCATCCATATTTTGACAGTATTTCTTGGTTATGTGAAAACAAAAATAAAAACAATTGTTTAATAAACACAAACATATATGCACTTTACAAATCTTATTTTCTTTACTGGAGTTCTCCTGAATATATATATTTTTTGCCTTCCACTTGGGGAATTCAGTACAATTGTGCAGTACTATTTTGCTGTATTGGGCTAGGCAGCTTCAACATTGACAGTGTCACCTATAAATGTACTCACTTTGCTTCTCCCCAGTATCTCTCCACACTCATCTTTCCCTACACCCCTTCCCGTGCACTTCACTCCATGGATAAATTCTTATCATCTGTTCCCTTCTCCACTACTGCCAACTCTAGACTTCGCGCCTTCTGTCTCGCTGCATCCTACGCCTGGAATAAACTTCCTGAGCCCCTACGTCTTGCCCCATCCTTGGCCACCTTTAAATCTAGACTGAAAGCCCACCTCTTTAACATTGCTTTTGACTCGTAACCACGTGCCTCCACCTACCCTCCTCTCTTCCTTCCCGTTCACATTAATTGATTTGATTACTTTATTTTTTGTCTATTAGATTGTAAGCTCTTTGAGCAGGGACTGTCTTTCTTCTATGTTTGTGCAGCACTGCGTATGCCTTGTAGTGCTATAGAAATGCTAAATAGTAGTAGTAGTAGTAGTAGTAGCACTGTGGGCCTGCACAGCCAAGAAACAAACAAGCTGTGCTGGAATGAGAGGGCATAGGATGAAGTTAGGAGGAAATAGGCTTGGGAGTAATCTGAGAAAATACTCTTTTCCAGAAAGGGTGGTGGATGCGTGGAATAGCCTTCCGGTGGAGGTTGTGGAGATGAAGACTGTGTCGGAATTTAAGAAGGTGTGGGACAGGCACGTGGGATCTCTTAGTTAAAGGAGGAGTTAGTGATTACTGAGGAAGGGCAGACTGGGTGGGCCCCAGGTGATATAAGCTGGCCGGAGCCTCTGCTCTCCACTCAAATTGGTTTGAAAATCGGCCAGCCACTGTCCAAGGTAATGAAGAGCTATTGCTTAACAAAACTGACTGTTTTCTGCTGACAAATATGATTTGAACCATGCAAATACTATGCTGATGAAACTTGTTTTTGCCAGTCGTGCACACATGATATTAGGGTCTACAGTTTTGAAAACTGCTGAGAAATTTAACTGCTGAGATAGTTTCTGTTCCTTGCATAGATTTGAATCCAGACTGGTATAGCCCTAGCCAGATTCTTTCATTTAGTCATTCGTTGAGTTGGATTCAGACTGTCCTAAGTTTTCCAGGAAAGGGATGCTAGATACTGACTGACAGTTTTCCAGTTTATCCTGGCCAAGGGAGCTTTTTTTCAGTAGGGGGCACATCATAGTCCCTTTGCATGTTATTGGTAGCTGCCCTTCCAAAAGAGAGGTGCTAATTTTAGTGGAAACTTCAATGAGGCCTCTGCTTTGCTAGCTGTACTATCTTTGTGGGGCAGGGATCAGAGAGGCAGGATGCTGGCCATAGGTCATTCAAGATCTTTTCTAAAGCCTTCTCTGTTACTTGGTTAAATGAGTCCCAGATGACTGTGTGTGTGGGAAATGAGAAAGTGGTTTCCTCATTTCTATGTATCTATTTTATCTATGGGGTCCTTTTACTAAAGTGTGATAAATTTTGCACTTATCACATGTTTATCACAAAAATTAACATGTGGCAAGTGCAAACCTTGGGCAGTAAATACAGGGGTCATGTATTGTATCTGTCCTGCATTTAATGCATAGGGCATATAGTTAGCAAGGGCACCGCATTATATGCTTGGGTTGATAGAGCTGGCACTCAGTGCCCCGGTCCTTACTGTCAGAATGACAGCTGGCTGGTGTGGCACAATCATATTGCGGCCCTCCTGGATTTCACTTGAACCCTCTCCTGACACCAACCTGTTCTACAATGCATCACCCGAAATCTCCCTGAACACCAGCCTGAGCCCCCCAACATCACTTCACATTCTCCTTTGACACTATCCCATCCTTCCCATGACATGGCCCACCATCAAATATGGAGCCAGCACAACCAGCCCACCCCTTCCCCAAACCCCACTCTTTACACTTTACAACCCCCCCCCCCCCCCCCCCCCCCCGTCATAACTATGGAGTATACTGTAGTTTTAAAGTTGAACGAAATATGTAGAACATCTCCATTCTTTAGCAATTGTAGTCATTTATATAAATATTTTTCTGTGCATGCTTTTAAGATGCTGTCCAGTCTATGGACATCTGAGCATTCTATTATAGTTAATCTTTTTTTTCCCTATAGTTTTCTACATGCTTAACTCTATAAGAAAAGGAGCAGCCTGTAATAGTTTATAGATAGCAAGAGCTTGTTGCTGTTGGCTACTGTCAATCAATTTTAGTGCAGGAGTTTCTCCTTAAAGATGGCTGAGACATCTATGTGATACTCTTTCACTGATAATGGAAACATGCTTTCAGGAGCCTGGCGCATTGCTTAATGTAAGTTGTGTGTATATATATATATATATATATATAGTGCTGGTATATATCTTTACTTTGAGGTGAAAGTACGCTGGCAGCTCGCAGAACAATTACATGTGATTGAAGTTTAAATGTTGCAACAATAGAAGGTGTTGTTCACTTTTTCAATTTAGAAATGGAGAAGTGTAGCTATCTATTTCCTACACAAAGCCTGTTCTATGCAGAAACGATTTTTTGTTGTTTAAGAATGCCATTACAAATTCAGAACTGATGCAAGTTCTATCAGATGAACTGATGATTTATTTATTTTATTTAACACATTTATACCCCACATTTTCCCACTAGTTGTAGGCTCAATGTGGCTTACACAATACCGTACTGCAGGCTGCAGTTAGTAAAATACAATTTAACAATGTAATAATAAGATAGTAATTGAATATGCAATGTATAAGACAACAAAGATAATAAAAGATAATTAAAGATGATAAAGTCCATGAATTTTGCTCTAACAAAGAAGAAGTAATCAATTTGGCTTGAGAGTTATGTGTTTAGTTTTAGGATGGTATGGTGTTCTTTCTTTTCTATCCATACGTTAGATGAAAGGAAAGGGGTTGGGATTTAATATACTACCTTCCTGTGGTTGCAATCAAAGTGGTTTACATATTATATACAGATTCTTACTTTGTACCTGGGGAAATGGAGGGTTAAGTGACTTGCCCAGAGTCACAAGGAGCTGTAGTGGGACTCAAACTCAGTTTCCATGGTTTTCAGGCCACTGCACTAAGCATTAGGCTACACATTCGCTTTGTGATACTGTTTTGCTCTGAGGGATCTCTGAGTGAAAATGACTTTGTTGGCTGAATTGGAAATCCTTTTACTAAGCTGCAGTAAAAATAGACCTTAACATGCCCTTATGTGGGTCTTTCCCACATACTAAGGCCATTTTTATCACAGCCATAAAAAACCTCTGTTTTCTATTTTTCCATTAAGAGGCATTCATTAATGTTGCCATTAGCATATGACCATTAAAAAAAAAAAAAACACTGGAGCGCCTACCGACACCTATTTTATGGGTGGTAAGGGCTCCTGCGTTCTCTGTGTACTAACCAATTAGTGCGCAGTAATGTAAACGTACTAACTAGTTAGAGCAGGAATGTCCACTCTTTGGCCCTGTCATAAAATAAAAAAAATATATGTTTCATGAGTGGTTAGTGTGCGCATATTGAAAAACTCCCGCATGAGGCTGTACCGTCTTCTGTGGTAAAGGGCCCCTTGCTGACTTAGGGCCCCTTTATACAAAGCGGTGGTAAGTCCAATGCGGGCTTACCACTCACTGAAAAGGAAGTACCATTGGGCTACCACAGCAGCCCGGCGGTACTTCCCACCCCCAGTACACCGTCATATCTGGCGCTGTTTTTCTAGCACCGGTGTGTACCTGGCAGTAATCGGGCAGTGCCAATCGCTGTCCGGTTATTACCAGGTTAGCGCAGGAGCCTTTACCGTCACTCAATGGGCTCCACCCCCAAAATGGCCACATGGAAAGTGCTTCACTTGCCACGTGGCCATTTCTTTAAAAAAAGAAAGACCTACCCTTTACCCACTGCGGTAAAAGGGGGGGCCTAAGTGTACATCAAAAACATGCACCGACACCAGTGCAAGCTCCTTTTTGCCGCAGTTTGGTACAATGGATCCTTAAAGCTTTAACTAGAGGAGAATTTGTAGATTTACTGATCTGTTGCAGTTTAAAAACGCAAACATTATTAGCTTATTTAAATAGTTAAAAATACTTTTTCCATAGGGACGTCATACTCAGGAGAATAATGTGTCCATGATGCATTTTGTTATTATTGTGCCATTTGGATCGACAGTCTTCCAGTTTTCCAAGTCCTGCAATTTTTCACAATTCACATTTGTTTTGACAACTTTGAATAGTTTTATGTCATTTGCAAATTTAATAACCTCATTCATCATACTGATTTCCATATCATTTATAAATATGTTAAACAGCACCAGTCCCAGTATAGATCCCTGCGGCACTCCACTATTCACCCTCCTCCATTGAGAAAAATCACCATTTAACCCTACCATCTGTTTTCTGTCCAATAACGTTTTATATTCCGCCTGAACCGATATACTCATATCACCCCTCTTCTCAGGTCACTTCACTGGCTTCCGATCAGATACCGCATACAGTTCAAGCTTCTCCTTCTTACCTACAAATGCACTCAGTCTGCAGCCCCTCATTACCTCTCTACCCTCATTTCCCCTTACGTTCCTGCCCGTAACCTCCGCTCACAGGACAAATCCCTCCTCTCAGTACCCTTCTCCACCACCGCCAACTCCAGGCTCCGCTCATTCTGCCTCGCCTCACCCTATGCTTGGAATCAACTTCCTGAGCCCTTAAGCCAAGCCCCCTCCCTACCCATCTTCAAATCCTTGCTCAAAGCCCACCTCTTCAATGTTGCTTTCGGCACCTAACCTTTATACCTTTCAGGAAATCTAGACTGCCCCTATTTGACCGACTGTATATTTGTCCTTTAGATTGTAAGCTCCTTTGAGCAGGGACTGTCCTTCTACGTTAAATTGTACAGCGCTGCGTAACCCTAGTAGAGCTTTAGAAATGTCAAGTAGTAGTAGTAGTAGTAACCAATTCCTAATCCATAGAAGGATATTGCTTCCTATCCCATGCCTTTTAAATTTTCTCAGGAGTCTCTCATAAGGAACTTTGTCAAACACTTTCCGAAAATCTAGATACACTACATCTACTGCCTCACATTTATCCACATGTTTATTCACTCCTTCAAAGAAATGAAGCAAATTGGTGAGACAAGTCTTCCCTTGGCTGAACCCATGTTGACTCTGCCCATTAAACTGTGTTTGTCTATGTGTTCTGTAATTTTATTCATTATAATACTTTCCACTATTTTGCCAATCACTGAAGTCAAGTTTACCAATCTGTAATATCCCAGATCACTGCTGGAACCCTTTTTAAAAACAGGCATTACACTGGCCACCATCCAGTTCAGAGGTTAATTTGATATCAGGTTACAGATTGCTAACAGCATATTGGCATTTTCATGTTTGAGTTCTTCCAGTATCCTGGGGTGTATACCATCTGGTCCAGGTGATTTATCACTCTTTTATGTGTCGACTTGTCTCAGTATATCCACTAGGTTCCTCCACATCATCACCCTTGAAAACCATTTCCAGAACAGGTAGATCTCTTATTTCTTCTTCTTGTATGAAATGTGTAAACCACTTTAGTTGTACCACAGAAAGGTGGTATATCAATAATATATAAATATGAACTATTACTATAAAGGTGTTATTATTTTTCTCTTTCCCAGTGGAAGTTTGTGAAACATATCATTGGGTGACTGGTTTTAAAGGGCTCAGGTGGGAATTCTTCCTGTTCATTATGCATGTCTTGGAGAAGCTGAAAGTTACAAAGCATAAAAAAAACAGTAGCATGTACAGACACAGCTGCACCTCTAATAGGGAGTTTCTCTCCCCCTACCGATAAAGAAATAAATGCATGCATTAATCAAGGAGTGGCATTTCTTGTCTGTAGGGAACCTTCTTTGGGGAGGCTGCCCCATTCACTGGGTAGCCAGGAAAAATGAAAAAAAAATAAATTGGTGGAAACAGTAAGGGGGGACCAGTTATACTAGGAAGAATTAAATAATACAAAGGCCAGATATACAGAAAAGACATGCAGTATAACCAAGAAAGATAAAAACACGAAACATGAGAGATATTACCTAGGAAATACAGAAACATTTCCCTTTCCAGTACATGCAATAGAGGTTCAAAACAACAATACAAGTGGATTAAACTGCGTTCAAGGAAGGCAGTAGAAAATTGAATATAAGAAAATATAACCCAATCTAATCTAACATAGCTTAACATAACTATAACAAATACACAGATAGAACAAAGGAATAGAAGGAGGGACTTTCAAAGCTGGTCTAAATATGTATAAAAAGAAGATAAACTCAGCAAGTGCCACACCAGCAAATTATAAAGAGACAGATACCATATGAAAAGACACCACAAATATTCACCTGACTCTATGATGAACTGCTTTGGTATCCTGCCTGAAAGAGGCTTCAAATATGTGAGACAGTGAAGCAACTTTGAGGTATACTTAAGGGAAATTTTATGCAGCTAGAACCCCGTAAATCATGCCCCTTCATGAAAAGGACAGCTATGCATGAAAGATGCAGTCTAAAGTGGTATGGAAAGAAAGCATTGTTTTATTTTTATTTGAATACATGTTGGCCTTCCATGCTGGCTGATCTTCATGCTCTGTAGATTCCTAATGGGTTGCTGATTTGTTTTGCAATTGTAAGTAGCATTTTTTTAACGTGTGTGTGTAAGTGTTGAGAATTTCACCACTGATTCCTACAGAACTGATGAAAGTATTTCAGAGTAAGCAAATGAGGCAGTATGGATATTGACATAATGGCAAGCACTTTTGGCTTCTAGACCTTAAATAATACTGGCATCACAGCCTCCATATGATCAAGCAGTATTCTATATTTTTTTAATAGGAGGCTGACATCATCCAAATGACACTGCATGTCTCTAAAAAGGGATAATGAGGGACATATATAGATGTAATACATTCTATGGGCCAGACTAAGGTGGACATGAAATGCTTATTAATGTATATGCTCATTATCATCCTTTTTACCCTTGTTAAGCCTCTTGTGTAGTCTCTGCTGCAGGTTTGGATACCAAACTTTTAAATTCAACAGTTTATCTAGGGGCCTCAAAGTAGGTGAATCAATTGCTTTTTATCATACCTACAGAATGTGAGTACTATCTGAACTTGTTCTAACAAAAGCTATGCTTATATCATTCATGTGAATGGAATGAGGAACCTAAAAGGTATAAAGCAAATCCTTACAGTATCAATTTTATATTGAAATTTCTTTAAAAATGTGTCTTAGAATGATTAGAAAGATTTTTACTATGCCTGATATAGATATTCCATTTCACTTTTATTGACATAAAAATAATAAAATAATATAAAAAGCACAATGGTCAGCAATATCCAAGTACATCTCAAGCTAATACTCAAGAAAGTTTAAATTAGGCAATTAGCAAGCTGCCTCAGGTTCATAAAGTCTTATTAATTTCATTTCAAATCTTGTTATATGACAGCATCCATTTCATGCTCATATAAAATGTATCTAAATGGCATTGGAATTGCTAACAGCAATACTCACAGTCAAGGTCGTACAGAGCAGAAAAGGCATCAGCTAACATTTCTGAAACTGCAATCTTGAAAACTGACGACAAGATACTAAAATAAGTTTCTATGTTTCCAGTAGAGAGTTGTACGACTTTTTTATATTTTCTAATGTATAAAATGTAGGAAAGAATTATGTAAAATGGATCCATGTCTGTAGGCAAGAAAGGAACAGAAGTTATCAAATTTAGCATGCAGAAAAACAAACTCAATATCTAATACAAGTTTAAAAACTAAAGTCCAAAGTCCCAAAATGTGCAGTTATTTTTGGTTTTCTTTGGGTTTTTCCCCCAATTTGTGAGTATTTTAAAAGTTTATTTCACACATTCACTTAAGTTATTTTAATGCATGCTAAAAAGTGCAAATGAATGTACATGTGCTAATGTATAAGCAATCTTTTACTAGGTGCGCTAAAACAGATTTACCCCCAAATTCTATAAAAGGTGCCTTAAGTTGTGTGCGCTAATTTGGCCACATGGCCAAATTGCGTGCAGAACTTAATTGATTAACAAGCCTGTCCATGCCGATAATTGGTACTTAACTTGGCACTAATTGGCCTTTAATTAGAATTTACATGCACAGCTTTCTAGGCATATTCTACAATATGGTGTGCATAAATTCTAATGCACGCAGCTGAAAAAGGAGCATGGCCAGGGGCATGGAATGGGTGGGTTATGGGCATTGCAAAAAACTATGCACACTATTACAGAATACTTCTAATCTGCACCTAAGTAAGGTGCAGGAGTTTAGGCCTGGCTTTAGATGGCCTAAATGGGAGTTACTACATTTTAGTCACAAGAACAGCATATGAGCATATTCTATAAACTACACCTAACTTTATGCATAGTTTATAGACTCATGCTAAGCGCATGGATTTTTGGTGCTGATTTTTAAGACGCCATTTATAGAATTTGGCCCTTAGCTCGCACTGATTAGCGTGCGCTAAATGATAAGATGCCCATTATATTCCTATGGATGTCTTATCATTTAGCAAATGCTAATCATTAGAGTGTGCTAAATCTGTTAGTACGCCTTAGTAAAAGGACCCCTAAGTTAGCTTGTGTTAAATTGATTTTGCATATATAAAATTTTTAAGGTGGTATGGACAGGGGAATTCACACATGTGGATGTGTGGAATTCTCATACTATTTTACAAAAGGCTCTACCAAACAGAGCATCTTGTACAATACAAGCAGAGCGGCACATTCAAGCCCCTCCATGATCAGATGGAGGAGTTACTTTACAGAGCTGCTTATGGGGATCCCTACATCCCTTCACATGAATATAGGAGCAATTTTATAAAATTGCTGCTCTTTCAGAAAACTGTCTCCTGTGGCATCTGATCCACCCAGAGAATCAAATGCCTCCCTCACATTGCAGGACACTTCCATGTATACAGTCCTCCTGTGGCAGCAACTCCCCCCCCAAACAGGAGACCCCCATGAGTAAGAACATAAGAACAGCCATACTGTGTCAGACCAATGGTCTATCTAGTCCAGCTTCCCACTTTCAACAGTGGCCAATCTAGGTCACAAGTATCTTGCAGAAACCCAAATAGTAGCAACAATTTTTGCTACCAATCCCAGGGCAAGTAGTGATGTCCCCCATGTCCATTTCAATAGCAGACTATGGACTTTTCCTCCAGGAACTTGTCCTAACCTTCTCCTCCACAGCATCCCCTGCCACAGCAAACCTCCCTGACAGGAGACCCACCCACCAGAAGACCCCTGTGGGACATCCCTGATATAAATACCTTGATCTCCCATGTGGTGGTCAAGCACTCACCATATAGTATCCACCCTCTCAAGCCCAAAGCTTTCCCAAACCAGGGAAGAAGGGCCAAAGATGATTTCCCCTGCAGCTCCCCCCCAAGGCCGGTGCTATGATTTCTGGTGCCCTCCTGTGGCTTATTAGTCGGTGCGGCCTACCCCTCCTGCATCTCCTCTCTCTCTCTTTTCTCCTCCCAACCAACACCCCTCCTCCCATCTAGCACCTTCCATCTCCCCGTCCCCTGGGCAACAGAATGCATTTTTGTTTTGGGGGATCCAAGCTCTGTCCCAAGTCTCACCTTCAGTTCCCAAGTTCCCACACCAGTTTATATTTATTCAATTTTTTGTAAACCACATACACCTTAATTCTATAAAAGAGTGCTACAGTTAGGCACCATTTGTGTACATATGTTATAGAATACTAACATTTACACGCATATAATGCACATGTATGTATGTAAATTCAATAATTTACACACACCTACATTTAGCTGCATCATTGCCGACTTAGGCTAGTATTCTCTAGCGGCATTTTGTGCATAGATGCCGTTATACAATTGATGCTTAGCATTAGTACACCCAAATTGTGATGCCCAGTTATAGAATTGCCCCCATAGAATATAATTATTCATTTACAAGGAGCATTCCCAAATCAACCAATAAAATTTACAGCAACAGGTACAGAGCAGAAATACAATTACAAAAACATTTTGTTCAAACCCTTGTGTCACATAAATGAAAGAAACAAACTCCTCCACTGCCAGACACTAACACAAAACTGTACTAACCCTACCTATGAAAGTCAGCACTGCAAATATTCTAGAACACCAGAATGCCTCCAACTGGAAAAGGAACACTCAAACACAGAATCTACATGTTAAAATAATACTTCTCTGTGATTACAAAAGGAAAACACATGTCACCTAGTAAAAAAAAAAAAAAAAAAAAAAGAGAATGAGAGACTACAGATTCCTCCTCCCCCCATTTTTAGTATCTGTCATTCCCCTATTTACCAGCTTTTTACTTCTTGCACGTACCTCCATAATTCTCCCATTTCTATCTGTGTCTTATTCTTCCCTGTCTCCTATTTCCAATATTTCACCTGCTTTCAAGCTGCTCATTTCCATTTTCTGTATTCATTGCCTCCCCAGCTTATTTTCTCTGCCTCTTACCCCTTAACTAACCTCCAGCTTCTTCCCTGTCACTCATCCCCTCTCCAGTTTCAGTCCCTTTATTTCTTATCCCCTTATCCAGGCTCCCATTTCCCTTTTAACTTTCTTTATTTCCACCTTTTCTCACCTCCTTCAAAGATCCTGCCCCTTCCTTTGTCCTTCACCCTCTTCACAACTCTCCATCTCTTTTGCCCCTTTCCCTATCATTTACCCCTGCCACTTCTCTCATATTCTTTCTCCATCCACCTACCTCCTTCTCCAACGTTAACTCTATTTTTCCTCTACCTTAACCCCCATTACCCATCCTTCTGTCCCTCCACCTTCATATTTTCCTGAATATACCTTTGCTTCTCCCCATCCCCCACTCAGTATCTGCCCTTCTCTTCCATCTTCCAGCCTCTGCATCAGTTCCCAACCTCCATCTTCCTCTTGTCAGGTCTCAGACCCCTTTTTCACCCCTACCCCAGTCTGATAGCTCTGATCTCCCCTTCTCTCTTCCTCAGCTCTAGCATCATGCCGTCAGCATCAGACCACTTCTGTTACTCCTTCTCCCACCTCATCCCCAGCCACCTTCTCCAAGCACCTAAATCAGAGCCATTGCCAAGCATCAGCACCCAGTTCCAGCCCCATTATCCCATCAGTCCCCACTTTCAGCTCCTAATTTTAGCCCCAGCTCTTTTCTCCCACCAGTCCCAAGTTTTAGCTCCCAGTCCCAGACCCTGCCCCCTTTTCAGCCCCCAGACCCAGCCGCTGCCCCCTTCTTAGCCCTCAGTTCCAGTCCTAGCTATCTTATCCCTCCTAACCTCCTTTTTCAGCCCCCAGTTTACCCTTTTCATCCACCTGCCCTGCATTACAGCCCCTCTTTTCAGCCCCAGGCACATTCTGCCATGTGCCCGAGCCCAGCCATAGCCCCATTCTCCCACATTCTCACTTCTCAGAAACCAGTTCTAACCCCCTTCTCTCATCTGAACCCCCCTTTTTAGCCCCCCCAAGTTCCAGCCCTAGCCCCTGTTTTAGCTGTAGTTCGAGCACCTGCTGCAGTCCCCAGTCTTCACCTGCCTACCCTCAGCTCCCTTTACAGCCTCCTTCTCATTTCACCCACCCAGCGCCCTGCATTTAAAATCTTTTGAATCGGCAGCGCAGCGCCAGTGTCTGTGAAAGAAGCAGCTTGCCTTGGGCTTTCCGTCACTGTGTCCCTCCCTCCTCTGTGCATTCAATACAACTGTCTTTGTAAGTGCTCCAGTTTGGATACCTCTGTGATTCGGTTGTTTGTTTCTATACACTATAGTGCACTGAGGAGATACTACACTACACTACACTACAGGAACTCTTGAGGCAGGCCTTTGTGGCTGAAACACGATTTGTATCAAGTCCACTACATTTTCTGAATAAACTTCTGATTTGAAATAGCAGAGACCTTTGGACATTTTGCATTGATATTATCTGTGTGTGTCACCTTCACGGTGTGGTGCCTGCTTGCTTGACCTGTGCGAGGATCTTTTGTTCGAAAATGGTGGACGAAAATGGTGTTAAAGGGGCGATCAAGGAGGACAAAGCCGTAGCGGAGAAATTAAATGAATTCTTTGCTTCGGTCTTCACCGAGGAGGATTTGGGGGGGACACCGGTGCCGGAAAGAATATTTGAAGCGGGGGAGTCGGAGAAACTAAACAAATTCTCTGTAACCTTGGAGGATGTAATGGGTCAGTTCAGCAAGCTGAAGAGTAGTAATCACCGGGACCTGATGGTATTCATCCCAGAGTATTAATAGAACTAAAAAATGAACTTGCGGAGCTACTGTTAGAAATATGCAATCTGTCCCTAAAATCGAGTGTAATACCGGAAGACTGGAGGGTAGCCAATGTTACTCCGATTTTTAAGAAGGGTTCCAGAGGAGATCCGGGAAATTATAGACCGGTGAGTCTGACGTCGGTGCCGGGCAAGATGGTGGAGGCTATTATTAAGAATAAAATTGCAGAGCATATACAAAAACATGGACTGATGAGACAAAGTCAGCACGGATTTAGTGAAGGGAAGTCTTGCCTCACCAATCTAATGCATTTTTTTGAGGGGGTAAGCAAACATGTGGACAATGGGGAGCCGGTTGATATTGTATATCTGGATTTTCAGAAGGCGTTTGACAAAGTGCCGCACGAAAGACTCCTGAAGAAATTGCAGAGTCATGGAATCGGAGGTAGGGTATTATTATGGATTAAGAACTGGTTGAAAGATAGGAAGCAGAGAGTAGGATTGCGTGGCCAGTATTCTCAGTGGAGGAGGGTAGTTAGTGGGGTCCCGCAGGGGTCTGTGCTGGGTCCGTTGCTTTTTAATGTATTTATAAAAGACCTAGAGATGGGAATAACTAGTGAGGTAATTAAATTCGCCGATGACACAAAATTATTCAGGGTCGTCAAGTCGCAGGAGGAATGTGAACGATTACAGGAGGACCTTGCGAGACTGGGAGAATGGGCGTGCAAGTGGCAGATGAAGTTCAATGTTGACAAGTGCAAAGTGATGCATGTGGGTAAGAGGAACCCGAATTATAGCTACGTCTTGCAAGGTTCCACGTTAGGAGTTACGGATCAAGAAAGGGATCTGGGTGTCGTCGTCGATGATACGCTGAAACCTTCTGCTCAGTGTGCTGCTGCGGCTAGGAAAGCGAATAGAATGTTGGGTGTTATTAGGAAGGGTATGGAGTCCAGGTGTGCGGATATTATAATGCCGTTGTATCGCTCCATGGTGCGACCGCACCTGGAGTATTGTGTTCAGTACTGGTCTCCGTATCTCAAAAAAGATATAGTAGAATTGGAAAAGGTACAGCGAAGGGCGACGAAAATGATAGTGGGGATGGGACGACTTTCCTATGAAGAGAGGCTGAGAAGGCTAGGGCTTTTCAGCTTGGAGAAGAGACGGCTGAGGGGAGATATGATAGAAGTGTATAAAATAATGAGTGGAATGGATCGGGTGGATGTGAAGCGACTGTTCACGCTATCCAAAAATACTAGGACTAGAGGGCATGAGTTGAAGCTACAGTGTGGTAAATTTAAAACGAATCGGAGAAAAATTTTCTTCACCCAACGTGTAATTAGACTCTGGAATTCGTTGCCGGAGAACATGGTACGGGCGGTTAGCTTGACGGAGTTTAAAAAGGGGTTAGATAGATTCCTAAAGGACAAGTCCATAGACCGCTATTAAATGGACTTGGAAAAATTCCGCATTTTTAGGTATAACTTGTCTGGAATGTTTTTACGTTTGGGGAGCGTACCAGGTGCCCTTGACCTGGATTGGCCACTGTCGGTGACAGGATGCTGGGCTAGATGGACCTTTGGTCTTTCCCAGTATGGCACTACTTATGTACTTATGTACTTATGTACTTATGTACTATGTTGTCATCAAAGCTAACAGGACCCCCATACCTAGCACCTTTAATAAAAGTACCATTATTTTTCTGGCCTTGATTGCTGTGTATCTCCAGTCTGTCCTGACTCCAGTGCCCACCCTTGTTCATGTTAGCACAGTCCCCAAATCAAAAATGTATCATCAATGTAATGCAACAAAAAATAATGTAGCAATACCAAGGGGAAGAGTAAATCCATTGTTCTTCAAAAGATGCCATAAATAGATTTGCTATGGATGGTGCAAACAATGCACCCATTCCTGTCCCAGCAATCTGTTGATATATTTTTTCTTTGAAAGTAAAATAATTAAACATCATAGCAATTCCAGTTAGGTGAGTCAAAAAGGAGGTAGGTGCCAAATGAGGGCAAGGAGCTCTTCTCAGTGATTCTTCCACCACCCTTTGGGGAATACTTGTATAAAGAGAATGTACATTTAAAGCAATTAACAAAATAGAGTCATCTATACCATCAAGGTTAGCCAATAAATCTAAAAAATGAGTTGTATCTTTCACATATGTTTTAGTTGTTATTGAAATGGTTGTAAAACAGTATCTAAATATTTGCAACTACGTTCCAACAGTGAGTTCCTTGCAGATACGACAGGACAACCAGGTAGAATTTCCTGATTTTTATGTATCATAGATAAAGTGTAAAAAATAGGAATTAAAAAATTTCAAAAATCAGTATTCATCTGTGGCCAGAAAACCTAGAACCAAACATGCCCGGGTAATATTTGCTATCTTAAAGGCTACATATTTGGACAGGTCATAGTCCAAAATGATGGTAAGTACTAGCATTAGTTAGTTAATATCAAGCTTCTTGCATGTAATAATGTTTGTCCAAAACTACAATATTGCATCCATTATCTGCCCTATAAATAACAATGGAAGGGTTTTGGTAAAGATGTTTTAATGTTCTTTCCTGTTTTACTTTGGCATGTCCTTCTTGATTTTCTATTAGATTTTGATTTTGTAAACTGCTGTGACATAAACAGGATCCCCATATTGTTCCATAGCTTCCAGATCTCATAACACCAAAGACTTAAAGGCAAATAATTGGGCCAGGAGCATCCAAAGAGGACCAGTGAGAAGGGTCCTTAATTTGAGAACTATCCAAGGAAGCCTTACTTTACCCACTAAAATAGAGCTTTAACTGGAGCTTTTGAATCAATTTTTCTAAATCTAAGCGACTATGAAATGAATCATGACCATGCATAAAAACAAGAGATAGCCCTTTTGATAGAACAAATATTTCAGCAGAGGTCAGCTTCACTTTAGATAAATTAATCACTACTGATTGTTGTATCTTTGAGAGCTGGTATTTGATCTGTAATGACCCATCTCTCGATTTTGTTTGCCTCTTGACCTCCACGATCCTCTGATTTTGCGGTAATCCCCATTGGTAATCTCATCATATGTATCCTCTGATTAATCTTCACCACTACCTGAACTACCAGGTGATACAGTGGTGGAAATAAGTATTTGATCCCTTGCTGATTTTGTAAGTTTGCCCACTGACAAAGACATGAGCAGCCCATAATTGAAGGGTAGGTTATTGGTAACAGTGAGAGATAGCACATCACAAATTAAATCCGGAAAATCACATTGTGGAAAGTATATGAATTTATTTGCATTCTGCAGAGGGAAATAAGTATTTGATCCCCCACCAACCAGTAAGAGATCTGGCCCCTACAGACCAGGTAGATGCTCCAAATCAACTCGTTACCTGCATGACAGACAGCTGTCGGCAATGGTCACCTGTATGAAAGACACCTGTCCACAGACTCAGTGAATCAGTCAGACTCTAACCTCTACAAAATGGCCAAGAGCAAGGAGCTGTCTAAGGATGTCAGGGACAAGATCATACACCTGCACAAGGCTGGAATGGGCTACAAAACCATCAGTAAGACGCTGGGCGAGAAGGAGACAACTGTTGGTGCCATAGTAAGAAAATGGAAGAAGTACAAAATGACTGTCAATCGACAAAGATCTGGGGCTCCACGCAAAATCTCACCTCGTGGGGTATCCTTGATCATGAGGAAGGTTAGAAATCAGCCTACAACTACAAGGGGGGAACTTGTCAATGATCTCAAGGCAGCTGGGACCACTGTCACCACGAAAACCATTGGTAACACATTACGACATAACGGATTGCAATCCTGCAGTGCCCGCAAGGTCCCCCTGCTCCGGAAGGCACATGTGACGGCCCGTCTGAAGTTTGCCAGTGAACACCTGGATGATGCCGAGAGTGATTGGGAGAAGGTGCTGTGGTCAGATGAGACAAAATTGAGCTCTTTGGCATGAACTCAACTCGCCGTGTTTGGAGGAAGAGAAATGCTGCCTATGACCCAAAGAACACCGTCCCCACTGTCAAGCATGGAGGTGGAAATGTTATGTTTTGGGGGTGTTTCTCTGCTAAGGGCACAGGACTACTTCACCGCATCAATGGGAGAATGGATGGGGCCATGTACCGTACAATTCTGAGTGACAACCTCCTTCCCTCCGCCAGGGCCTTAAAAATGGGTCGTGGCTGGGTCTTCCAGCACGACAATGACCCAAAACATACAGCCAAGGCAACAAAGGAGTGGCTCAGGAAGAAGCACATTAGGGTCATGGAGTGGCCTAGCCAGTCACCAGACCTTAATCCAATTGAAAACTTATGGAGGGAGCTGAAGCTGCGAGTTGCCAAGCGACAGCCCAGAACTCTTAATGATTTAGAGATGATCTGCAAAGAGGAGTGGACCAAAATTCCTCCTGACATGTGTGCAAACCTCATCATCAACTACAGAAGACGTCTGACCGCTGTGCTTGCCAACAAGGGTTTTGCCACCAAGTATTAGGTCTTGTTTGCCAGAGGGATTAAATACTTATTTCCCTCTGCAGAATGCAAATAAATTCATATACTTTCCACAATGTGATTTTCCGGATTTAATTTGTGATGTGCTATCTCTCACTGTTACCAATAACCTACCCTTCAATTATGGGCTGCTCATGTCTTTGTCAGTGGGCAAACTTACAAAATCAGCAAGGGATCAAATACTTATTTCCACCACTGTAAATGAAAAGAAACTTTCTTTTGCAGTCCAGATTTTGTGGGTGTAATTTTCATCTGGGAATGCGTATACCCCCAATACCCCTTTCTTGCCCCAGTGTCAGAACAGTAGCATCTAGACTTCACACTCAAACACATGGGAAACAGTGATTAACTTATCTAACTATAAACTTTTATGCAAAGTACAAGACACTTACAGAGAATACAGAGAATATTCTGTATTGTAGTAAAGGAAATGAAACACATTTTATCTGTTAACTAGATATATAAGGACTTTAGTATTCCATCCCTTTTACTTACTTCCATCTTTCATCTATTCCCATTTTCAATTATGTGAACAGTAATGAGGAAAAAGAGTTCTTTTATGAAAGAACAAGGTGAAATTCTTAACAGCAGTATTGTGATATTATCAGTAGACATCACTTCTAAATACTTATGGCATCAATAGTTATCCATGGAAATTATTCAGAATGGAAAATTGAAGGCGAAGCATTCATTTTGAGCAACCAGTGTAAAAAGATGAACAGAAGAATATATGTTTAAAGTGATTTAGCTTTATTCTTAGACCATTTTTCTATATATTAAAAATCTGTCTTTACATTAGAGCTGTTGAGATTTATTTTATCTTTAGACTTTATAAAATTATGTAAGTTCTAAACTTTTGTATTTGTATCTTCAGTCTTGTACTGTACTTTCTCTTTCAATACCCACTTTGGAAAAATTCTTAGTTCAAGCATTAATCATTTTCTTTCTAGAAAAGGAATAGGCAACTTCAGTGCCTGAATACTAGATGGTTGTCCAGGTTCAGGATATTTACAATGAATATGGATTAGATATAATTCCATACAATGGAGGCGGTGCATGCAAATACATCTTGGTGGCAATTCTATAAGGGGCAAACAGTTAGAAAAGGCGATGGTGAAAGCTCGAGTAAATGGCCAACAGGAAAAAAAGAGGTGATAGTGCCCTTTTATAAGTTTCTGGTAAGGCCCCATTTAGAATACTGTGTAGAATTCTGGAGACCGCACTTCAAAAAAATATAAACAGGATGGAGCTGGTCTGGAGGGTGGCTACAGAATTGGTTAGTGGTCTCTGTCATAAAGCATATGGGGACAGATTTATAGATCTCAATATGTATACTCTGGAAGAAAGCAGGAGAGGGGGATGTTTAAATATCTCCGTGGCACTAGTGTACAGGAGGTGAGCCATTTTGAAATGAAGGAAAACCCTTGAATGAGAGGGCATAGGATGACGTTAAGAGGTTATAAGCTCAAGAGTAATCTAAGGCAGTGGTTCCTAAACCTGATCCTGGAGGCACCCCAACCAGTCAGGTTTTTGGGATATCCACAATGAATATTCATGAGAAAGACTTGCATGCAGTGGATGTAGTGCGTGCAAATATCTCTCATGAATATTATAATATTATAGAATAATAGCATAACCCAGCATTGGTGTGTCTTACATTTAACAGCCTGCAGTTACATCAGCCTTAGAGTTGACATAATTGATCTTGCCCAAATGCAATAAAGGTACGTGTACCCTTATAGTATTCTATAAGTTGCATATGCCACTGGGGGACATGCTCGTGGCCTGTCCATGCTTCACCCACATGTACCTCCCCCCCTTGAATTTGTGTGCTATAGCACTTAAGCATGCTCTTATAGAATAGCTCTTAGGGAGCTTATGTATGAAAGTGCTACTTTTTGGTGCATATATATATATTTATTTTAAAAGTTTCTATCCCGCACCATCTACAATTCTGGGTGGCATATAACAAACACACATACTACCTCTGTTTACTAAGCCACACTAGCATGGCTTAATAAACAGGGGGCTAATTTTCTAAAAACAAACTCAAATATATATATAAAACATAACACCTAGAAAAAAACTGGTAATTAAAAAATCCAGTATCTAAAAGCCTCAAGAGGTTTTTCCATTAATCAAGAGAAAGCTTGCTGTAAGAGAAAGGCCTTTAATTGCTTTCAAAAGTCAACAATTGAGTCAATCTGTCACAGATGCTATAGCAAGGAATTCAAAAATTTGGGGCCAGAAATCCTAAAAATAGCATCTCTGTAGATATCTAATCTAACATGTGTAAAAGAAGGTACCTCAAGGAAATGTTTCTCTGCTGATCTCAGACTTCTAAATGGCTTGTACATTTTCATAGTAGAAGTCAACTATCCTCAAATGGCTATCTACTTTCAATGATGATGATATCAATGTACAAAACGTTTGCAAGATGCTGTCTGCTAAAATTAAGGAAGGAAGAACAAGGGCTTCAGCAATTTCAGCCATGTCTCAGTTTGACTTTGGACTAGTAACTGAACAACAAGGTTACCCCCGTTTCTTCATCAAGCACTTCCATAAACAGCCTGCTATGCATTCCTTTCAATCTAGTGGCACCATTCTCACAGCTCTTTATATCCAGGTCAGCTGACAGGTCTTAAGTAATCATGTTAGACCAACATCACCCATTCTATTTCTTCATTTAACCCCCAAAGGGGTCACTGTGTCCAGTGAATATATCCGGCATTGTTCTTTATAATTAAGCAGATTTTCTAAATCCTTACCCTCCCAACCCTTCTCAGCAATGTCCAAAACTCTCCAACAAATATCAGTAAGTTATATTTCAATCCAATGGGACACCAGAGGAGCAGATTCCAGTATGGATTTGAGATCTATGCTCTATTAATTGAAACTTTAGAGGATGAGATGTTCTTCCTACATAACACAACTCATAAGGGCATTGTGTTACGTAAACTGCACTTAATTGACAATAATTAGGAGTTACGCATGGATCTGACCTATGCCCACAACTCTGAAGGGGGATATGCCATGGGAGTGGCATGGGTGGGTCAGGGGCATTCCCAGAATTTAGGTGCAATGTTATAGAATACCTGGATTTACATGCCTAACTGCCATCAGTTGGGTGCCAGAATGAACACCAGCCTTAAATATTCTTGCCCAAAATTAGGTGCAAAATGTATGCTCAGCTAGTATTCTATAAAGGATGCTCAACACAAAGCAATTCAGAGCAGACTTGTCATGAAGAAGGTCATCAAGGTATCCTCAGCTAAACTGGTAAATGAACATCCATATTGAGGAAGCTCAGTGGGCCTATGAGTAAAGTTATAACAATGATGTAGATGTCATCCACTATCTGGTAGTATTTAGCCTTGTGTTTTCCCTTAAGGTGTGGTATATTTAGTCACCATACCATACACTACAGCTGTGTGAATCAGACTTGGCAGCGTATAGCCTGTTGGGGAAGAAGATAGGTTTTCAGATGCTGTGGTAAGGGCACTTGGACTATGCCTACAGGGCATAACCTCTGTGTCCATGATGAAACAAAAGGAAGACAAGCTGTCAGTAAGGGACTAGAAGGGTAGTGGACAACCCCATCTCTAAGCAAGGGAAAACTCTTCCATCTTAACATACTGCTTTATAAAATAATTGGAAAAATACAAACATATCAAATATCCCCTCCAGACACTCCCACCCAAAACTATTGCTATATCCTGATGGCACAGCACCCTTGAATTTGTACATTATGAGGCAGTATGTATGATTCCAACATTCCATAAGGTTTTCCATGGTTCAGAGCACAAAGAAGGTCTGACCATTATTATAGTTGATTCATCTCATATAGGAAATTTGAGCCCCAGAGGACATGTAGCCAAGAATGGGGTATAAATATCTCTAGTTCACCCAATGACTATTTCACACAGTCCTATAAATTCTTGATGGACGGGTCAAAGTGCACAACCTAACTTGCAGCTATTCTGTGCCATGCATAGGAAGACATTTTAGGAAAAAAAAAACTGGGGGTGCTCTTTTCTATACAAGGAACCTTACACAGGACTCTGTAAAAGTTATTTGGATTAATACTGGCTGCATCATTTAAATAAAATGTGGATATTTAGCACCACTGTCTGGATAGTGAGTCATGCTGGATATCTGGATAGACCAGGCAGTGATGGTGGTGTTGTCCCGATAATGGGGATATTTAATCTGCCATCTGGACAGTAGTGCCTCCAGACAGAAATATTTGAGATGGCAACAAGGAGGCAAGCTGGGTATGGAGGGGGGCAAGCCAAAGTGGCATGTCCAGACATCATGCCTTCCCTGAATAACACATCCCTCTCCCCAACCCCCTTTTTAAAATCAGCAGTATCAGATACCAGGGTCTTCTATGCATAAAAAGACCCCTTTCCCTCCAGCTAGTTTCAGTTACCAGGTAAAACTGCTATTATGACTAATAGCATCATTCAGTCCACCATTTCCATCCTCTATTCTCACCCTCTCAGCCCTCACCTAGTCTCCACTGTCTCTCATCCCCTTTCTTTCCTTTGCCTTCAGGCTATTCTTCTCTTGCCATCTCCTATTGCCTCTCTTTCACCATCATTTTGATCCCATTTCCACCCTCATTCAACCCCTTCAGATGCCCATCCCCTTCTTCTCATCCCCCTCCCAATACTCCCATCCCTTTCCAATGCTTTTCATCCTCTTTCCTGTCTTTCAAGTCATTCACATTATATCTCAGTTAGGGCTCTACCAAACATTCATATTCGATTTGATTCACCCCCGAATACATTATTTGTATTTGACCTAATAGTGCTTTAAATTTGAATACAAATAATCTGGGGCTCTACTGTGCTAAATCCTAGTGAAATAAACACTTGGTCTCTGATTTCACGTTTCTTCTTCTTTTTTTTTTGTTATGTTAAAACTCGATGCCCATTATTCATATTCGGTATTAGTATTCACACAAATAATATTTTTCATTATTCGTATTCGGCCGAATAGTAAAATATGCTATTCAGTACAGCTCTAGTTTAAACCTTTCCCCACATATCATCCCCTCTCTCTTACCTCCCATTTCATACTCTTACTCATGTTCCCAACCCATCAACACACCCATCCACCAACTCATACCTACCGATTGCCAGGTCCTCTCTATCCCCTCAAAACTTCCTCTCCATCTCTCCCATCCATAATTCAAGAGCACTACTGCAAGAGTAGCCCAGCTTAAGGAGGTATCAGATTTGCAGGAGGAGCCTTTAGGAAAAATCTGCTGTTGCAAAAAAGGAAATGATGGGAGCACCAAGACTACTACTACTACTACAAATTATTTCTATAGCGCTACCAGTCGTACGTAGCGCTTCACAATTGAACATGAAGAAAAGACAGTCCCTGCTCAAAAGAGCTTACAATCTAAATCAGGACAGAAAGACAGGACAAATAAGGGATAAGGGTAGGACAGACAGATAGGACACATAGGGAAAAGGGACTATTGAAGAGAGGAAGACAAGATAAAGGTTACGAGCAGGTGACAAGTTAGGAATTAAAAGCAGCATCAAACAGGTAGGCCTTTAGCCCGGATTTGAAGGCGGCCAGGGATGGAGCTAGATGTAATGGCTCAGGAAGTCTATTCCGGGCATAGGGTGCGGCGAGATAAAAGGAACAGAGTCTGGAGTTAGCGATGGAGAAGGGTGCAATTAGGAGAGATTTGCCTAGTGAACGGAGTTTCTGGGAAGGAGTGACAATATCATTAGGTGTGGGGGGTGGGGAGGAGGGATGGCAGTAATAGTCTGTAATTCTCATTTTGAAGTGACAGTTTAGTCAGTTGGGAAACAGATATAGAAAAGGGTAGAAGAACCTGTGCTCAGACAAGTGGCCAAAAAAGCAGTTTATGGCCTGGTTTAAAAAGAAACTTTATTCAAAAAGTTGCTTTGCTAGAGTTATTGCTGTTTTAACTAAGGAGAGCTATCTGTAAACATTTTTAAAGTGAAAGCCTGATTTTGTAGTGACTGTGAGTTGGAAAAATATTTTAAACTGAGGTAGGCATGTATAAATAACAAAAAAAAAAACACAATTTTTGAGCAGCTGCACTGCCTGTGCTCTCAGAATATATGAATTACTGATTAAGCAGAAAAGTTCAAACAAACTGAACTGACTTCAAATTGAGTAAGAAAAGCCATGAAGGCTAAGAATATCATAAGTGTCATATTGTGATTTGTGAGCAATAAACAGAGAAACAGCCTTAAAAATGTTTCCTTTTTAAAATAATTAGCAAGGTTAAATGAAATCGAAAGGGAAATGCTGATGGGAATAGCCTCAATAGAAAGCACTCATTCTGATTTTGGGATTTCATATCTGTCAGTCATTAGGACTGATATCTTAGCTGCATTTACTTTAAAAATCAATACAGATTTTACCTGTAAATTTTCTTTTGGAGGGATTGTCAGTGGAATGTCTGCTGAGTGCTAGAAATCCAGACACTGACAGACAGTGTAGTGCTAAAAGTAGAGAGATGTTCTAAATTCAAAATAATTTTTATACCAAGCTTACTTGACTCCTGAGAGAGAGAATGCCTGTGGTTATTACAAAGTACCAGAAAAGGTAATTTCAGCTTTGGATAGAGGCTTGAGATGGTTCTGACAAAAGAAAAAGACAGGAAAAAATTCTAAGAAAATGGAGGGAAAGAAGGGGTGAGTAACAATATGAATGTATTAGGGAATGGAAATTTAGTTAAGAACACGTGTGATTTATTTTATATATTAGCTAGATTTCCATATCCACTTTAGAAGTTCCTGTGAATGACGCATATCTATTAACTGAAAGGCACTGCACATTGCAGAAGACGGATTGTGGACAGGGAATTAAGCTGTCTTTTTGAATTTTTAAAGGTAGAATGCAAGCGAAATAAGAAGGTGGAGGAATCCTTAATAGTGAAGGAAGATCATGGTTTCTCTACATGGCACTCGTAATGTACCCCAGCAGTGGAGACAGTAAAGCCTTATAAAATGAGAGACACTACGCCTTATTTTCAAAAGAGAAAGACGCCCATATTTCGACCCAAATCGGGAGATGGACGTCTTTCCTCCCGTGGGCACCCAAATTGGTATATTCGAAAGCTGATTTTGGGCGTCTTCAACTGCACTCCGTCACGGAAACGGCCAAAGATGACGGGGGGCGTGTCAGAGGCGTGGTGAAGGCGGGACTGGGACGTGTTTATCGGCCGAGGAGAGATGGGCATCCTCGGCCGATAATCGAAAAAAAGAAATGCGTTTTTAGCGCGAATTTGGGTCACTTTTTTTGGACCCTGTTTTTTCACGAACAAGTCCCAATAAATTGCCCTAAATGAACCAGATGACCACCGGAGGGAATCGGGGATGACCACCCCTGACTCCTCCAGTGGTCACTAACTCCCTCCCACCCAAAAAAAACAAATTTAAAACTTTTTTTTTTCCAGCCGTGTGCCAGCCTCAAATGTCATACCCAGCTCCATCACAGCAGTATGCAGGTCCCTGGAGCAGTTGTTAGTGGGTGCAGTGGACTTCAGGCAGGTGGGACCCAGGCCTATCCCCCCCCCTACCTGTTACACTGTGGTGGTAAATGGGAGCCCTCAAAACCCACCAGAAACCCACTGTATCCACATCTAGGTGCCCCTCTTCAGCCATAAGTGCTACGGTAATGGTGTAGGGTTGTGGGGGGTTGGTTTGGGGGAGATTTGGGGGGGGGGGGCTCAGCACCCAAAGGAAGAGAGCTATGGACTTGGGAGGTAGTTAACCTTTTTTTTAATTGTTACAAGTGCCCCCTAGGGTGCCCGGTTGGTGTCCTGGCATGTGAGGGGGAACCAGTGCACTACGAATCCTGGCTCCTCCCATGACCCAATGCCTTGGTTTGGGTGTTTTTGAGCTGAGTGCCTTCAGTTTCCATTATCGCTGAAAAACGATACCCGCCCCAGCTCAAATCCGCACAAATCCGATGCATTTGGCTGGCACAAAACCGATTATTGGAACAAGATGGACGCCCATTTTTACCCCGACCCTTCACGTACCCATTCTCGGAGATAGATGCCCATGGAGATGAGCGTTCACGTTCGATTATGCCCCTCACTAGCACCTACTCTGCAACTATTGAATTGAATTAAACATACTAAACACTAATCTCCTAATTCTTTAATCTTGTGCACCCATTTTCATACTTAGTTTGCAAAATTGCATGCAGGTTATAGAATACTGCCAATTACATGCATAACTTATTGTTAAACTAGACGCTAATTGGCATTATCAATAATAGTAATTTGCAGTTATATGCAAAACTTCACTGAGGGGAAAAGGACCTTACGGTAGTGACAGGGGCAGTTTTTATTAGGCACCAGGGCCCTTTTACCGCAGTGGGTAAAAAGCCCCTAAAAATATGGCCATGCGGTAAGATTACTCTTACCGGGTGGCCATGTGTGTTTGGGGGAGCATTTACTGCCACCCTCTGAGGAAGCGGTAAGGGCTTCCACAGTAACCTTGCGGTAACTGAGCAGCACCCGGTGATGCCCAATTACTGCCGGGTTAGCGCCATGCTATAAAAAAGAATTTTTTGCCTGCGCACACTCGAGGTGGAACTATCATTGGCGGCCAGGTTGGGCCAGCAGTAGTTGTGAGTTAGCATGCGATAAGCCCACTTTACAATATTTTTTAAAGATTTGTTTTAAAAATGCAAATATATTATTTTACAAACAAAATGTTTTACTAGGCCTACCTTTCCTTTCTAAAATTTTCACTGAAACTATTTATAGACCACTACCATCAAACCATTTAATAATTAAACATCTAAGTTTATTGAGAAAGCACAAAATACAGTAAATATTCATTTTACCAAGTTAATTAACAGTTATTAATGGAATTCTCCTTGCTATAAAATCAATAAAAATAAATATTTAATAAAGTATCTTCTGCTCTTCCAATGGATCTAGTGACATTTTGGTAAAAGACAAACCCCAAAACACTTCTTGCTTTCGGAGTGCTGTCACTGAGCTAAACAGTGAATATTCAGACTTGGTTTGTTTATAATCTGATGTTACCTGTGTATTCTCCTAATATCTCCTTGATAATCTGCTGATGTTACCTCCATTTATCTTTTAAAGAACTCCTCCCCCCCCCCCCCCCCACAAAATCCTCTTTTTCACAACACGTATTGCATTTAATGAAGGTCATGCTGATGTGATTTACAAGTATGAAAAGGTGAACTGTGTTAAGGGATATGAATGAGTAGGATGACCAATTAGGGGTATTGAAATTACTTGCTCCTTGATATTCCTATATAGAGGAGTTAACCTAAGGGTGGTGGGAGAGTGGTGGCAGGGAGGGACTACAGAGTCTGAAGCAGTGCAGGTGAATAGAAAGAGAAGATTTTTTTCTTTCAAAGATAATCTGCTGACTTTACCTCCATTTATCTTTGAAAGAAAAAAAAAATCTTCTCTTTCTGTTCACTTGCAGAGCTTCTGTCCTCTAAAGGTTTCTGTGTCTGTCTTCAGCCTGACTCGTTTGCTTATAACTTTATGGTTGCTATCTTGCATTGTATTTTTATATTTTTGTGCTGAAATTGTTCTAAGGTGGTTTGTACTTTCATTGTACTGCAAGGTCACCTGTGATTAATCAATTTGGCGCCAGTGGATCTGGTGACTTGAGGTGCAGGCTGTAGAGCATTTTGGTAAAGACAAACCCCCAGAACATTCCTTGCTTTCGGAGTGCTATCACTGAGCTAAACTGTGTATATTCTGACCTTGGCTTGTTTACAATCTGATTTTACCTGTGTCTTCTCTTAATATCTCCTTGATAATCTGCTGACTTTACCTCCATTTATCAAGGAGATATTAAGAGATACTCTACAGCCTGCACCTCCTCCAAACTCTATAAGTCACCAGATCCACTGGCACCAAATTGATTAATCACAGGTGACCTTGCAGTACAATGAAAGTACAAACCACCTTAGAACAATTCAGCACAAATATATAAAAATACAATGCAAGATAGCAACCATAAAGTTATAAGCCAAAGAGTCAGGCTGAAAAAGACAGAAAACTTTTAGAGGCCAGAAGCTCTGCAAGTGAACAGAAAGAGATTTTTTTTTTCTTTGAAAGATAAATGGAGGTAAAGTCAGCAGATTATCAAGGAGCTATTAAGAGAAGGCACTACATAAAATGTCTCAGGGACATATCTCACTCTTTTCCCCCTTAAATTGTATGAAGAGCCCTCCAAAACCCACCAAAAACCTACTGTACCCACATATAGCTGACACTTGTAGACATCAGGGCTATTGTACAGGTATATAGTTGGGTACAGTAGGTTTTTGTTGGGTTTTGGAGGGCTCACACTTTCTATCACAAGCGTACAGAGTGGGATATGGGCCTGTGGCTCCTTCTGTACAAATGCACTGCACCAACCACTATTTTTATTTATTTATTTATTGCATTTGTATCCCACATTTTCCCACCTATTTGCGGGTTCAGTGTGGCTTACATACATTGTGAATGGTGGAAATACAGTTTGTTACAACTTGGTTATGGATTACATAGTGGCTACTCCAGGGACCTGTTTGCTGTCAATAACATCTGAACCTGTCATAAAGCCTGGAATGTACTGTTTGTTTTACATCTTTGGGGACTGGAAGGGGCTCAGTGACCACTGAGGGAGTAATGGGGTCATGCCTTAATCCCTCCAGTGTTTATCTGATAATTTAGGGCACCTTTTTGACTTATTCATGATTGAAACAGGTGTAGACCAAACATTTAACTTTTAGACCAGAATGTTTTGCTTTGTTCCATTATGGCAAAAACAAACAAAAAAAAACATCCAAGTTTTGGGAACACCCAAATCTCACCCCTATCATGCACCGATATGTCCCCTTATGATTTGGATGCATTGATGATGAACTGCATAGAAAAATGTCTTTAAATGGGTTTCAAAATAGCAATTTGGATGTTTTGGACAAAAAAAATCCATCGTTTGTTTTGTGCCACTCTTTGTATGGTTTCTGTTTTGAAAATGAGCACTAAATCTCAGGTGTCAAATTCTGGACTATTCTTCAAGCTTCACTAGCTATCCTTTCCTCATATTATCTGCAACCATCAGGGATGCCTACCCTATGCAGATTTTGGTATTATCTGCAAAGAGGCAATTCTTACCAGATAGCCATTTGACACTATAATAGGAGTGGATGAGTGGGTCCTAGTGGTTAGAGCACCAGTCTTGCAATCCAGAGGTGGCCAGTTCCAATCCCACTGCTGCTCCTTGTGATCTTGGGCAAGTCACTTAACCCTCTATTGCCTCAGGTACAACTTAGATTGGTGAGCCCTCCTGGGACAGAGAAACATCCAGTGTACCTGAATGTAATTCACCTTGAGCTACTACTGAAAATATGTGAGCAAAATCTTAATAATAAATAAATTTATGAAAATGATTAATAAGAATCAAACCAAGAACCAAACATTGTGGCATGCCACTGGAAACATCCTTTTCTTCAGCGTGAGCTCCATTTACCTCTACCCTCTGTCACCTTTCACTCAACCAGTTCCTAACCCGTCACTTTAGGGCCCATATCAAGGGCACTCAGTTTATGTGTAAGTCATCACTGTGTAACTGTGCCAAAGCTTTGCTAAAATCTAAGTACACCACATCTCGTGCTTTCCCTCAATCCAACTCGATTCACCTATACAGTCTGGTGTAAGTGCTCGCATCCAACTGTTGACAGTAAGATGCATAACTCCTAGTATTCTATAACCTGCATGCCTAATTCCTTGGCTTGCACCTGACTCACCCATGCCCCTCCTATGTCCATGCCCCCTAGAACTTGCATGCATTGCATACTCCATTTCTAGAATAGCAGCTAATGGTAGTTTGACATGCAAATGCTAATTGGTGACAATTAGCATCAATTAACATGAATAAACCAATAATTGGCTATTAAGTTCAATTAACAGCCACTTATTACTTAAGTTGCAATGGCAAGTTCCCTTTGTTCTATAAATTGTGTACCCAGATTTGTGCATGAGGCATATATTGGGCACATAAGTTTACAGAATCCAGGGATTAATGCCCAAATTGGTGCACGATAACTAATACTGCTAAAACACGGTAACCACTTTTTCATCATTTATTCAATTATCGTGCTAATTTACATGTTAAGGGTATTTTGCATTAGGGGCCTAATTAGGTGGGGCATAAGCAGAGAATGGGTATGGAGAGTATATTGCAGTTAGTGTATGGTGACTACCGTGTAGTGACAATTTTGCAGGATGAGCTAAGTGCATTTGTGCTATGACTGGGTACTTGTGCACTAATGGATATTTTAACACATGACCTCCAAAAGAAATGCTGGGCAGGACTCCTAATAGCTGCTGCATTAAATTTGCACTAACAGCGTGTTAGTTTCTCGTGTTAAGACTTGGTAACTACAAAATATAACACACTTTAGTAAATGACGCTGAAGGTTGCAGCTTAATTTATTTTATATACAGCAGAGAAATCCTTAATCTCAAGTTGATCAGTTCCAGGCTTTGTATTTATTGGATTTTGAAAAGTTCATATAATAGAGGAACAGAAGTGCGAGAAAATGTATATAGGAATACCTCATTAAAGTAATGAAGAAACATAAAAGAGCAAAGCTTTCTCCTCTAAATGTCCAGTTCTCATAAATGGGGAATATGCTGCCAAAAAAGTTAAAATCTGAATATCAGACAATCATAGGTAAATACATAATCTAAGGATCCTTTTACTAAGCCACAGTAAAATTCATGATTACCCGCAACTTAACACAGGATTTTACTGTGGTCTAATGGCAACCATTGGGGGAGTTCCCAGGATTTCTTTATACAGGTCCTGCGTTAAAAAGCTCCATTAGCATTTAGACATAATGCAGAAGCACTCCCTAAGTGCTTCCACGTTAACTAAGCTTTATTGCATGGTATTTGCAGTAGTTAAACCACCAAAATACCTTCCACTCCCATTTTTCACCCATAGCCCCTCCTCAGATTGTATAAAAGTCACCCAAATTTGATTGTGATCCTGAGATGGTTATGCAACTTTCTAAAGAATGGAAGCAACTACAAAGAAATACAAATACAACATCAGACAAACGAAAAGGACCTATTACAAAACCAAAATAGGACCAAACTACAAGGATACACACAAACTCCTCTCACTCGTAAACAATCTTCTAATACTACCAAGGTCACCTCCAACAACTCAGATACACCATCAGCAACTACCTTGCGAACTACTTCAAATGAAAAAATCATAAAGCTCCGACTCATGATACCTACTACCACAACGGACTATACAAATATCCTCGAATGTCTAGACCCAAAACCCGGAGAATACCAGTAGATCGATCATGGACCGACTTTGACATGCTCTCACCAAAAGAAATTTCACACTGGCTAGGAAATACGCCAAATCGCAATGCAAATAGACATCTACCCTAACAGTCTAATAAGATCCGCACCAAACAATTCAAAACAGATCTCACGAAGCATATAAATTACAGGCTTCAAAATGGACTCTTTCCCACGGATAAAGGGAAACATCCTACTCACTCCGTTACTGAAAGATGCTAAAAAAAGCACAATGGACCTAACTAATTATCGACCAGTAGCATCTATTCCACTCATGACCAAACTCATGGAAGGCATAGTGATGAAACAACTTACTGGATACCTAAATAAACACTCAATTCTGCACGAGTCCCAATCAGGATTTCAGACGAACCACAACACTGAAACTGTACTAGTATCTGCAATGAACTCATTCAAACAAGCAATTGCGACAGGCAACAAACATCCTCCTCCTGCAATTCGACATGTCCACTGCCTTTGACATGGTCAACCATGAAATACTAATACATATACTAGAATACTTCGGAGTAGGAGGCACTGTTCTCAAATGGTTCAAAGGATTCTTGACCACAAGATCATACCAAGTAATAACGAACGGGGACAGGTCACGTCCATGGATACTGGAATGTGGAGTACCCCAGGGATCCCCTCTCTCACCAACATTATTCAACCTAATGATGACACCTCTAGCCAAACTACTAGCCAATCAAAACCTCAACCCCTACATCTATGCAGAGGATGTCACAATTTACATCCCATTCAAACAAGATCTAAATGAAATCACCAACGAGATCATCCAAAGCCTTCAAATAATGCACACCTGGGTTGATGCATTCCAACTAAAACTTAACGCAGAGAAAACACAATGTCTTGTACTCACCTCACAACATAACACAAAAAAACGTTGACAGCCATAATAACACCATACTGTTCTCTTCCGGTCTCATAAAACTTGATAATTCCAGGAATCACCATTGATCGAAACCTAACCCTTGATACCCACGTGAAAACACGACTAAAAAGATGTTCCACACCATGTGGAAACTGAGTAAAACCTTTCTTCCCAAGATACATCTTCCGTACCCTGGTACAATCAATGGTAATAAGCCATCTGGACTACTGCAATGCACTATATGCCGGGTGCAAAGAACAGACAATCAAAAAACTCCAAACTGCCCAGAATACAGCCACCAGACTCATATTGGAAAAACCAAATATGAAGCGCAAAACCCCTAAGAGAAAACTTCACTGGCTTCCACTTAAAGAGCGCATTGCGTTCAAGATCTGCACGATTGTACACAAAATCATTCATGCAGACGCCTCAATTTATATGCTAAACCTCGTGGACCTACCTCCAGAAATGCCACAAGATCATCCCGCAAATTTCTCAACCTGCACTACCCCAGCTGCAAAGGACTTAAATACAAGCTGATGCACGCCACTACCTTCTCTTACAAGAGCACGCAGATTTGGAATGCATTACCTACAGACCTGAAAACAATCAAAGAAACAACTATGTTTCAAAAATCTCTGAAAACATTCTTCTTCAACAAGACCTACAATGAAAACCTATAACTTCACTAAGTCCATTCAATTATGAACGCACACCCTATATAACTACCTCAACAACTCTCTTCCTTCTTCCCTCGCCCCTTCCTTAATCGCTACATATAACTAACTGTATCTGATATCCAGCTATGACAATGTTATCAAATCTATGTAAGCCACATTGAGCCTGCAAATAGGGGGAATGCGGGATACAAATGCAATAAATAATAATAATAACAATAATAATAATAATAAACGAGCCATTAACAAATAATAATTGGACATTAACAATCAATTATTGATGTTAATTGGCACACTTAGGATTTGTACATATGTCTACCTGCATGCTATTCTATAAATCCCATAGAGCACAACCCAACAGGGGCATGACTGTAGAAGGGGCAAGGGTGCGTCAGGGGCATACTGAAATTTTGGGCACAGTGTTATAGAATACTGGTGATGTGTGCTCAACTTGCACACCAGGATTTACATATGGTTTCAGCACACATAAGTTCTTGCATCCAAAGTTGGGTGCTGGAATGGCATTACATGCTATTCTATAAAGGGTGCTCAGCAGGGAGCATCCTTTATGGAATCGCACTGTGCCAATTTTTTCCGGTGCTGATTTTTGAGTATCATTTACTGAATCTGGCCCTTAACATGTGGATTACTGTGCAGTAACTGCTAAAGTACTGCAAAGTCCCTTAACAAAATTGTGCACTAGCAGTTACTACTACTTATCATTTCTAAGCGCTACTTGACGTACGCAGCGCTGTACACTTGAACATGAAGAGACAGTCCCTGCTCGACAGAGCTTACAATCTAATTAGGACAGACCAACAGGACAAACAAGAGATAAGGAAATATTAAAGTTACTGTGCATTAGGGGCCTTTTACTAAAGCATGTAAAGAACTTAACCTGCTTATAATCGAACAAGAAAAACGCCCAAGTTCCGACCTAAATCGGGAGATGGACGTTTATCTCACAAAAACGAATAATGCGGTATAATTGAAAGCCGAACTTGGACATTTTCAACTGCACTCCATCGCGGAAGTGTACAAAGTTGACGGGGGCGTGTCGGAGGTGTGGTGAAGGCGGGACTGGGGCATGGTTATCACCCGAACAGAGATGGGCACCTTTCGCCGATAATGGAAAAAAGTATGCGTTTGTAGCTAGAATTTAGGGCACTTTTCCTGGACTCTGTTTTTTCACGAATAGGGCCCCAAAAAGTGCCCTAAATGACCAGATTACCCCCAGAGGGAATCGGGGATGACCTCCCTTGACTCCCCCAGTGGTCACTAACCCCCTCCCACCACAAAAAATGATGTTTCACAACTTTTTATTTCACCCTCAAATGTCATACCCCACCTCCCTGGCAGCAGTATGCAGGTCCCTGGAGCAGTTGTTAGGGGGTGCAGTGGACTTCAGGCAGGTGGACCCAGGCCCATCCCCCCCTACCTGTTACAATTGTGCTGCTTAATGCTTAGTCATCCAACCCCTCCAAACCCACTGTACCCACATGTAGGTGCCCCCCTTCACCCCTTAGGGCTATAGTAATGGTGTAGACTTGTGGGCAGTGGGTTTGAGGGGGATTTGGGGGGGCTCAACACACAAGGAAAGGGTGCTATGCACCTGGGAGCTCTTTTACCTTTTTTTTTGTTTTGTAAAAGTGCCCCTAGGGTGGCCCGGTTGGTGTCCTGGCATGTGAGGGGGACCAGTGCACTACGAATCCTGGCCGCTCCCACGAACAAATGCCTTGGATTTATTCGTTTTTGAGCTGGGCGCTTTCATTTTCAATTATTGCTGAAAAACAAAAACGCCCAGCTCACAAATTGTAGAATAAAACATGGACGTCTATTTTTTGCGAAAATACGGTTCGGTCCACCCCTTCACGGACCCGTTCTCGGAGATAAACGCCCATGGAGATAGACATTTTCGTTCGATTATGCCCCTCTAAGTCTACTAAGTGCCCATAACCCTTATACTATTCCCAAGACTACACATATGTCCCTCAACCAACCCTTACAGATAATTAAAGATTCAAAAGCAATTTATCACAAAGGAAATCCTCCAGTTGAATGGGGTCATAAGATACATCTATTCCCCTGATAGGAGATAAGATACTTGCAGAGGAATCTCAAGAAAAAGATTCTCCTACCTTGTGTCCATTCTTTTAGGGAAAGAAAATAATTTTGACAAAGCTGTGTGACTCTATATGTAATCTAAATGTGTTTTTAAATGCCTAATGATTCTTTGAATATACCATATTTTTTCCACTTTATGGGGTTATTAAATCCCTTCATATTAAATGAAAGGATTTACATTTTAGTAGCCATCAGAATATTAAATCAACACAAATATTCCCAAGAGTGGTGTCCATAGCCATAGAAGGTTACATTGTTAGTGAAGACCAATATTTAAAGAGAAGTACAAATATTATACTTGTCACAACCACACTCATAGTTCAAACTAATTATGCTGCAAATAGCAGCAAGAAACAGCCTAGAAGAGATACCCATGCCTTTGAGAGTTTCTCCTCCATAGCTACTCTAAAGAATGTTGTATTAGCCTGTATCCTTCCCTTCACATTAAACTGTCAAGCTGCCAATCATCTTTGTAACCCACACATACAGACAAGAAAAAGAAAACAAAAAAGGAAGAGAAAGAATAAAGAAATGTAGCCACCTCTACCAACTCAGAAGTGGTTAGTACATTTAGAACATAAATGTATATTACAGCTCTATAGAATATAAATGCAGTGACCTTTACTACATTCAGCTTGAGGCGTTGAACTTGTTTAATCATCATAAACCCAGCTGTTGTAACAGAACAATTTCTGGTGTTGATTAAAAAAAAGTATGTGAGTTAGCCAAGACTGAAAAGCAAAAAAAAAAAAAAGAGGAGTTAGTAACACACATGTAGAGGGGCATTTTCAAAAGAACATCCAAGTCAGAATCGGGATGTCCTGCACATAATATCCAAAAAAAGTTCATTTTACAGCCACTCTCGAACAGGAAAATCATTGGGATTCCTGTTCAAACATACTGTAGAAAGATATTCTTACATTGAAAATGTCCAAAATCAACAGACATTTCCAAAATGAAACATCCAAAATATGAATGCAAAAAAGCAATCACAAAAATGTCTGTCTGGCATCATTAGTACAGAAATGGCCACACAGATGTCCCTACAGAGCAGAGGGGCAGATTAGTGGTTGGTGCAGTGGGCTTTAAACAATGGGACCCAGGTATAACCCCCTCACTAATTCCTTTATATGTTATTGTGTGCCCTCCAGGAACAGATAAAAGGACTTAGGTACAAATCCCTCCTTAATTCCTTTATGTGTTATTGTTAGCTCCCCAGGAACAGATAAAAACCTACTGTAACAAAGGTACACCACTACATTTCTTTGAAAGGGTGAATAAACATGTGAACACAATACGGCACTGAAACAGTACTGATTACACTATTGGATAACCTCAAAAAGGAAATAACAGAAAAAAAAACATTCTTCTACTACAATTTGACATGTCAAGCGCTTTCAATATGGTTGACCTCAAAAGATTACTTGAAAAAATTGGTATCAGAGGGAAAGTCCTTGATTGATTCTCCAGCTTCCGACCACCAGGTCCTACTAAGTGATGACAAATTCATCTCTGTCCCTTCCATTGAAAGTGGAATGCGGTATTCCCCAGAGCTCGCCACTCTCATCAATGCTATTCAACCTGATGATGGCTTCTCTTGCCGAACATTATTCAAACAAGGTTTCAACCCTTTTATATACACCGATGATGTATCACTCTACATCCCTTTCAAAAAGAATCTTAACAAAATCGCAACCACAATAACGGACATCATAAACACAATAGGATCATGGGCTGTGACGTTCAAGCTCAAATTGGACAAAGAAAAAGCTCAATGCCTGATACATCACCACACAATACCTACAGTGGGGGAAATAAGTATTTGATCCCTTGCTGATTTTGTAAGTTTGCCCACTGACAAAGACATGAGCAGCCCATAATTGAAGGGTAGGTTATTGGTAACAGTGAGAGATAGCACATCACAAATTAAATCCGGAAAATCACATTGTGGAAAGTATATGAATTTATTTGCATTCTGCAGAGGGAAATAAGTATTTAATCCCTCTGGCAAACAAGACCTAATACTTGGTGGCAAAACCCTTGTTGGCAAGCACAGCGGTCAGACGTCTTCTGTAGTTGATGATGAGGTTTGCACACATGTCAGGAGGAATTTTGGTCCACTCCTCTTTGCAGATCATCTCTAAATCATTAAGAGTTCTGGGCTGTCGCTTGGCAACTCGCATCTTCAGCTCCCTCCATAAGTTTCAATGGGATTAAGGTCTGGTGACTGGCTAGGCCACTCCATGACCCTAATGTGCTTCTTCCTGAGCCACTCCTTTGTTGCCTTGGCTGTATGTTTTGGGTCATTGTCGTGCTGGAAGACCCAGCCACGACCCATTTTTAAGGCCCTGGCGGAGGGAAGGAGGTTGTCACTCAGAATTGTACGGTACATGGCCCCATCCATTCTCCCATTGATGCGGTGAAGTAGTCCTGTGCTCTTAGCAGAGAAACACCCCCAAAACATAACATTTCCACCTCCATGCTTGACAGTGGGGACGGTGTTCTTTGGGTCATAGGCAGCATTTCTCTTCCTCCAAACACGGCGAGTTGAGTTCATGCCAAAGAGCTCAATTTTTGTCTCATCTGACCACAGCACCTTCTCCCAATCACTCTCGGCATCATCCAGGTGTTCACTGGCAAACTTCAGACGGGCCGTCACATGTGCCTTCCGGAGCAGGGGGACCTTGCGGGCACTGCAGGATTGCAATCCGTTATGTCGTAATGTGTTACCAATGGTTTTCGTGGTGACAGTGGTCCCAGCTGCCTTGAGATCATTGACAAGTTCCCCCCTTGTAGTTGTAGGCTGATTTCTAACCTTCCTCATGATCAAGGATACCCCACGAGGTGAGATTTTGCGTGGAGCCCCAGATCTTTGTCGATTGACAGTCATTTTGTACTTCTTCCATTTTCTTACTATGGCACCAACAGTTGTCTCCTTCTCGCCCAGCGTCTTACTGATGGTTTTGTAGCCCATTCCAGCCTTGTGCAGGTGTATGATCTTGTCCCTGACATCCTTAGACAGCTCCTTGCTCTTGGCCATTTTGTAGAGGTTAGAGTCTGACTGATTCACTGAGTCTGTGGACAGGTGTCTTTCATACAGGTGACCATTGCCGACAGCTGTCTGTCATGCAGGTAACGAGTTGATTTGGAGCATCTACCTGGTCTGTAGGGGCCAGATCTCTTACTGGTTGGTGGGGGATCAAATACTTATTTCCCTCTGCAGAATGCAAATAAATTCATATACTTTCCACAATGTGATTTTCCGGATTTAATTTGTGATGTGCTATCTCTCACTGTTACCAATAACCTACCCTTCAATTATGGGCTGCTCATGTCTTTGTCAGTGGGCAAACTTACAAAATCAGCAAGGGATCAAATACTTATTTCCCCCACTGTATCACTTCTCAAACATCGCTGTCATGAGTACATCCCTTCCAATAACTGGCAATCTAAAAATCTTAGGAGTCACTTTTGACCACAACCTATCCTTCGATAAACAAATCTCAAACACCACAAAGAAAATGTTCCAAACCACGTGGAAACTAAAACACATTAAAAAAACTACTTTCCAAATAATGTATGCTGCTTACTAGTCCAAAGCATGATCCTCTCACATACCCATTATTGCAAAGGAATTTATGCCGGATGCAAGGAACAATTATTAAGGAAAATGCAAATACTAATACTGGTTATCCATCAAATCACATATAGCTTTCAAGATATGCTCACTGGCATACAGGATAATTTTCGGCCAAGCACCGAAATACATGTCAAACCTAATTGAATTACCTCTACATAATGCAATCAATGAAGCAAAAACCTACATCACACTACACTTCTCTAAGTGCCAAGGACTAAAATATAAATCCTCATACTCAACCAGATTCATGTACATATACCCCATGACCTGGAACACAATACCAAAAGCACTAAAATGCACGAATGACTACACAACCTTCCACAAGCATCTGAAAGAACACTTCTTCAGAAAGTCTTTCTTTGATGAACCCACACAGTCTTCCTGAACAACAACCAACACACCTAGTTGCTTGACCACTAACAGATCATGACCTAATTCCTTGACTACTCCAAACAGCATTATAACTGTCTATCCGAAGAAAAATGTAAACCACATTGAACCAATGCAGAAATAAAATAAATAAAGGCGAGCCAGTGAATATTGTGTATCTGTATTTTCAAAAGTCACACAGTACTTCATGAAAGACTCATGAGAAAACTAAAAAAAGTCATGTGATAGGAGGGTAATGTTCTATTGTGGATTAAAACTGGTTAAACAATAGAAAACAGACAGTAGAGTTAAAAGATCAGTATTCCCAATGGATAAGGGTAGATAGTGGGGTTCCCTTGGGGTCTGTGCTGGGACCACTGCTTTTAAACATATTTATAAATGATCTAGTGATAGGAATAACTATTGAGGCAATTACATTTGCTGATGGCACAAAGTTCTTAAATCGCAATAGGACTGTGACCTTACGAGACTAGGATAGTGGGCATCCAAATGGCAGATGATGTTTAATGTGAGAACGTGAAAGTGATGTATGTGGGAAAGAGGAACCCAAACTATAGCTACATGATGCAAAGTTCCACATTAGAAGTAACCACCCAGGAAGATGGTCTAGGTATCATTGTTGATGATACATTGAAACCCTCTGCTCAAAGTGCAGCAGCATCTAAGAAAGCAAATGGAATGTTAGGAATTATTATGAAAGGAATGGAAAACAAAAATAAGAATGTTGTAATGCCTTTGTATCACTCCATGGTATGACTGCACCTTAAATACTGAGTGCAATTCTGGTCACATGTATCTCAAAAAGATGGTACAGAGAAGTGCAAGAAAGATGATAAAGGGGATGGGACGACTTCCCAATGAGGATAGGCTAAAGCGGCTAGGGCTCCTCAGCTTGAAAAAGACACTGCTGAGGGGAGATATGATAGAAGTCTATAAAATACTGAGTGAAGTGGAACAGGTGGATGTTAATTGTTTGTTTACTCTTTCCAAAAATACTAGGACTAGGGGGCATGTAATGAAGCTACGAAGTAGTAAGTTTAAAGCAAACTGGAGAAAATATGTGTTCACTCAGGGGCCCTTCAAAGGCTTGGTAAACTTTATGCACATGCAGTGTGTGGCAAATGAGACTACTGCCAGTCTATCACACCCTCCTGGTGCTATTTTCAGATTTGGCACATGCCCATACCACCAAGACAAATTATTTTTAAATTTCCTACTGCGCACGGCGTTTCTGCCATTAATTGGCAGTTGGCGTGCGCTGACTGGTCACCGTGTGTGTAGCTCACGAGCCCTTGCCATGAAATCAATGGGTGGTATTAAGGGCTCAGGCTCTAAATAGGAAAGTACTGGTTTCAACTAAACTGCAGGCCCTTTTCCTGGCCCATTGAAAAAAAAGCCCTTTTTCCCAGATGAGATGAAAACTGGTCTGGCACGTGCCATAAACACATGCCCACACTACTGCAGGCCACTTTTTGCCACAGCTTAGTAAAAAGACCCCTCAATGTGTAATTAAACTCTGGAATCTGTTGCCACAGAACGTAGAAAAAGCAGTTAGCTTATCAGGGTTTAAAAAGGTTGAATACTTTCTTAAAAGTCCAGTGGGAAAATCCAATGCATATTTTTAGGAGAAACAGCATTTAATCTGTTTTACTGCTTTGGAATCTTGCCAGGTACTTGTGATCTGGATTGGCCACTGTTAGAAACAGGATACTAGGTTTGATGGACCTTTGGTCTGTCCCAGTGTGGCAAATCTGATTTTCGTATGTTCGTACTACACCATAACATTTGCAGGTGTCTTATACAGTCAGGGACAGTAGGTATTTCTATATGGCAGGAGGGCTCACATATTTGTACAGAAATAAGAGAGAGTGGGAGTTACACCTTGGTTCCATCGTTTAAAGTCTACTGCACTGACCACTAGGCTACTCCTTACACTTGCTTGCTGCTCTATTAGGAATGGCCATAATACTTGAAGCTGTCATACAGCCTAGTATCCAGTCCACTGTCACTTTCACTTCTTAGGGAGGAAGAGAAAGGAGGGGGTCTTGCCTTCATCCCTCCAGTGGTCAGCTGCTCTATCAGGGCACCCTTGTGTACCCTGGATGTGACTGAAGCAGGTCTAGTTAAAAACATCCTTCTTTTTTGCCATGGACATTTCTTCCTGTTCCATTATCACTGAAAGACATCTTTTGGGCCCACTCTAGTCCCATCAAAAATAAGCCTCCAACATGGCCCTTTATTATTTGAATGAACTTCAGTGTAAAATATTCAAATTCTGCCTTTCGAAAATTGTGATGTAGACATATTCGGCAGATGGATGGTTTTTTGGCCACTTTGAGGCATCCATCTGCTTCAAAAATGAGCACAACAGTCACATCCCACTCATGTACTCATTGTGCAACTCAGTTAACAAATAGCATATCATTTCACTCCTATCATATAAGAAAAAGTGCATAAAGGATTAAGGATTTGATATACTGCTTTTATATGATACAACCATAGTGGGTTATGTTTATTATATACAGATACTTTCTCTGTCCTTATTGGGCTCACAATCTAAGCTTTATACCTGGGGAAATGGCGTATTAAGTGACTTGCCCAGTGTCACAAGGAACTGCAGAGGGAATTGAACCCAGTTCCCCTGGTTTTCAACCATTAGGCTACTGCTACTGTTTATTAACAGTCATTTATTTAGTTATTTATTGTTACATTTGTATCCCACATTTTCCCACCTTTTTGCAGCCTCAATGTGGCTTACATGTTAACCGTTAACGGCGTTAGCCGGTTCGGTCTGAACAAATACAATTTATGAATGAATACAAGGTGATATTATGGTGGGTAAGATACATGTATCTTACCCACATTACATTACATTAGTGACCAATAAACTCCATGTGAATTTAGTATTCTGCACCCTCACTGCTTGTAATGCAGGACTAGATAGTATCTATAATAAGATCAGTAGACCCCAAGTAATAAGCATAAAAGGGGTAATTCTCAAAAGTTTGCCTAAGGTTAGGCGCTGGGATAATGTACACTAAACACAAATTCTATATCAGGAAGTACACAGTTGCCATTATAGAATACTAGCATAAAACCTAGGTTACAAGCCAAACTTTAGGCACGAGCACATATATTAGCTCAAAAGCTGATATAAATGCTTGTGCTTAACTGCATTTATACCTATGCTAGGCATGCCCCTAACCCATCTGTGTCCCTCCCAGGTCCATGCCCCCTTGCTGTTCCGCACAACTTATAGAAATCCAAACTAAGAGGCAGATGCAGCAACCAAACGTAAAAAAATCTAAATCGTTAAAGTCCCTAACGATTTTAAAATAACGAAAAATGCACCAAAAAAAAAAGTCACACATGCTGAGATCGGTATTGAAACGTACAATGTATCAAAGAATCACAATACACATCGTTAATCGGCCCCCAAATCATGCGCAGAGCAGCCAAGCGGTATGTTAGCTGCTCTGCGCATGCCACAAACAGTCAAAACACAGTCAAATCACAAGCACATGGCTCCCAAATCAAAATAAAAATAAAAAAAGGATCGGGAGGGGGCAAGGGCGCTCATCAGGAGCGTCCTGTACGGACGGCCTTGCCCCCCCCCCGCTGCTCCCCACTTTCCGCCGCTCCCCCCACCCCGAAAAAGCAAAATTCAAGCAGCCCCTGCCCCCTCCCTTCCTCACTACTCTCACCTCAGCTCCGCCTCCCGACATCCTCCGTCCTGTGCCCCGCCCCTTTTGGGGTCGTCGCCGCCATTCCCCTCCTCCATCGGGCCCCCCTCCCTCTTACCGGGCCCGTGCAGCGCCTCTCTCCTCTGTCCGAAGGCGCTGCACGGGCAAGAAGAAAAGCCTGATGCCTGCCTTTGCCCAACTTCGATGGCGCGTCTTTCTCCTGCTGGGCCCGCCCCTTTCTGACGTCGGTAACCTACGTAGGTTACTGACGTCAGACAGGGGCGGGCGCAGCAGGAGAAAGACGTGCCATCGCGAAGGCAGGCATCAGCTGATTCAGCTTTCTTCTTGCCCGTGCAGCGCCTTCGGACAGAGGAGAGAGGCGCTGCACGGGCCCGGTAAGAGGGAGGGGGGCCCGATGGAGGAGGGGAATGGCGGCGACGACCCCAAAAGGGGGCGGGGCACGGACGGGGGATGTCGGGAGGCGGAGCTGAGGTGAGAGAGTAGTGAGGAAGGGAGGGGGGCAGGGGCTTCTAGAAGTTTGCTTTTCGGGGTGGGGGGAGCGGCGGAAAGTGGGGAGCAGCGGGGGGGGGGGGGGCAAGGCCGTCCGTACAGGACGCTCCTGATGAGCGCCCTTGCCCCCTCCCGATCCTTTTTTTATTTTTATTTTTTTATGTGTTTTCTGAGGTCCTTTGGACCAATCACAGCGCTTTTAGCTCTGCTAATGCGCTGGGATTGGCTCAAAGTTTGTTTATTTTTTCACTTAACACTTTTTCCTGGCACAGAGCTGTCCTAACGAGAGGTCCAGACCTCTCGTTAGATTTCCTGCCTTTTTCCTGCGTAAAGGCAATCGGAAAAGGTTAGTGCATGTCGTTTCAATGGGGTTTTCACACTAATTGCTCATCTCCATTCCGTTTTCGTTAGCTGCTACTGTCGTCGGAAAATAGGCTTAAGTGCATGGAAAGGATAGGAAATTCTTCCCTGAGGGCTCATTTAACGATGAAAAACGTTTAGTGCATCTACCTCTAAGGGCAGTTCTACATCAATTATAGCCAATAATGGGTTGTTAATGTATCTCATTTTATTTGGATTTTGTTCACACCTTTTCAGAAGTAGCTCAAAGTGAGTTACATTCAGATACACTAGATATTGCTCTGTCCCTTGGGGGCTCACAATCTAAGTTTTCACCTGAGGCAATGGGGGGTTAAGTGACTTGCCCAAGATCACAAGGAACAGAAGTGGGATTTGAACCAGCCACCTCTGGATTGCAAGACCAGTGCTCTAACCACTAGGCCACTCCTTGCATGCTGAGCATAAAATTGTGCTCGCATGTTCATAGAATTAGGAGAAAAAAATGTCTTTAACAAAATAATTAAAAGAAGATAAAATCCAACATGACCATGTTTCACCAGTGGTTGCATCAGGAGTAAACCTATATATAAATATATATATATAAATGATTATGAATTGAAGAATTAATTCAAGTATTAAGACTCAATACATTCTTTTGTAGTACAAATGTATACATACTAAATATAAAACCAGGTTTACTGTTCTTTTCTTATATACTTCTAAGATACATCTTTAAAATAAGCTCATCAGCTTACTCTAGGCCTCTCCTTTTACCCTCACTTTAAAAAGGAAAAAAAAGGAAAGAAGTTTATATATATATATATATATATATATATATATATATATATATATAGTCAGGCTCAGTCGCCAGATCAGCCCCACTCTTAGTCTCTTCCTTTCTTCACCAAGCACGCCCTTCACTCCGAAGTTGACAGCCTGAAATCAGTGTCTCAGGACAACAGGCAAATCACCAGAAGTGCTTTATTATCTCCTGAGTACCTTTAATCTGCTTTAAGACTTCACAGGCCTTCCCCTCTCCTCAGTGTAGCTCCACTCTTAAACACAGTTCATTTGAACCCTGCTTGCAATACAGTTCAGTTTTACGCCTGCTTTCCACACAGTTCAATTTGGCCCTGCTTTCAATATGGTTTCCTCCAGCACTGCTTCTAATCCAGCACTTAGTGGTACTGCTCTTTCACCCAGATAATGAGCACTGCTTACAATTCAGTTCAGTTTAGCCCTGTTTTCCACACTGCTTTCAATCCAGTTCAGCTTATCACTGCTTTTCAACACAGTTCAATTTAGCAGTGCTTTCAATACCGTTCAGTTTATCACTGCTTTTCACCACCGTTCATTTCCACAGCAATATGGTCTAAATCACTTTCTCACTCTTAGACCTAATGACCCACCTCCCTCATTTGTCAGCACAAAACCACCTGACATCCACCCACTAGGTCAATTCCCCAAGGCTTCATTCACTCTATCAAGTTCAGTTCATAACTCACTTTAAGAGCCCTCCACCAGCACTTCCATTCCCTCCTCATTCTCCCCTTCTTTCACCTCCTCCAGTTCCATTCTCTCCTCTCCTTCCTCTCAGTCTAGGGGCTCCTCCCCTCCCCCATCTGATTCTATCTCCCAATCACACCCCGGCTCCTTCCTCTCTTGCATAGAATCCTCTCCCTTCACCTGATCCCTCTGTTGTTGCTGCACTGCCTTCTGGACCTTGTAGTTTCTTAGTTCCTGGTTTCTCTGACGTTGCCCTGCCGTCTGGGCTTTGTAGTTCCTTGGTTCTGAATCTCTCTGGTGCTGCACTGCCTTCTGGGGCTTGTAGTTTCTTTGCTCTTCACAATATATATATATATATATACTTCTTTCCTTTACTTGCTGCGCCCTCTGCGGTAAAAGGGGGCTTTGGCGCGCGTGAAAAACATACACCAATACCAGCATAGGCCTCCTTTTGCTGCAGCTTTTTAAAAGGGGCCCTAACATTGGCAAGAAGATCCCAAGGCATGAGAAGAGGGATAGAGTGGCACCAAAATGTGAAAGAAGACCCGAAAGCACTAGGATGGGGTAAAGTAGCACCAACATTGTCAAGAAGACCCCAAAGTACACAGAAAGGGGTAAAGTGAAACCACTTTAATGTGAAGACCCTAAATCCTCTGAGCACTGGGCAAAAAAGAAACAGGGTTAGGTACAGAATTTTGTGGATAAAAGAGCCCACCACAGGATCCAACTTTTCAAAATGAGTGGGGGTGTTAAACTTAATAGAAATGATCCCTTCCTGGACACAGGCAAGATGTTTGCTGAATATCAGGGGTGCTTGAGCACCCACAGAGTTGGTACTTATAATTACAGGGATGTATGAAGGCATATCTGAGTGTCTCCTGAGGCAGTTTTGCCCTAGAGAATTTGACAGCAAGAGCCTACTTTCTGTTGCACTGACAGAAATATCTCATGAAAAGACTTAAGGCTCATATACTGAAAAGAAGATTGGAATGCAGCATAATTGTTCATCTGTCACAAGAGAAAAATGATTGACCAGCCTTAAATAGAGCTTATTGGACAATAATACCCTAAGGCACTGGGAGAAAGGTAAAGTAGCATCAATGCAAAATTTTATCTGCATCTTTATGGGTATCACTGCTCATCCTTCATCACAGGGCTTAGGCACTGGTAGAGGATCATGTAATATTGTTTTATTCTTTAGTTTTCTAAACAAAAATAAAATAAATAAAAGATGTCATTTTTCTTTAATGTATTCTCTATTTCCTTTCAAGCTCTGCTTGGATGTAATGTTTGAAGTTCTATAAATAAAAAATTAAACAGTGCCACAGTGTCAGCATTCTTACTAGGCAGAGCAGAGGGCATGCACTGACTCTAAAAAATTGTAGATTATAGTAAGAATATGGTATGTCCATGTAATTACAATTTGTGCCACTGGCATAGCTATGTGTGGGCCTTGGGGGTCTGGGCCCCCCAACTTGGGTCTAGTCTCCTCCAGCCCTGTACTGCACCTGTTAAATGGCTGCACAATATTTCTTAAGAGATTATTTTTGACATTTATGTTTTAATGCTTCTATTTTTCAATATCAGTCTAATTGCCCCATTATTATTATTATTTTTTTTTTTACATTCTCTTAACTCATTAGTACACTTACGTATTGGGATTATTTTGTGACATTCAATTCAAGAAATTTCTCAAAACTTATCTATGTGAAAAAACCTACTCCTCTGCTGTCCCGCATTTGTCCTCCCTGTTGTCTCCCCCCCCACTAAAAGTTCCTTGCTCTCTATTCCGCCATTGTATTATTATGTTGTTCCTTCCATAAATGTTGTTAGCCACATAGAGCCTGCTATGTTGGGAATATGTGGGATACAAATGTTCTAAAATAAATAAACAAATAAATAAATAAATATTTTGCTTTGTATAAGGTTATGCTTTAGACTATTCTAAAGCACAATGTTTTCTTCACTTCAAAAATTAGGAAGTATAGGGACCCTTTTATTAAGCTGCATTAGGCACTAAAGCATGGCTAACATAGCTTAAAATGTCGTACCACGGGATGCACTCAGGCATCCTGTGGCAACTGTTAAATATGTGTGTGCTAACAGCATATCAACATTTTTTGAGGGGGTATGTCAAGGTGTGAAGAGTTGATATTCCTGCTCCAAACAATTAAGGGGGAAGTTATCAACGTCGGTTACCCTTAAGATGAGTTATTGTACCACAAGTCATGTTATTTTAGCACAGGGTCCCATTTTGTGCAGTGAGACCTTGTACAAAAATAACATGACTCATGGTAAAATAACCCATCTTAACAGTAGCTCACATTGATAACTTCCCCCTGTAGTGCATCTACATTAGCGCACACTGGTTAACAAAGGAATACCGCGTGAATCCTTACTTTCTACAAAATGGGTGGTGGTAGATGCTCATACAATAATTTTTTTTTAATGGCAATGAAATAATGGCTCCAAATATATGGAAAGCAAAATGTCCAAAAGTAACAAATAACAAAATATTTTGCTAACAGGATCCCAGCAATGACAGGATCCCAATGAAGAGGGATCCTGTCATTGCTGGTGAATTAAACATAATGTAAGTTGGCGCCCAGATGCTGTTATATAAAAGGCTCACACCGCATGGAATTAGGGCACTTAAATGGAGGACTAAAAAAGCAGACAGGATGCTAGGAATTACTAGGAAAGGAATGGTAAATAAGACCAAGAATATTATAATGCCTCTGTATTATAGGTGTACTTTATAGAATACGCCTAGGCCTATTTTTTTCCATGTGGAATTTTTAGGTGCCATATATAGAGGCCTTAACATCTTCTGTTTAGGAGGCAGGAAGTGCACTCATGTTAACTGAATAAATGACAGCATGAGTAGGTATGTTGTGCTAAGTACAGTGTGCCGTTCACATCCATTCTCCACCCATTAACATGCTCAGTTCCCAATCCTATTCACTGAATGCAATTAAATTGCAAATTAGCATGCCACGATGGTAACACCACGCATTAATTCACATGTTAATGTTTAAAGCACTTTAGTAAAAGGGCCCCAATGTGTGTTAATGATGTTAACATATGCTAATGCAGACGACAGATTAATACATTTGACCAACAAGTTTTACACATTTCAGTTATGATGTCATAAACTTTTATTATTTTTTTTTCCATTAATTGTAGATGTCCTAATTTAGTTAATTTTCCAATGTACATTGATTCATTGTGAATTTGAGTATACTATCTGAGCCTGTATGGGAAGACAATGGAAAAATGTATTTCCACTCACACAAATAAAAGAAAAAAACAGAGAGAGAACATGGGGGGGGGGGGGGGGGGGGAATCTGCACAGAGCAATAGGTGTAACTGATCACCTTTCAGGGCAAATTAGATGGACCATTCTGCTCTTTATCTGCCATAGGGCCCTGTTTACTAAGCAGCATTATAGGCATGTTAACATTTTTAACGCGGGTTAACCATGTACATGCCTATAATATCCGTATAAGTGTCTACATAGTTAGCGCATGCGCTAAGTGTAGGCTCGCTAAAAACACTAACGCACTATAGTAAACAGGGCCTATAATTTGCTACGGGGCCCGTTTACTAAGCCACGTAAGCATCTACACCTGCCCAACGTGTGCCAAAATGGAGTTACCACCCGGCTACCACAAGGCTCTTGCAGTATGGGATGTGCGCCAAGTTGCACTTGATGCACGTAGGTCATTACCGCGCAGTTACCATGTGAGAGTTTACCGCTAGGTCAATGGCTGGTGGTAAGGTCTAAGACCCAAATTGGACACGCGCCAATTTTGATTTTGCCGCATGTCTATTTGTGGCAAAAATTTAAAAAAGATATTTTTTGCAGGCGCGCTGAAAAATAGATCTTCGTGTGCCCAAAGCACGCGCCTACATTACCGCAGGCCATTTTTCAGCGCACCTTAGTAAAAGGACCCCATTGTTACTAAGGGACCTTTTACTAAGCTACAGTACAAAGTAGCCGTTGCACGCCCCTGCTTGGGTTTTTCCTTTACTCTAAAGGCCATTTTTACAGCAGCAGTAAAATGTCCATGCACTAATGTACTGGATATTGTTTCCGGTTTCACAATATTTGAGGGACATAAGAAATGCAACGAACGTGCTATATGCCCCAATATGCTAGAAATTAGAATATTTAAAGATCCCTCCACCAATAGAGAATATACTCTTTTTGTTAATATCACATATAGATCTGGTTATATGATTTACTGCATCATCTACCCTTGAGAAAAGTTGTATGTTGGGCAAACCTCTTGACAGTGTTATACACATCTGGTGGAGCATAAGAGTGCCATTAAGATTCAGAAAACTACATCACTGTTGGCAATTCATTGCGTCGCCAATTGACACGTTTGAGACATTACGCTGCCTAGTACTACAACAAGTTACCCAGTTATTGAGAGGCAGTGATAGACGCCGCCTAGTGCTATGGAAAGAGCTAAACTCGAATGGTGCCATTTAAAAAAAAAAATGTTCTGTGTTTTTCTATTGCTTTTTCTATTTTGATTCTTTATTTTTCAGTTAGCGCTGTGTTAATAGGTTGCTGCCTTTCTTGGCGTCTGACTTCATCCAAGGATTATTTAGAGGGGTCGCCATTTTTTCAGGAATGTGTCTCCATAGTTCCATCAGTTTTTTTGAATGGAGTTTAAATAAGCAACGAGGGAATGTTGATTCTATTTGGAAATCCTGGAATGCAAGATGTTACTCTTTTTTCCTGTTTTGCAGATTTTCTGACCAACTGACCCTGACGCAGCTGGCCTCCATTGGTCACGGTCTGTTTGTGCTATAGTTGGAAGAAAGAGACTCCACAGCTAAGTATTTAAAGCTGTTTTTTGAACAAGTTTGTGTCTGTTCATTTCACAATTTTGAGATTACACTTATCAGGGAGGGCTTTTTTTTTTTTGCCAATGATGAAGAAGCCCTGCTCGTTCAGCTTTTAGCTGGGAGCTTCTTTAGGCCTTATCAGTAACTTTTTCCATTGCTTACAGACAGGGCTGCCGAGAGACTAGGCCGGGCCCGGGGCAAGGCCGCCCCGCCTCCGCCCCCCGTTGCTCCCCCCGTCGCTGCAGTCTGCAGTCTCACCTGCCTGCCTCCACGGCTCCGGGCCCCCTTCATTCAAAGCGGCAGTCACAGATCGCGTCTCTTCTGGCCTTCCCTCCCTGTGTCCCACCCTCGTCTGATGTAACTTCCGGTTTCCGCGAGGGCAGGACACAGGGAGGGAAGGCCAGAAGAGAGGCGATCTGTGACTGCCGCTTTCAATGCAGGGGGCCCAGAGCCGAGGAGACAGGCAGGTGAGACTAGGGACTGCAGCACCGGTGGCCTGACCCCGGCACCAGGCCCCCCTTGGAGGCCCGGGCCCGGGGAATTTTGCCCCCCCCGCCCCCCCTCTAGGTGGCCCTGCTTACAGATTAGAGTATAGAGAATCTTTTTTCTTTTGCATTATCACATGAGCTTTTACTGACTTCTATTTTGTAGGTGGTAAGGACTCATGCAGTAATCCTGAGCTAACCAGTTAGTGTGCGGTAATGTTGCCATGATGATTAGTACAGGAATGCTTACTCTCTACCTCTGACACACTCCCTGACACAATTGGCATGCACCAATTTGGCAGTTAGCACAGGAAGCCTGAACACTTCCCACAGTATGCCATTTTAAGCTGTGGTAAGCACCTGGTAGTGTTTACCGCAGTTTAGTGAAAGAACTCCTGTGTTATTAGGACTCAAAAATCAGGTGCCTTTATCCTAAGTCCTGCCTCAATTCTTAAACCCTGCTCCCTTGTAAAACAAAAAAATATATATAAAAAAAAGAGTTGCTTCTTTCGAGAAACCTCCTTCCCCTCTTGTCATTTCTTCTCCCTCCAATATCTGACTCACCCCAAAGAGGTGGAATCCAAAAGGAGGAAAGAGTGATGCCTACTCCTTCCTGCACTGACATTGTCATGTAACAAAATGGCAGTGCCACACCTGCAACAGTACCTTGAAATGAGCCACTAGGAGAGTTTGTTAGATTGCACAGTGGTATTTCCATTATAACTGTGTTTTGATTTTCCATAAAAGCTGCCATTCTAGGTTCCTTCTAGTAAATAATAATATAAGTAAATATTTAATTTCTGTTATACATTCTATATAAATTATTTAGATTAAAATGAACATCTCTCATTGTATAAACGTTTTACTACTTAAAAAGAAATTAGGAAAATGTGCAAGAGAGAAAATTAGAAGAAATAATAAGCAACCTGTTTATTAACAAAACAATAACTGCAACATTGTACTATGAATAATTTGAATATGAATATTAATAAATGTGATAATGAGACAATTTATAAATTATTATCCTCTCATCTCAAAACCTATATCTTTGAGGTTAACCGTCGAGATACAGACTGCTCAATGAAGAAGAAAAGCTTTTACATATGTCTGTATGAGAACCTAGGGGTCCTTTTACTAAGTCGCATGATAGGCGCCTACTTGTGCCCAATGTGCGCCAAATTGGAGTTACTGACTGGTTACAGTGTGGCCCTTGTCATAATTTCAATTACGCGCGTCTGAAATTTGTTTTATTTTCTGAGGCGTGGCAGCTACGTGCATCAAGTGGAATTTGACACGCAATAGACCATTACCGCCCGGTTACCATGTGAGACCTTATGACTTCTAGTTCTATAGACCTTAGTTATACTTCATTGGTCTCATCAGCATCATAATAAAAATGACATGGGCTTTTATAAATACTGAATGGGACAAAAGCAAGAATATTTATTACAATATGTATATAACTCTATGACTGGGCCATTATTGATTATAAGGGTTCTTAAGTATTATGGAATAAATATAGCATTTAATTATGCATATGTAGCTCCCCTTCCTTGTATTCATGCTAACAGAGAGCTCACTTGGATCCAGATCTCTGCTTTGGAGGATGTAATATTAATCTAATGAAATACATCATTTGTATCCCATCAACTGACAAAAAGGTTCAAAACAGATCACAGTTTATGTAAAAATGCAAAAGTGAAAAGAATGTGTAGGTAAAAGAAAGAAGAAATTATATATTTCTGGAACAAGTATGTCTTCAAACATTTCCAAAAGGAATAGCAGTATAATGTGAATCTTGGCATAGATTTTCTAGTTGGGATTAGGGATTAGACATTACATCAGGGTGATTCCCTGTTCCAGGGCATTCCTGTCCCAGATATTCCAAGCTATTGCACCACCACATTCCCCTGTTCCCCTCTCAGGCTGATGGCATTAATGTCAGCCAAACTGCCATGATTTTTAAGATGATGGTAGAAGAGGGGCCTAGAAGAATGCTTCCCCAGACCAGGTAACTACTGCTGTTCTTTAGCACACTTTGCTGCAATGGAAGTAGTTCTGTATACAGTTCATTAACAAGCATTTGCATGAAAAGATTAGCATAGCAGATTACTTTCAGCTTAGAGATGATTTTTATGTGCTTTGATCCACACTACATTGGAAGTAATTGTAGTGTACAATAAATCCATGGTAAACTGAGAATAATTTGCTGCACTAAGAATAATGCACTATATTACATCAAGCCTTGTGTGAGTTTCTGAATCACCCAAATCTTTATAAACCAAACCTTCATCGTCCCAGTCATCTGAGTCATTTTGAAAGCATGAACATTTTGCACTCCTCTCCTAAATATAGCGTCCCTTGAGTTTTTGGCATTTTTTCCAGTGGAGCACAGAATAGTATGATGTTATCCTTCATAATTTCTGCCTTCCTACCCAACCTTAATCTAAGTTCTTTCTCTTAACCTCTCTTAAGTGAGGAAGCAGGGGTGTGGATCTGAGTGGAAAGATGTCACTGTGGTAACCAACTCTGTAATAACCCAGAGCACACACAATGTCCATAGAGAAGACAGTAAGGGGCCCTTTTGCGAAGAGGCGGTCAGTTCAATGCGGGCTTACCGCTCCCTAAAAGGGAAGTACCACTGGGCTACCACAGCAGTCAGGAGGTAGTTTCCTTCCCCTGCACGTGTCATTTCCGGTGCTGCAAAAAATATTTCAATTTTTGTAGTGCCGGTGTGTACAGGCAGTGCAGGGGGGGAGCACTTACCGCCACCACAATGGGTGGCAGTAACTGCTCCCCCCAGAAATGACAGCATGGCAAGTGCTTGAAAAAAACAAAGACCTGCCTTTTACCTGCTGTGATAAAAGGGCGTCTCGGTGTGAATCAAAAACACGTGCTGACGCCAGAGCAGGCCCCCTTTTGTCATAGCTTCATAAAAGGACCCCTAACTGAGCAGAGAATTCCATAATGAAAGAGAAAGGTGATCAACTATGTAGAGCAAGACCACCGTCACTTGAGTCTGGTGTAGACTAGGCAGGAAACAGTGTCTCTCATTGGGTGGATAGCTGTGTTAATCAGGGACACATACGCGGATTCCTCCACCATGAAAAAGTGGGCACTTTCCTAAATAACAAAGGTTTGAGGACACCGTATGAAGGAGCCCAAAAGGCTTTTTAAAAAAAGACAGATGCTAGCTTTACTGGAAGAAAAAATAGAACACCTTTTCTGCATTGTGAATCCAAAGAATGTCTCAAATTATTACCATTTGCCTCACTTTATGCATGCCAAATCTGATTAGTGCTAGTATTGTGCAATGACTTAGGTGCACTTAAGTGCCATTATAGAATTGGTGTTAAGCACACCCCATTGTGTCACCTACTTCTTGGTATCAACTTATAGAATCACTCTCTCTGGGGCCCTTTTACTAAAGGGTTGCCTCATGGCAACCCAGAACTCCTGCTGGCCCAATATAGGTGCCAGCAGTAGTTTCACCCCGAGCGTGCACCATTTCCGATGCTACAGAAATTCAGGTCTGATTTTTTTAGCACAGTGGTTACCCGGCAGTAATTGGGCAGTGCTGCGCACTGCCTGATTATCGCCAGGTTAGCATGGGAGAGGTAAGTGCTCTCCCCGAAATGGCAGCATGGCAAGTGCAAAGTTACTGCATGGCCACTTATATTTTTGGCTTTTTCACCCACTACAGTAAAAATGGGCCCACTAGCGCAGGGCCCTTTTTACCGCAGCTTAGTAAATGGGCCCCTATGTGTTTTATGAGCTGTCACAATTGCAATTTTTCATGGATACTAAAGGAGTGTTATGTGCTGATACATGAATAACTGGGCTATATTTTGTGTGTGAGGTTAATCCTTCTCTTTCTACATGGTGTCTGGAAAAAATGGGACCTCCAACATTTTTCCAAATAACCCAAAAAGCAAATGTACTATTATTAAACATTTATTACTATTATTGACAGGTGTTACAGCAAGATGCTGTACAAGCTTGTCCCCTGTTTTCAAAATGATGTCATTCAGGAACTGACGATTAAGCTTTAGTGTCCAATGTTCCCATCAATCTGTTCCGATATGGCTTATTACGGGAACATTGGACACTAAAGGGTTAAGAACCGTTTTAGCAAAATTGGTGTTTAGTGAAGAAGAAAAAGTTGCGATTAATTTATGAGACAAAATAATGTATATGGCACAAAGCATTTGCTAAGGAAGTTTCCTAATAAAGGTTGAAACTAATGCATTTTGTAAGTTCGTACAAAGGGCCCCTTTTACTAAGCAGTGGTAAGCACTAATGCATGCTTACCGATGCTTAAAGGCACTACCGTGGGATGCGATCAGCCATTCTGTGGTAGTTCTGGGATCGTGTGCCAATCCCACACTATAAAATGTAAAATATTTTTTAGTGCAGGGAATGCTTGGAGGCAGACATAAGGCATACACTGCGCTAATCAGCTAGCACAAGCAAATCACCTTGCATTTCCGATTAGCGTGGGATTAGTGCATGAGCCCTTACCATCTACACAATAGGTGGCGGTAAGGGCTCACACGGTAATGGCCATGTGCTAATTAGGAAATTAGCATGTGGCCATTAAATGGGAAAAATAAGCAATTATGGCCATTTTACAGCTGCGCTAAAAGTGGTCTCAGCATATGGGAAACCCATGCACAGAAATAGCAGAGGCTACTTTTTAGTGCAGCTTTGTAAAAGGGCACCTAAACATTTAAATTGAAAAATATTTTGAAACTATGTAAGGGGTCCCATTTTTTCCAGACACAGGGGTCCTTTTACCAAGCTCTGGCAAAATGGGCCCTTCACTGGCAGCAGGGGCCATTTTCCCTGTGTGCCAGGGCCCTTTTTACCGCAGTGGGAAAAAAAGCCCCCAGCACACATGGCCATGCGACAGAGAGCCCTTACTGCTACCCACTGAGGTGGCGGTAAGGGCTTCCACGCTAACCTGGTGGTAATCAGGCAGCATGCCGTGATGCCTAATTACCTCCGGGTTACAACCGCATAAGCCATTTCTGGGGTTTTTTCCCCCTGGAAATGGCACATGCTTGGGGTGGGACTACTGCTGGCGGTCGTATTGGGCCGGCAGTAGTCCCGAAAGAGCGAGTGGTAAGCCTGCTTTGGTCTTACCACTGCTCTGTACAAGGGCCCCACAGTTTTTAGCCACTTCCTCTGGATATGATCCTTGCTTTCCTGTTTGCTTGTGAGCTAATTTCATGCATTCTCCACTCCCTGCCCTACCTTATATCCCTTTTTTCATCCCACCCACTGATCCCCTGCTTTGCAACATCTTATCCCATGTCTCATCTCTTACCCACCTCCTTCCCTGGAACATTTTCTCTCTTTAGCTCCTTCTGACCCATAGCTTATGGTTCAGTCATTTCTCTTCCCACTCAACTGTATTCATATGTTCTCTATTGGGAGGAAACAAAGCCCCCTCACTCATAGATCTATACTACTTAATGACTTTCCATTATACGTTACAGAATGAACTAATCCTAGAGGTATTTATATTTTAAAAATGAAACATGATCTAATAACCAATAACCTTTCTTAGTTTGAAATGGTTTGTTATTTCCTGAAAGACTAAATCAAAGGAGGTTTTGATCTTTCTTTTTTTTTTTTTTTTTTTTAATAACATATCCAAGTTTAATGGCAATGAAATGCTGTCTCTCAAAAGGTCAATATTATATGCTAGAGCACCACAAAAGAACATAATACTGATTTTTTAATCTTCCACATGAAAAATGTCTCTGTTCCCAGGAAATCATTTTTTAAAATTCTTTATATATTTGGTATGGAAAAGAGACGTAGGATTGCATGTTTTATCTCAGAGGACCATGGTGGCATTATCTGCACCTAACATCTTATTTAAATCTCTGCTGAGACCCAATCCAATTTCCAGAAAATAATCTCTCTCTGATATTTTGGACCTGTTTCAGACACTTCATTATCTTCATTCTGACTCAAAGTCCATGAACAGTTTGAAGAAAGTAGAAAAAGCTGTACCTCTTTTTGATGTGATCTATCAAACTTAGCAGAGGTTGAAATCAACAACATCCCCAAAGTTAACTAGTAACTGTGGTAACCATTATGAATGTCTTCTGTTCTTGTCCCAAAGCTCAAACATAAATAGGGTCAATCTTTTGACAGATATGCAAATGTATTTCACCAGCACATCTCCTGTTTACTGAAGCATTTTTAGTGCACTATTGTGAAATAGTGGGTCTGATTTACAAAGGCTTATTTTTCCTATTTGCATCAGTGAGAAAAAAACTTAGTAAATGAGGTATCTTATGCAATATGAAAAAATGTTGAATTTTGTTTTGTTTTTGCTTGCAAATGAAATAAAACCATGCCAGTTCATTGATAGGTAAGTCCTGTAAATTTCTCCCAACTTTCACTGGCTTCTATCCTTGCCATGTAATGCATCTCCACCCCACTCACCCTCCCTGGATCACTTCCTCTACTTCTCCACTCCCTGTCCTACAGCTCCCCTTCTCTCATTCCACCCACTGATCTTCTGCTTTGCAACATCTCACCTTGTCTCTCATCTCTCACCCACATCCTTCCCTGTAACATTTCCTCTCTATAGCTCCTCCTCACTCACTCACTGTTCTCCTGCCTTACAATATTTTCCTCTCTTTCTGAATGTAATATCTTGCTTATCTTCTGATCTTTCAGTCACAGAAAGTACAGAGTACAGTACAACTTACCTTTCTTTCCTCCACGTAATCCTTGGCCTGTGGCATGCCCCCTTTTACTCCCCCCTCCCAATTCTCCCTCTCCCTTACAACATCTCTTTCTCTTCCTTCCCTTACACATCACCTTATTTAAATTGTGGAATGAAGAAAGATGTTCTTTGTGAAAAGAATGGCTCAAGAGAGTGAAAGTAATTATTTCCTTTTCATGGACTCCTGAGACTCTTAAAATTCTATTTAACTTCTTTCTACATATGACAGTGAATTTTGCTCAATAACAAAATGTTTCTATATTCATTTTTTAAAACTTTATATGGAGTTAAGTGATATTGAGCATAGTTAAATGAAGTGTTGTAGTGACTGAAGAATGGGCAAGGATTTTCGACTTCTTTTGTAGGACTTTACAGTGTGCTTCAGCTCCAGATATTAGCTACCATTAAATGGGCAAGATATCATGCTGTGTTAGGGCATTATGTCATATTATTTGCCCCTTAACACAATTTAAAAGGCCCTACTACAGTGATATCTAGGTCACCATAGGTTACTTGATAATGAGATACAAAACATGCAAATGCATGTAAAGCAGTTTATTACTATGTAAAAACCAAAACACAACTTGTGGTGTGCACGGGTCATGTTTCTATAACTCCTAGCAGTAGTAACAAGAGACTACCACTTGGAGTGCCATTTTAGAGATGGCACCAGCAGGGCAGGAATGGGGGTTGCTCTTGCCCAAAGACCACTGGACTACCAGGGAAATTGTTGAAGATCTTCTAACATTCAGACTTCCTTCACTACAAATTCATGCTATCCTCCTTCCAGTCCTCCCTATTCCTTGCCAAACAGGACTATTACACCCAATTGACCAATTCTCTCAGCTCCAACCCCCGTCGTCTCTTCGCCACCCTTAACTCCCTCCTCAAAGTGCCCTCCGCTCCCACCCCCCCTCGCTCTCTCCTCAATCACTGGCTGATTACTTCCGCGATAAGGTGCAAAAGATCAACCTTGAGTTCACTACGAAGCCATCTCTTCCTCTTCACCCTTCAACCCTCTCCCTCAACCTACCAACCCAGGCCTCTTTTTCCTCTTTTCCTGTCATCACCGAGGAGGAAACCGCTCGCCTTCTTTCCTCCTCAAAATGCACCACCTGCTCTTCTGATCCCATCCCCACCAACTTACTTAACATCATCTCTCATAGTCACCCCCTCCATCTGTCATATCCTCAACCTCTCTCTCCACTGCAACTGTCCCTGACACCTTCAAGCACACCGTAATCACACCTCTCCTCAAAAAACCATCACTTGACCCTACCTGTCCCTCCAACTACCGCCCCATCTCCCTCCTACCCTTCCTCTCCAAAATACTTGAGCGTGCCGTTCACAACCGCTGCCTTGATTTTCTTTCCTCTCATGCCATCCTCGATCCACTTCAATCCGGTTTTCACCCTCTACACTCGACAGAAACAGCACTCTCTAAAGTCTGTAATGACCTGTTCCTTGCCAAATCCAGAGGCCACTACTCCATCCTCATCCTCCTTGATCTATCCGCCGCTTTTGACACTATCAATCATGACTTACTTCTTGCCACACTTCCTCATTTGGGTTCCAGGGCTCTGTCCTCTCCTGGTTCTCCTCCTATCTCTCCCACCACACCTTCAGAGTTCATTCTCATGGATCTTCCTCCACCCCCATCCCCCTATCTGTTGGTGTTCCCCAGGGATCTGTCCTTGGACCCCTTCTCTTCTCAATCTACACCTCTTCCCTGGGCTCCCTGATCTCATCTCATGGTTTCCAGTATCATCTCTATGCTGATGACACCCAGCTGTATCTCTCCACACCAGACATCACCGCGGAGACCCAGGCAAAGGTATCAGCCTGCTTATCCGACATTGCTGCTTGGATGTCCAACCGCCACCTGAAACTGAACATGTCCAAGACCGAGCTCATCGTCTTTCCACCAAAACCCACTTCTCCTCTTCCTCCACTTTCTATCTCAGTTGATAACACCCTCATCCTCCCCGTCTCATCTGCCCGCAACCTCGGAGTCATCTTTGACTCCTCCCTCTCCTTCTCTGCGCATATCCAGCAGATAGCCAAGACCTGTTGCTTCTTCCTCTTACATCAGCAAAATTCGCCCTTTCCTCTCTGAACACACTACCCAAACTCTCGTCCACGCTCTCATTACCTCTCGCCTTGACTACTGCAACTTACTCCTCACCGGCCTCCCACTTAGCCATCTATCCCCCCTTCAATCTGTTCAGAACTCTGCTGCATGTCTTATATTCCGCCAGAACCGATACACTCATATCACCCCTCTCCTCAGGTCACTTCACTGGCTTCCAATCAGATACCGCATTCAATTCAAGCTTCTCCTTCTTACCTACAAATGCATTCAGTCTGCTGCCCCTCACTACCTTTCTACCCTCATCTCCCCTTACGTTCCCGCCCGAAACCTCCGTTCACAGGACAAATCCCTCCTCTCAGTACCCTTCTCCACCACCGCCAACTCCAGGCTCCGCTCATTCTGCCTCACCTCACCCTATGCTTGGAACAACCTTCCTGAGCCCGTACGCCAAGCCCCCTCCTTGCCCATCTTCAAGTCTTTGCTTAAAACCCACCTCTTCAATGCTGCGTTCGGCACCTAACTCTTACCGTTCAGTAAATCTAGACTGCCCCAATTTGACTGCCCCTATCGGACTGACCGTTCACTTGTCTTTTAGATTATAAGCTCTTTGAGCAGGGACTGTCCCTCTATGTTAAATTGTACAGCGCTGCGTAACCCTAGTAGCGCTTTAGAAATGTTAAGTAGTAGTAGTAGTAGTATGGTGGGAACCCTTTGGGAGATAGGAAGGTGTGATAAGGGGATGAGGATATGTCAAGGGAGTGGGGGGGGGGGCTTGATCAGAGGGTAGAGGGTACAGGGAACAGCACAGGCCATTTATCCCCCTGTTTACTAAAGCTTAGCCCATAGGGGCCCTGCTGCAGATAACTCGAGCTAAGCTTTAGTAAACAACCCCACCCGTAGGGTCTTTCCTGGGAGAATCAGGTCATGGCTTTGACGCCCATGGTCCTGGGCCACTGTAATAACCACTACTTGTGAGCATTATTAGCAGTGTTATTCATTTACAACAGTAGTCAGCAACTTGTGGGACTGTTCTACCACAGGTCACTGATTCCCATGGTAAATCAAGCTATGGTAAAAGTTCCCCTTTTACTGCACTTTGATAACTTCCCCCTAAATGGAAAAAGGGGGCTATGCTTATTATAAGAAAATTGTTAATATGTTATACAATTCCTAAAGTAGATAGAAAAAAAGCACGTAAGGGGAGAGCAGGTATTATTTGACGCTTCAAAAATACACAGAGACCCAGGATCAGATTGATTTTATTTGCTGAATTAATGACTTCTGACACAATTTTTCTAAGTTCCTTTGGATAAATCAAGCCCTTTGATTTTTCTGTCTAGTCTAAAACGTCAGCAGGTATTTTTATGTATTTATTTAAAATATAAACTTTTCAAGACCCAGGATTTGAAAAAGATTTATTATCATAGTCACTTTTCCAAAAAGTAAGAAAAAGATGTTTTCTTTTTCTGATGATATTCTAGTGCATAACCTTAGACCGAGGTTTATTTCTCAATTTATATTCTAAATAGAGCAGCAATTTTTGGAGTCCTATTACGAAGCTGTGCTAAAATCTGGCCAGTGCTATCACTAGCGCAGGGCTTTCCTGCCCGTTGAAGTCACTTTCAGTGCAGCTGTAAAATGGCCGCATTTTCCATTTTCTGTATTGATGGCCAACACACTAATTTCCTCATTAGCATGTGAGCCCTTACCATCACCTATTTTCCAGGTGGTAAGAGCTCCCTCACTAACCACGTGCTAATTGGTTAGTGCATGGTGATGCAGATGCAGTAACCGATTAGCACTGGGCATGCCTACTCTCTGCCCCCAGACCCTCCCCCAGCACTAAAAAGTATTTTCTATTTTTTAGCACATGGATAATAGGCACCAAAAACAAAACTACTGTGGGACACCTGAGTGCAATCCATTAGTGCACCCCATGGTAGTGGGTTTTTTTTAATTTTATTTTTAATTTTCAAAATATATAACAAACAAGCATTCACTTGTTCCAGTACCATGGATTAGAATACTATACTGGCAATAGAACTCCCTACAAACAAAATATGGTAGAAGTTTTTAACCTGTGTTAAGCACACTTTAGTGCTTACCACAGTTTAGTAAAATGGCCCCGTTAACTTTTGCCAAAGTATAGTTTTTATGATGTTTCTTCTGAGTTATATGCTCCTGAAACAATTTTATAGGTACCATACTTTGAGATGTTCTCGGAGCAATTTTCAGATGCTCTATCTAAATGTGAAATCTGCAGTACCTTCAAAGCGAAAGTGCATACATGCTTTCTCTTTGAAACTGCTATGACAGAGGGCAAACAATTATCAAAAAGTTTGTTTCTGCTGGTCAGTGCTGTGATACCCATAGAAATGCCTTTGAAAATTGTCCTCTAAAGGCATTTGAAAGTCTATTTTCATATTACCTCTGTTTCTCCAAACTATGCCCATTAATACACTACATGTGGGCAAGTCTGCCAACGGGGAGGGGGGCAAGATTCCCCAGGCTCAGCCTCGAAAGGAGGCTTGGCTGATCCAGTGGCATGGGGGGGGGGCCCGGGCCCCTCCAATTTGGGCTCGGGCCCACTGAACTGCAGTATTTTGAATGGCTGATGGGAATACCAAAGCCCTGCCAGCCAAATGGCTCTGAAGCCTGAGCTTCTCCTGGTGTAAGAAAGTTGGCAGCATGCTTTCTAGCAGCCGACACTGGCACTCCATGCATGCTCAGTTTGCGCGTATGAAGTGAGCATGTGCGAGGAGAGCCAGCATTGGTGGTTAGAAAGCATACTGCTGTCTTCCTTACACCAGGGAAGGTTTGGGCCACGGAACTATGGCTGGCGGGGCTTGGGCATTCCCACCATCAAAAGTAACAATTTTAATGAGGTGGGGGGGGGGGGGGAGAGAATAGAGTTGGATATAGAGCAAAAAAGAATAGGTGGCCCCATAGTCCCCCCATCGGCTGCTGGCTACACCCCTGTGTTTGGTGTAGCGGGGTGGTGGGCCCGTAAAGTGTTTGTCTGGGCCCGCTTTTGTCTCTTGGTGGCTCTGCAAGTGGGTTGTATAAAGGTATATGCCTTCTTTTCAACATGTAGCCCAAGGTATAATGTTCCAAGAGGCATTTCACATCTGTAAAACAGGGTTCATGTACATTTTAAATAGTGTGATATTACTTTGGAGGGGACTTCCTGGGTAGGTCTGCTGTCAGGAAGAAACATCTCTTCTAGATGTAATACTACTCGTGCTTCATCTTTCATTGTATATATGATTATTTGTCCATGCTCATTGCTTTATATTGGGAGAACCATCTTTCGCCTACATCTTTGATTAAATTTATTTATTTATCACATTTGTACCCCACATTTTCCCACCTATTTGCAGGCTCAATGTGGCTTACATCAAACCGTAGAGGCAATCGCCAATCCGGTAAATATACAAATACAATATAGTTGTTAATATATGGCCTGGCTTTAAGGCTACCACTGGAATAGTGATGGCCAAAGCTATGCAGCCTAAAACAACTGAAAAAGTACTGACTAGGCCAAACAACAAGTAAATGATTTAATATTTGAGAATCTGCGCAAAGCAGGTCTGAACAATGAGTCCTGCCACAAATTGGTACAATTTTTAAATCAAATACAGCACCTGTAATGAAAGAATGATGGATCAGATGAATAAAATGGAGCTTATAATTTTTGTATAAAATGATACAGAGGTCATACAGAGTTCATAAGATGGTGTGAAAAGTATTGCAACAGGGAGATGTGAAACTGTTATCTCAAACCGCACGATGAGAAAAAACAAAACAACTTGTTCCCAAAACATGCTGATAAGACGCGTGGGAAAGTATGATCTCAGAAAGTGAGAAAGATTAGGAGCAAGGTTTCTCACCATTCACTTCTATGGAGAGGTTTGTGTATAAAAGAGGGGAGATTTTGCCTTAGTTTCGGAGTCCTCCCCAACGCTTCTCTCAGACGGCAGGGCGCTGTGCAGATAAACCCAGAATCTGATGTCTGTATTTGTATCAACTTAAAGACTTGTCTTTGGGTAAGGAATAAAATGTACCTATCTATTTAAACCTATCTCTGTCTCTATTTTTATTGATTCTATCTTCTCTTTACCTAACATTTAGCCTAAGGTAGATCACATACAAGTGATACTCAGTTTTGGACAGAAAGCAGTAGTTATGGGAATTAGTTTTCAATTACGGCTCCTAATGCCACTCCCTTATGATTGGGTGACAATGGAGGTTAGAGAAACTATACAGAACCTAATATATGAAATAAGTACCTTTAGTCCCCTGTGGGAAAGAGTCAGAAAGAGGTCTATAAGAGGAGGAATTTAAAACATAGTGTAGTGATCAGGAAGCATTAAAAGAACAGGGTATACAGGGAAAAAGGAGGGAAGGGTAAGAGTGTCCAAAATGGTCCATTAATTTGCTGTGTTGCAGGATGTAGGGACGTATGTTAGATCCTTGGGGTAGGCCTTTCCGAATAAGCTGGATTTGAGTGATTTCCTGAAATTAAGATGATTGTGAATAGTTTTTACAGCTTTTGGCTGTACTTATAAAGGAGAAGGTGGAAGCATAAGTGGATTTATATTTGAGGTCATTGCAGCTAGGGTAATGGAGGTTTAAGTATGAACGGGATAATCTGGATGTATTCCTGGATGGTAGGTTAATTAAGTTGGTCATGTATCCAGGGGCTTCTCCATAAAGAATTTTATGAACTAGGGTACAGATTTTGAAGGTGATTCACTCCTTAATTGGAAGTCAATGCAGTTTCTCTCGAAGAGGTTTAGCACTATCGAATTTGGATTTACCATAAATTAATCCGGCACAAATGTCACATTTTAAATGAAGATCTCCCAGCCCCATTGGTATCACATTGGCTGCTGATGTATTCTGTGACAGATATCACCTGGAGAATTCTTGATCATGTAACAGGTAGGTTACAAATATTTAGATTTCTGAAAAAATCCAAACAGTTGACAATCCTAGCCTTCTGAATCCTGAGCACATCTGACAGGCTGCCCTCCCCCCTACACTTTTGGGCACTAGACACATGCCTAGTTTGTCCATTCCTTAATCTGTCTATAATCATAAATTCATTCACTTAGCTGTGCCAGTTCCAGGACTAAATGTTGCTGGCACCTGAATAATCCTGTCTCCATCTCAATACCACTCTCAGCGCTGCCCCAATCTACCCACTTTTTTTGTTGGGCAGTCTGTGGGAATATTCAATGGCATAGTCCTGTTGAGTGTCATTGAATATCCCAACTTAGGCAACAGTAGGCATTTTAAAGGGTGAGGAGAGGCTCAAGACCATTTAAATCATTTTGAATATTGACCAGATAATTTGTTTGTGTGCTCCAACAGAGCAAAATTCTGATTGATAGCTTATATTTGAATTTTGCTTCAATTATTCTATAAAGAATGACATTTAGATTCTCCAGCAAAAGCACCTTGGATTTTCCACCCCTATCATATCTCTTCATTTATAGTCTTAACTTATAGTCAATTATTCTAATTAGGATAACAAGAGGGGAGTTTTCATTACAGAGTTTTAATTACTTTCTGAGAAGCAAACACTAAATAAATCACACATTATACCATATAATCCTAAGGCTCTTTATATTAATCTAATATCCCTAGTACCTTAAGAAGGCTCAATTAAACAATTCAATAATACTAAGATGCATACAGTAGTCCAGTAGCAAGAGGGGTTCTATCCAGTCTTTTACACTGAGTGTCACATTTATGATTATCTCCCAGTTGGTGAAAGATTATATGTGGGTGCTTGATGCAAAGAGCTCCTAGCCAGAATAGCAGACTTGGAGGAGGTAAGAAAGACAGAGAGGAATATAGAGGAGTTCTACAGGGACACTGTAGAAAAATCCCACCTCCAGTCTGGCATCCCCTGTGCTGCCATGGAGGAAGGAGGTCTCCTAAAAGGAGAGCATCATGCTGGTGAAGTAGGAACTAAAGTCAGGACCTGCCCGCCAGGGGATGCAATATCCTCTCACACTGAGGATGTGTATCTAGGAGCTTCTCCTAAGGAAGGAAGGAAGGAAGGAAGGAAGGATTAGGGCAGCGGTTGTAGTTGGTGATTCAATCATTAAGCATGTAGATATCTGGATGGCTGGTGAACATGAGGATTGCCTGGTCACTTGCCTGCCTAGTATGAAGGTGGCAGACCACATGTATCACCTAGATAGGAACCAGCTGTTTTGGTGCATGTGAATACCAATGAAAGGAGATTGAGCAGCTTTTAAATTAAAATGGGGGGGGGGGGGGCTGAAAGTTACTCAGGAGCACATGAAGGATACTATTGAAACAGGACCTTTAGGGAACCCCAATAGTTTTCAATAATGGTGAAAGCAAGCCAGGAGTGTTTAATGGATGCAAATTATCCCTATTAACGTCAAAGCAGCTTGTGGATGCTAGGAAAAAACACAATCTGAAGTGTCTATATACAAATGCTAGAAGCCTAAAAAATAAGATGGGAGAGTTGGAGTATATAGCACTAAATGAAGAGGTAGATATAATTGTTCTCCTTCCTTTAAGTCCCTGAGATCAGAGACTTAATGGAAGGACAATCAATGGGACACAGTGTGAGGGTACAAATTATATCACAATGATAGAGTAGATCAAATTGGAAGGGGGTAATGCTATACATTAAAGACAAAATTGAGTCAAACAAAATAAGCATTCTACATGAAACAGCAGCGTGGAATCCTTGTGGATAGACATTCCATGTGTGAAGGGAAGGAGTATGACAGATGAAGAAATGTTTACAGAAATTAGGAAAGCTGGCAAATTGGGCAACATTATAATAAAGGGTGATTTCAATTACCTAACAAACCATACACAGCAGCAAGAAACAATCACAGAAAATCACAAATTTGTTTCTTATTTATAACATGTCAGCCATCTCAAAGTACACTGAATGGTAATCAAATCCAAAGTTAAGTGCAGAAATAAAGACCCCAGAACACTGACCACCAGTTACAATACCATGGTTTAACAGCAAGTCATTGCAGATTAAAAATAAAAAGAACTTCACCATTTATCTTTTAAGCTTGAGTTAACTATACTTTATGCAGGCATGGCAAAATTTATAAAAGAACAGGAACAGTTGGATCTGCTGAGAAACAGCGATTATAACATGATCAAATTTGAGCTGATATCTGGAGTGAAGTCACTAAGAAAATGTACAGTAGCATCATTAAATTTTCTAAAGGGCAACTATGACAAAATGAGGAAAATTGTTAAGAAGCTAAAAGGATTGGCCACAAAGGTTAGGAATTTAAATCAGGCATAGATGTTGTTTAAAAAATACCATTGTGGAAACCCAGAGCAGATGTATTCCACGTATTAACAAAGATGGAAAAAAGCAAATGACAGCCAGCATAGTTAAAATGCGAAGTTAAACAGGCTATTAGAACCAAAAGAACATATGGAAAAAGGAGCAACATAAGCACTGTTAAGCTAAATGCAAAGCATTGATAAGGGAAGACAAAAAGTGAATTTGAATAAAAACTTGCAATGGAGCCAAAAACTCAGACTTTCAGGTACATCAGAAGCAGAAAGCCTGTGAGGGAATCCATGGGAATGTTAGATAATAAAGGAGCAAAAGGGGCACTCAGGGAGGACACGGACATAGCTGAGAGACTGAACAAATTCTTTGCTTCAGTCTTTACAGAAGATGATATAAGAGATCTACCTGTACCAGAAATGGTTTTCAGGGGTGAAGATATGTAGAGGCTGAAATAAATCTCCGTGAGCCTGGAAGACGTGAGCCTGGAAGAGGTACTGAGCCAAATCAACTAGTTAGAGAGTGATAAATCACCTGACTAGATGGCATACACCCCAGGGTTCTGAAAGAGCTCAAACATGAAATTGTTGATCTACTGTTAGTGATCTGTAACCTGTCATTAAAGTCATCAATAGTACCTAAAGGTTGGAGGGTGGCTAATGTAACGCCAATTTTTAAAAAGGGCTCCAGGGGTGATCCAGGAAATTACAGACCAGTAAGCCTGACTTTAATGCTGGGCATAATAGTGTAAATTATTTCAAAGAATAAAATTATGGAACACATAGACAAACATGGTTTAATGGGTCAGAATCAGTGTGGGTTCAGCCAAGGGAAGTCTTGCTTCACCAATTTGTTTCATTTTTTGAAGGCATAAATAAACATGTGGATAAAGGCGAGCCAGTTGATGTAGTGTACCTAGATTTTCAGAACGCTTTTGACAAAGTTCCTCATGAGATATTCCTGAGAAAATTAAAAAGTCATGGGATAGGAGGCAATGTCCTTCTGTGGATTAGGAATTGGTTATTAGACAGAAAACAGAGGGTAAGGTTGAATGGCCTCAATGGAGGAGGATGAATAATGGAGTGACACTGGGATCTATACTGGGAAAGGAGCTATTTAACATATTTATAAATGTTCTGGAAATCAGAACGATGAGTGAGGTGATTAAGTTTGCAGATGACACGAAACAGTTCAAAGTTGTCAAAACACATGTGGATTGTGAAAAATTGCAGGAAGACCTTTGAAACTGAAAGACTGGCCATCCAAATGACAGATGAAACATAATGTGGACAGATATAGAGTGATGCATAGTCCAGATAATCCAGATCATAGTTACCTAATGCTGGGGTCCACCTTAGAAGTCAGGACTCAAAGTTCTCGGTGTCATTATAGACAATACACTGAAATCTTCTGCCCAGTCTATGGTGGTGACCAAAAAAGCAAAGAGGATGCTATAAATGATTAGGAAAGGGATATAAAATAAGACCAAGAGTATTATAATGCCTTTGTATCGCTCCATGGTACGACATTACCTTGAGTACTGAGTTCAATTCTGGTCGTCAAATCTCAAAAAAGATGTGGAGGGGCATAATCGAACGAAAACATCTATCTCCATGGGCGTTTATCTCCGAGAACGGGTCCGTGAAGGGGCGGACCGAACCGTATTTTCGCAAAAAATAGATGTCCATGTTTTATTCGACAATTTGTGAGCTGGGCGTTTTTGTTTTTCAGCGATAATGGAAAATGAAAGCGCCCAGCTCAAAAACGAATAAATCCAAGGCATTTGTTCGTGGGAGGGGCCAGGATTCGTAGTGCACTGGTCCCCCTCACATGCCAGGACACCAACCGGGCACCCTAGGGGGCACTTTTACAAACACAAAAAAAAAAAGGTAAAAGAGCTCCCAGGTGCATAGCACCCTTCCCTTGTGTGTTGAGCCCCCCAAATCCCCCTCAAAACCCACTGCCCACAAGTCTACACCATTACTATAGCCCTAAGGGGTGAAGGGGGGCACCTACATGTGGGTACAGTGGGTTTGGGGGGGGGGGTTGGACGACTAATAAGCATTAAGCAGCACAATTGTAACAGGTAGGGGGGATGGGCCTGGGTCCACCTGCCTGAAGTCCACTGCACCCCCCTAACAACTGCTCCAGGGACCTGCATACTGCTGCCAGGGAGGTGGGTATGACATTTGATGGTGAAAATAAAAAGTTGTGAAACATCATTTTTTGTTGTGGGAGGGGGTTAGTGACCACTGGGGGAGTCAGGGGAGGTCATCCCCAATTCCCTCTGGGGGTAATATGGTCATTTAGGGCATTTTTTGGGGCCTTATTCGTGAAAAAACAGGGTCCAGGAAAAGTGCCCTAAATTCTAGCTACAAATGCATACTTTTTTCCATTATTGGCGAAAGGCGCCCATCTCTGTTCGGGTGATAACCATGCCCCAGTCCCGCCTTCACCACGCCTACGACATGCCCCCGTCAACTTTGTACGTTTCCGCGATGGAGTGCAGTTGAAAACGTCCAAGTTCGGCTTTTGATTATACCACATTATTCGTTTTTGTGAGATAAACGTCCATCTCCCGATTTAGGTCGGAACATGGGCGTTTTTCTCGTTCGATTATAAGCAGGATAGTAGAATTAGAAAAGGTTCAAAGAAGAGTGACCAAATTGATAAAGAGGATGGAACTCATATGAGGAAAGGCTCAAGAGGTTAGGTCTGTTCAACTTGAAAAAGAGATGTCAAAATCGTGAGTGGAGTAGAGTGAATAAAAGTGAATCAATTTTTCACTCTTTGAAAATTATTTTTTCATTCAAAGAATAATTAAACTCTGGAACTCATTGGAGGAGGATGTGGTAATGGTGGTTAGTGTATCTGGGTTTAAAAAAGGTTTGGACAAGTTCCTTGAGGAAAAGTCCATAGTCTGTTATTGGGATGGACATGGGGGAAGCCACTGCTTGCCCCAGGATTGGTAACATGGAATGTTGCTACTAATTGGGTTTCTGACAGGTACTTGTGACCTGGAGTGACTACTTTTAGAAGCATGATACTTTGATAGAAAGACCACTGGTTTGATCCAGTATGGTTATTCATATGTTTTTATGTTCTTATGTCACGTCAATGAGAAGTCAGGTATTGAAAGCAATGGCATTGAATGGTCTATGAAAACTTGTGATAATTTGAAGATTCTTTCTAGGACAAACTGTATCAGACACAATAATGTTGAACTATTTGTTTTCATTTTCAGTAGGCATTCTGTTACAATGAAATAAAACTGTCTACTTACAGTATATAACATAAAAACTGACCTATAAGTTCTCTCTTTATACAAATTTGTTCTATGCATTTGAAGTGACGAGTCTCTGAAAAAAATGTAGAAGCAAAGCTATTGTGCACTGAAAATAGTATATGAAACCTACGTGGTAGTTAGTGTTCTGCTGAACAGACAAGTTACAAGATATCAGTAATTGTATTGTATGAGAATGTCTGGTCAGAAAAGAACATTTCATTTTTTTTTTGTTTTGTACTTTTCCATATTGTAAAAAATATCTGTAGAAAGTAGAAAGTGAATTTTAACCAGTAAATTCAGTATGCTACAGAGCAGGTCCAAGTATTGAATCCTAAAGTCTGATTATATAATGATTTTTCAGACTAAAATAGCACTTGTGAGTCATGATTAATAACCCCCATGGCTAAGAAATGTGTCTTTCTCATTGTGAATATTCTTTTAGAATTTAAATTTGTCTTGAGATATAAAAAAAACTGCATGCAAGCAGAAAGTTGAAGCTCTCTCTCATTGTTAAGCAATATATATCATGTTCCCCATATTTTGCTAAAAGATTAATTCTAGCAATGAGCGATTTGGGAAGTAAAGAAGGAAATGTTTCTTTTAATTAGTGTGCACTTACAGTTATTTCAATTTAGTTCTCATTGTATTTATTCACCTATCACATGACAAATATACTACTGGAAATTTCAGAAAACTCACACTGAAACACTGGGCGGTCAGTAGATAATGTAAGGAAGGAGCAGACTGCCATACTACGGGCTCTGTTTACTGAGCCATGCTGTACACATGCACACTTTTTAGTGTACACTACAAATTAGCATGCACTATTGCTAGAGACACCAATAGGAATATAATTAGTACAGCTTAGTAAACAGGGCCCTATATATGGATAAAAAAGAAAAAAGTGGAAAAAAACTCAACTTCAAGAGATCAATCCGAGACAAGGGGTAAGATGCTCCAGGAAAGCTTTATTAGGGACCCTACACGGTCCGTGTTTCGGCTTTTAAAAAAGCCTTCATCAGGGGTCGATCAGTGGTTGCACAGAATATATACTGACAGACAATGGAGCTCATAAAATGTCGTCTCCCGGGGGATGGAGCTTAGCCTCCTCCTCCTCCTCTTACCCTGCCCACTGACATCCCACTTTGGGGTGTCACCATTCTTGATATACTGCAAGAGGGTCGGTGAGGGGAAAAAAGAAGAAAAAGAAGAAAAAATTGCAAAGGAATTTGTCAGATGTTTTAATAGATTCTCTGTTAGCCACTTTCTCAGAGTTAATCCAGAAATATCAACTACCAGATAGTCAGTTTTATTGCTGGCTGCAATTATCTCAAGCTACATAGAATCACAATTTGTGTTTTTCTACTATGCCTTTGAATCTGGAAATTGAGATGCTTTATATTAAAATACAAGTAGCAGGTCATCAAGCATCAAATTTTTCTAAGTTTCTCAAGGGAAAAGAACGTTCTAAATTAACTGAAATTCAGAGAACCTGGGAAGAAGATTTGGGGAAGAGCTTTCTTCTTCATAGTGGAAGTTTTTCTGGACCCATTTGTTTAGTTCATATTACTCTGCTACCCGTAAACAATCATTATTTTTTTTTTACTCATAGGGCCTTTTTTTTTTTTTTAGCCCAGTGCAAATGCCTATATAGATGTGTAAATGCCAATATTCTAAACATTTACATAATCAGCATTAAACATTAGTACCAATGATACAGAATTACCCCTAAGTAATTGCCCATGGCCACAAGGACCATCAGAGGTATTTGAACCCTGGTTTCCCTGGTTGTCAGTCCACTTCTCTAACCAGCAAGGTACTGGTAGTGTTTTTGAAATGCTAAGTAACAGTAGTAGTAATAGCAGCTTTCCATTTGTGAAATTTTGCAGGCATTCTTTGACATTTTTTGCACAATATTTAAGTACTGTAAACATTGCAGGAAAATCTATGTAACAATATGTAATGAACTGCATAATTATGTAAATCAGTCCATTGCTTATGTTTGCGTAGCAAAATAATGTACATTTAAATGTGAGAATGGCAATACAGAGTCATTATGGCAAGAAAATTAACTACACCTTAGGGAGATATAGTTCAGTTAGTTTATAACAATGGTCACATTAACATGAGAATTTAATGTGTATTTACCTCCAAACTCACAGAAGCCAGCTGTGTGGGTGCCAGTGGGTGTTGAACATTTCCAATATTGACCAAGCTCCTTTATTGTGTCGGGGCTGGGGGGGGGGGGGGGGGGAGTAATTTGTATTGTGTTTCATATCCCTAATTATTTTGAAATTTAAAACCTTTTTTTTAAAGATATGCAGGAGATCTAATATTAGCAGATGTCTGGTGAAATTCATCAGAGGAATCTATTCACTCCCCGGGTCCCTGAAGTCACATCTCCCTATCTGACCCCATTATATCTTATGCTAAATATTTTGCTTCCTTTTCCCATCTCCAAGCAAACATGGAGCCAACATTTTTTTCTTAAATCCCACTTTCTTGACCTCCACCAGTCTCTCTTTCTCCCCTCTTCTTATCTTCACTGGCCCCCCTCAATCCCTTCCTTGTCCCCACAAATCCATGAGTCTCTCTCTCCCTCTCCCCAGGTCCCCCTCTTTGTTCCCACCGGTTGCATTTTTTTCTTTCTCTCTCTCTTTCTGTCTGTCTGTCTCTCTCTTTTCATAAGTTAATTCTAATGTAATAGCTGCAGACAATTAAATCAGTAGTCTTGAGCTTGTCCCCTTTACATAGAAGTTACTAACTTGTAGGTTACATAAAGCAGTTTTTCTTTAGTTGTTTTAGCCACATAAAACCATGAGATAAAAGCAGAGTACTTACTTTACCATGCAAGGGGTGGATTGATCGGATTTAATCCCTAAAGGAAATGTCAGCGTTGTTAGAGCAGAGAGTCAGATAAGGTTGTTCAAAGTGCAGTTACAGGTACATGTGATCGATGTCCTTTGCTATGCTCACTGTAGGACTCTATCAATATCATTAAATTAAACTGAAGAGCTAGACTGAAATTGCCTCATCACACCGTTGATACATGAAGGGTCTGTAGACTGAAAAGTTTTGATACATCTAAAAAGAAAAAAAGAGGTGAAGCTTATAGAACCTGAATACATAGAATAATTCTCTCCTTTATCTTCATTTTCTTTTAGTACATCATCACTGCAGAAGATGTATTGTTTTTCGTACTTGAGGAAGAAGAAAGACACAATCCACAGCCCAACAAGCACCATCTTTCTCAATTTAATAACCACAATATGCTTTGCATGTTAATTAGCAAATGTGATTGCAAGCCTGCCTATATTAAATGTATTGAATAGTCGATAGGATTATAGCAAACATTTGATGCCTGCTTGGCATATAAACACATTTTTTTAAAGGAAAATGTTCTATGATTGTTTTTACTTAAATATATGTTTGTATTATATATCAGAAACATTTCAATACTAAGTAGTAAATATGTTGTAGAAGAAATGAAAGAGCGGGAGTTTAAGGGAAACACATATAAATACCTTAAATCCATTAATGCACAAGAACCAAAATTTTTCACTAGAAAGGAAATTCTAAAACAATAACGGAAGATATCAATGTGGGTTACCATAAGATATGTTATTTTACTGTCCATGCTGGAAAAATAGCCTAATTCGCCTCACATGGGTCCCGCATTTCTCTCTTCTGCCCCCTCCTTCCTATGGGTGCAGCATTTTTTCCTCTTTGTCGCTCAAGACTCCCCCATGAGTCCAGTCCCTCTCGCTTTTCCTCCCTCAGACCCCCTCTAGCTCTTTAAACATGACGCCCTCGCTGGCAGTGATAATGTGCTGCCTGACCTAATCCCGGATCCCTCCTTCTGCCGCATCCCACTGCTCTGATGCAACTCCCTGTTTACTCAATGATGGGACACGGCAGAGGGAAAGAGAAGAACATAAAAAAAGTCATACAGCGTCAGACCAAGAGTGGCCTATATGGCAGAATGAAAAATAGTACCAAGATTTCATGCTACCAACCCCAGGGCAAGCAGTGGTGTCCTCCATGTCTATCTTAATAGCAGACTATAAACCTTTCCTCCAGGCACTTGTCCAAACCTTTTTTACACCCAGATATAATAACCACTGTAACCACATCCTCTGGCAATGAGTTCCAAACTATTTGTTGAGTGAAAAAATATTTCCTTCTATTCATTTTAAAAGTATTCCCATGTAACATCATTGATTGTCCTCCAGACTTCGTACTTTTTTGAAAGAGTAAAAAAACCAATTCACTTTTACCTGTTCTACACCACTCAGGATTTTGTTGACCTCTATCCCATCTTAGCCATCTTTTTTCCAAGCTGAAAAGCCCTAACCTTTTTAGCTTTTCCTCATATGAGAGTAATTCCATCCCCTTCATTGTTTTGGTTGACTTTCTTTAAACCTTCTCTAATTCTGCTATATTTTTTTGAGATATGGCAACCAGAATTGCATGCAATACTCAAAGGGGCCCTTTTACAACGTGGTGGTAAGTTCAACGCGGCCTTATTGCACGCTAATCTGGAACTACCGCTAGCCCAACATGGGAAATGGCAGTAGTTCCAGCCCCAGCGCATGCCATTTGCCATGCTGGGGAAAATAGCTGGCTATTTTCTAGCATGGCGCTAACCCGACAGTAATCAGGCAGCACAGCACGCTACCTGGTTACCTCTGGGTATGTGCGGGAGCCCATACCACCACCTCAATGGGTGGCAGTAAGTGCTCCCCCTTGCATAGCCACACGGTAAGAGCAATGGCCATGGCAATTTTTTTTACCTGCTGTGGTAAAAAGGTCCACAGTGTGAGTCAAAAAATCCCCCACTGCAAGCGCAGGGCCCTTTTTACCACAGCTTAGTAAAAGGACCCCAAAGTGAGGTCACACCATGGAGCGATACAGAGGCATTATAATATTTTTTGTCATATTTTCAATCCCTATCCTAATAATGCCAAGCATCCTGTTTGCTTTTTTGGCTCCCACCACACACGACAAATGATTTCAGCACCTAGACCTTTTCCTGGGTGCTGACTCAAGGTGTAACCTAGCATCAAGTAACTATGATTTAGATTATTCTACCCAAAGTGCTTTACTTTGCATTTGCCCACATTAAATTTTATCTGTCATGTGGATGTCCAGTCTTCCAATTTCCTAAGGTTTTCCTGCAATTTTTTTTACAGTCTGCATGTTTTTTTTCACAACCTTGAATAGTTTTGTGTCATCTGCAAATTTAATCAACTCATTTATCACTCTAATTTCCAGATCATTTATAAATATGTTAAATAGCACTGGTCCCAGTACAGATCCCTGTCGAACTTCACTATTCAACCTCTGCTGCTGATAAAAATGGCCATTTAAACCTACCCTCGGTTTTCTATCCATTAACCACTTCCTACTCCACATCACATTGCCTCCTATCCTATGGTTTAAAATATTTTTTTTCAGGAGTCTCTCATGAGGAACTTCTGAAAATCTGTATACACTACATCAACCAGCTCACCTTTATTCACATATTTATTCATGCCTTCAAAGAAATGAAGCAAATTGGTGAGGTAAGACTTCACTTGGCTGAATCTATCCCACTACACCATGTTTGTCTATGTGTTCGGTAATTTTTTTCTTAATAATAGTTTCCACTATTTTGCTTAGCACTGAAGTCAGGCTTACCAGTCTATAATTTCCTGGATCACCCTTGGAACCTTTTTTAAAAATCGGTGTTACGTTGGCTACCCTCCAATCTTCAGGTACTATGGATGATTTTAACAACAGGTTACAGATCACTAACAGCAGATCAATAATATCAAGTTTGAGTTCTTTCAGTCCCTGGGTTGCATACCATCTGGTCCAGGAGATTTACTACTCTTTAATTTGTTTTTTGTACGTCTTCCAGGTTCACCGAGGTTTCTTTCAGTTCCTCCATATCGTCACCATTTGAACTATTTCTGGCACAGATCTCTTATATCTTCTTCAATAAAAAATGAAGCAAGGAATTAATTCAATCTCTCCACTATGGCCTTGTCTTCCCTGGTTGCCCCGTTTGCTCCTTGATAATCTAACAGTCCCATGGATTCCCTCACGGGCTTTCTGCTTCTGATGTACCTGAATAAGTTATTACTATGAGTTTTTGCTTCTGTGGCAAGTTTCCCTACATGCTCTTTTTATTTATTTATTATTTATTTATTTGTTGCATTTGTATCCCACATTTTCCCACCTATTTGCAGGCTCAATGTGGCTTACAATATTACATCATGTCAAGCGTCATTCAAGAGTAGATACACAATTAATTACATATAGAACAAGTGTAACATAGTGGATAAATCAATTCAGTAAGCAAAAAAACAGTCAGAATATCAAGTGACTAGCGGTGTGTTAGAAATCCTATTATTGATTATTATGGTAAGTCTTGTTGAAAAGGTAAGTCTTTAATGATTTTCGAAAGTTGATTAGATCGTGAGTGTCTTCAGATCAAGTGGCAATGCATTCCACATCTGCGTGCCAGTGTATCCTCATTAGTCAGAAAAACCTCTTATTTATTAAATAGTCTTGTATAGCAATGTAGGTAAAACTTATACTTAGCTTCTATTAGCTCCACACTTGCTGGGAACGCCCAGCAGTGAGCTTATGGTTCGCAGATGCTTCTAAGGAGCTGAACCCAACAATCTTCTTCTACATCACACTGATGTCTTCTACATCACCCTAAGTTCAAGACAAAATCAAAAACTAAGCAGAAAGAGTGGAGAGCTCGAGGACATCCAAAGGATAGTACAACTACCTGCTTTTAGTAGTTTGCATGGGGTATATCCAATTTCCAAGATGGCGGCCACATTTTTAAATAGTATGCCTTGGGAACCCACCAATCAAACTAAAGAAAATACTTAAAGGAGACTAGCCCTCTAGAAAAGAACAGTAGAGAACAATGTGTAACGATTGACAGATACTGAATTTTCAGGCATTGTCTGTAGGTGTTACAAAAAGGCTTTCCATTCCACCCGACTGTTTAACCCTCCAGGGGTTAAAGATTTCAATCTATATAACCATCTTTGTTCCTTTTGGACTAATCGTCTATCCCTATCTCCTCCTCTCAATGATTCTGGGATATGATCAATTACCACACATTTAAAGTCCTCAAATCTATGTGTTCATTCAATGCTATGGGCCACTTTAGGAGCTTTGATACATGCATGCCTGAGGTTGATCATATCCCAGAATCATTGAGAGGAGGAGAAAGGGATAGATGATTAGTCCAAAAGGAACAAAGATGGATATATAGATTGAAATCTTTAACCCCGGGAGGGTTAAACAGTTGGGTGGAGTGGAAAGCACTTACTGAACCATCATCATGCATGCATAAGTGGTGTGCAAATACACGCACTATTGGGAAAGTATGCACTCCTTGCAAAAGCCTGTGTGCTTTTACCAACATGGTTCCTGTAACAAAAAAATGCCAATCTCACCCCCCACACACCCTGAACAAAACAAGCATTGCCAGAAATGACATGGGAAACGATACATTTTGAAAATGTTTGAGGCACACACCCCTAAAAGTCATATATCTGGATAAATGGGCTACATGAAAATTACTCACCAATCCTGTGATTAAAATTACTTGCCGAGTCAAGGGTTCTTTTACTAAGATGCACTGAAAAATGCCCTGTGGAAGTATAGGTGTGTGTTTTGGGCACGTGCAGATCCATTTTTTTGCGGGCCTGCAAAAAATGCCTTTTTTACATTTTTGCCGAAAATGGATGTGTGGCAAAATCAAAATTGGCGCAAACCCATTTTGGGTCTGAGACTTTACCACCAGCTATTGACCTAGCAGTGAAGTCTCATGCAGTAACCGGGCGGTAATGACCTACGTGTGTGAAATGCCAGTTGGTGCGTGTCCGAAAATAAAAATTATTTTTTGGACGCGTGTATCAGACGTTCACCAAAAATGAAATTGCCGCAAGAGCCACACGGTAGCTGGGCGGTAACTCCATTTTGACGCACATTGGGCACGCATAGACTTATGCGGCTTAGCAAAAGGACCCCTCAATGCTCTAGCACCAGAAGGGTGGTCCCTTAGTTGGTAGGGAAGTCCCACAGGTTGCGACAGCCATGGCAAGTACATCTCTAAAACTACTACCTGATGGTTTTGAGCTTGTGTAGCTGTCAGGACTAATTGGTTTGATTTGTCTGCAGTTGTGTCCCCAGAAACTGCCACCTTTGATGATGGCCTAACCCACCTTGAGGTTGTCAGACTTATCCTGGTTTCCTTTCTAGCTTCAAAATTATGTATCAACCCCATAGAGATTAAATAAATATAACTCTTGTTATTGTGTTTTGACTGTTTGATCTATAAATTATGTTTGAATGATTTGTGGTTTCTGAGAGATTGACCGTCTTCTGATCTACAGCACCTTTGTTTTTACCTGTTTTCTGCAAATATATCTGAAGCACTAAAGTGCAGTGATCCTTATTCATGACTTCATGGTTTCCATTTAGCCAGAATATATTGTCATTACTTGTGAAAAGCATGAGCTGACTGCTGAACAATGAAACAAATTGAGCGATTTAGACTTTTTTTGTTCTTTTCATGAAGAACTAATGAATGTTTGAATAGTGAGTGTTCTTTTGTACTTTAAGATTCTGTTGAGGTAACCAAACTGTCACTAATTTATGATTAGTTTGTTACCTTGCCTGTTCCTCAAAAGTAGTTTTTCTGTCTTTATAGTAGGTGTACTAATCGAAATAAATGCATCAATTTCTGGCAAGCTAAGAAAAATAAAACAAACTTGACAAGCAAACAGTGCTCAGATAACATGCTTTAATGTTCAAATATTTGCAAACTGTACAACTCATTAAAATTTGTCAGTTTGATGCTGAGTAAAAAGTTCTTCGGTGAGAACATAGTTAGTCAATTTTATTTATGTATTCATTTATCTGAGACATTTATAACCCACATTATCCCAAAAATGTTTGGGTTCAATGTGGCAAACAGGAAACAATTACTATAGTACAATGCATGTAATGCGAGCTGTCACAAGAAATGGACTATTCCTCCCCCCCCCCCCTAAAACGCCTCTGTACAGTAACAAAAACTAGATACCTAACTTGCTCAGGAACTAACAAGCACTAGTGCAGGTGAGGGTTTGATCAAGTAGAAATGCCTTCAGCAACTTAAGAAATTATAGATAATCAGTATCATATCTCAATGCATTTGGGAAAGAGTTCCACATCTTAGAAGCCTGGTAGGTAAAACCTGCAGTATGAACACATGCATAGTGAAGATTCTTACAATTTAAATAATTGACCAAGAAGCTAACGATGCATTTGGTAAAGGCATACATTGGAATGTCAGCAGATATTTTTTTAAAGAACTAAAAACAGAACGATGAAATCACAAAGCTATTCTTTTTGGGGTCCTTTTACTAAGCTTTGGTGAAAGGAGCCCTGAGCTAGTGGCGGTGGCCATTTTTGCTATATGCCATGGACCCTTTTACCACAGCGGGTAAAAATAACCAAAATGAAATGGTCATGCAGTACATTTGCACTTGCTGCATGGCCATTTTTGGGGGGGGGGGGGGGGGGGAGAGCACTTACCACCACTCATTGAGGTGGCAGTAAGGGCTCACGCACTAAACTGGCAGTAACTGGGCAGTGCGTGTTGCTGCCCAATTACCACTAGGTAATCCCCAGTGGAAATATTTTTTCAATATTTCTGCTAGAACCGGAAATGATGTGCGCTGAGAGTGGAACTACTGTTGGCACCTCCGTTGAGCTGTGGTAGTTCCGGGCTGCCATGCAGCAAACCTTTACTAAAAGGGCCTCTTAAGGCACAAAAAACAGATATCTAGAGACATGTTCTAATATAGTATTAAGGGGCCCTTTTACTAAGGCACGCCCAAACGTGGCTGCGCTAGTGTAGGTAAAAAACAACAAAGCAGTGGAATCAAATGCATTTATTGGAACAATACCCGACGTGGCCACGTTTCGCCCTCAGGCTGCGTCAGGGGTATAAACTATCAAAAGTGTATGTAAATATATTATACACACTAGTAGTTCCAAAAATCTAGTTCCACTTATCTGCTACTTCCAACTAAACTGATATGCACGCTGGTCCATTTCCTGAGCATGCCTGGAAAAAAGGGACTTTTTTATTGTGCCGGAAAATGGATGTGCAGCAAAATGAAAATCCAGAGCATGTTCATTTTCACCCTGAGACCTTAATGCCACCCATTGACTTAGCGATAAGATCTCATGTGCTAACCGAGCGGTAAGTGTCCAGCGCGTGCCAACTGCTGATTACTAACGGGTGAGCACTCCACGGTAGAAAATAGAACATATTTTCTACTACGTGTTTTGGGTGTGTGCCAAAAATGGAATTACTGCCCGGGGCATGGGGTAGCCAGTTGGTAGAGCCGATTTGACACGTGTTGGATGCACATAGGTGCCTACATGCCTTAGTAAAAGGGCCCATAAATGAGATAGAATATTTTAGAAGTCAATTATATATTTTGCAGCCATTTAAATCTCAAAATTATGACTAAATTTATATTATAATAGTTTAATACTTTTCAATTTTTGCAAGTTCGTCTTAGTGCAAACTCGACAGCAAATAAATATGTTAAAAAATCTGTTTTAAAAATAAACATATGGGGAAAATGTTATAAAGGCTTTTCTATGTATAAAGATTGGTTAACAAATGAAAAAGGCATTTTACAAACTTAGTCTATAAGGGGTCCTTTTATTAACCCCCCCCCCCCCCCCCGTTTTACAAAGCTGTGCAGTAATGCCAACACAGCCCATTTCACTTTGAGCAGGGACTGTCTTTTGTATATGGTGTACAGCGCTGTGTATGCCTTGTAGCGCTATAGAAATGATAAATAGTAGTAGTAGTAGTAGAATGGGCTGTATTGGCATTACCGCACTGGCAGCCACTACTGTGGCTTTGTAAAAGGGGTGGGGGTTAGGGTAAGCCATGCTAAAAAGTGGCTGGTGCTGTTGTCAGCGTGGTTGGGTTCCCACATGCTGTGGCCATTTTTAGTATGGCAGTAAAATGCCCTCATTTGTTTTTTTTTTAATGGCCTCATACTAATTTCTACATTAGAAGAGGACTTCCGCGCTATTCCTGTTCAAATCAGTTAGCAAACAGTAATGTTCCCACATTACCCAATTAGCACAGGCTTGCCTATTCTCCACCCCCAGATACACTTTCCACAGCAAAAAATAAAAAATATTTTTTTTACTGTGGGAGTAGCGTGTGCTGATGGCCAAACTACCACTGGATGCCTCAACGCATCCCATGGTAGTGCCCTTTTACCACATGGTAGGCCCGCATTAGGCATACCATGCCTTAGAAAAAAGACACCTAAGTCTTTATATGCATGTGTGCAATTATTATTATTTATTATTATTATTATTATTTATTGCATTTGTACTCCATATTTTCCCACCTATTTGCAGGCTCAATGTGGCTTACAGAGTGTTGGTATGACAAAGTCATGACAGGATATTGGATACAATCAAAAGTGCGCAGAAGATGGATGAGGAATTAGAGAAGATGGTATTAGATAGGATAGTTTAGGAGGTGATTTGTGTCTTTAAGGGTTCTTTTTGTAGGCTCTATTGAAGAGATGTGTCTTCAGGGATTTGCGAAAGTTGCTTGGATTGTCCATAGTTTTTATGGCTGGGGGTAACCCATTCCATATCTGTGTACTTCTGTAGGAGAAGGTAGTGGTGTATGCCTGCTTATATTTAAGTCCTTTATAGCTGGGAAAGTTCAGATTGAGGAATTGCGGGCTGATCTCTTGGCATTTCTGGGCGGTAGGTCCACAAGGTTGAACATGTACAGTGGGGCATCTGCGTGAATGATCTTGTGTACAATCGTGCAGATCTTGAATTCGATACGTTCCTTGAGTGGAAGCCAGTGAAGTTTCTCTCTTAAAGGTTTCGCACTTTCGTATTTGGTCTTTCCAAATATGAGTCTGGCTGCGGTATTTTGGGCTGTTTGGAGTTTCTTAATAGTCTGTTCTTTGCAGCCAGCGTACAGAGTGTTACAGTAATCCAGGTGACTAATTACCATAGATTGTACCAAGGTACGGAAAATGTTTCTCGGGAAGAAACGCTTAACTCTTTTGAGTTTCCACATCGACTAGAACATCTTTTTTGTCGTGTTCTTCACGTGGGTATCGAGAGTGAGGTTTCGGTCGATGGTAACTCCAAGAATCTTCAGGTTTTCTGATATAGGAAGGGTGCAGTATGGTGTGGTTGTAGAGGAGTAATTGTTTGTGTTGTATTGAGAAGTGAGTACTAGGCATTGAGTTTTTTCTGCATTGAGTTTTAGCTGGAATGAATCTGCCCAGCTATGCAAGGTTCTGAAGCTTTGGTTGATCTCGTTGGTGATTTCGTTTAGATTGTGTTTGAACGGGATGTAGATCGTGACATCGTCTGCATGTATGTAAGGGTTAAAGTTTTGATCAGCTAAACGTTTGGCTAGAGGTATCATCATTAGGTTGAAGATGGTTGGTGAGAGGAGGGATCCTTGAGGAACTCCGCATTCTGGTATCCATGGAGGTGATCTTTTGGCGTCTGTTATTACTTGGTAGGATCTGGTGGTGAGGAACCCCTCGAACCAATTGAGGACTGGGCCTCCGACTCTGAAGTATTCTAGTATATGAAGTAGTATTCCATGATCAACCATGTCGAAGGCGCTTGACATGTCAAATTGTAATACGAGTATGTTCTTACCAGTAGCAATTGTTTTTTTGAATGAGTTCATTGCCGCCACTAGTAAAGTTTTGGTGCTGTGATTTGATTGAAATCCTGATTGTAACTCATGTAGAATTGAGTATTTAGTTAGATAATCAGTGAATTGTTTCGTAACTATGCCCTCCATTATTTTGGTTATGAGCGGAATAGATGCAACTGGTCGATAATTAGTTAGGTCCATTGTGCTTTTCTTAGCGTCTTTTTGCAGAGTAGGATGTTTCCTTTATTCGTGGGGAATAAACTGTTTTGGAGTCTGTGGTTTATTTGGTCCATAAGGTCTTTCTTGAATTGTTTGGGGGCGGCTCTTATTAGGCAAACAGGGCAAATGTGTAGTTTGCATTGAGACTTGCCATATTTTTTAAGCCATTTTGAGAGTTCATCTACTGAGATTTTGTCGAAGTTGGTCCAAGAGCAATCTGCTGGGTATTCCCCAGGTTTTGGATCAAGGTAGTCAAGGATGCTTGTATAGTTGGTGGTATTCAAAGGTATCATGCGTCTGAGTTTTATAATTTTTCATTAAAATGTTTTGCTAAGTTGGTTGCGGATGGGGTGTCTGTGTTGTTGGAGGTAACCGGTGTAGTGTTTAGGAGTTTGTTCACGAGTGAGAAGAGCTTATGTGTATCCTTGTAGTTTGGTCCTATTACGGTTTTGTAGTACATTCTTTTGGTTTGTCTGATTTTATGTTTGTATTTTCTTTGCAACTGTTTCCAGTCGTTAAGAGTGAGTTCATCTTTTTTTTTCTTGCTCCATATTCTTTCCAGTCTTCTGACCTTTGTTTTTAAGGCTTTCAGTTCATCGTTGAACCATGGTATTGAGTTTTTTCTTTTTGAGGATCTAGTTTGGAACGGTGCTATACTGTCTAGTATTGCTGTGCATCTGTTGTCCCATTCTTGTAGAAATTGGGGTGAGTTTGTAGGAGTTACCCATTCGTCAGTGTTTAGTTCTTGCCAGAATGTTAGTGGGTCTATTTTGCCTCTTGTAGTATAGGTTCTTTTTTCTTGTTTTCGTTGTGATCCTTTTCTTTTCCAGTAGAGGGAATTCCAGCTTTTTAAGGGAATTTTATATATGGCACTGAACATCAAGCAGTACATCTGTATTGATTTTTCGTACAGAAAAAACATTCTAACATATGTAAGGTACTAAAATGGGGCAGAGATGGCAGATCTGTGCAAAAACACACTTACGCGCCCATTTAGATCTGCAAAAGGGGCATTCGCTTAAAATGCATGCAGTGTTATAGAATAGTGTGGATCCACGTGCAACTTGCATGCTGGGATTTACACCTGGTTTCAGTTGTAACTCCTCATGCCCAAAGTTGCGCATGGATCCTGGCATTACGTGCTATTCTATAAAGAGCGCCCATCCCGGAATGCCCATTACAGAATACCATTCAGCACTGATTTTTTTTTGGGTGCCAAAGATTGAGCACCATTTAATGAACTGACCCTTGGTGACAAAGTAGTACGTACAGTATACATAAATGCTATATGTGGGCATTCCTGGAGGCATTGAGCAGAGCATATTAATTTGTGCATTTTAAAGTGTCATAACTACAAAACATGATCACACTTTATTCATGCTCCTAAATTGATTTAGCATTCATTAACCTGTGAACTAATGACTGTTAAGTCAAGTTTCATACATTAAATGTTGAATAAATCAAAACTGAAATGGTCCTGAAATCTCAAACGTGAGGATAAATAATTCACTTATAAAAATATCAAAGCCCAATGCTCAAATAACCTTTCTATCAATTACATAATAGTGACATGCTATAATAAAAATTTGTTGGCAAAAGACCTCAGTGGCAACTTACTTCACCCAGGAACATAGTCTTGTGTCTTACTCACATCGTCATTGGTCTTTATAATTTTTTAAATTTTTTAGAAAAGTCCTTTATGCACCTTAGATTAATGTAGATTAAATTTATAAATCTTTTAAAATATTGTGTATTTACCCCTCTGTTTACAAAGCCGTGCTAGAGGTGCCGTGCTCTAATGCCAACACAGGCCATTCACTTTGAATGGGCTTTGTCAGCATTTGCTATGTGGCAGCCGCTAGCGCAGCTTAGTAAACAGGGGGATTAGCTTGGAACACTGTTCTACAAAGTTCTGACAGGAGGACCCACAACCAACATGAGTCATGGTTTGCCCATGGCTACATCAGGGTATGGCCCTCTGAAATACAAAATTAATGTAACCAGCAAATTAAAAATAATACTTGCCATGAATTAAAGTTCTTAAAATTGTTATTAGAAACATAGCACACCATACTTGACTTTCAAACTTACTACATTTAAGGGTACTTTTACAACACTGCGGTAGAGCTACCACAGCATTGGCAAGCACCAATTAAGCACTACCACTGGCCTACCATGGCAGCCAGCGGTAGTGCCACCTGCACCATGTGCTATTTCTGGAATGACTGGAAATAATTTTTATTTTTACCTCCAGGTTAGCGCAGAAGTCCTTACGCCTCATAAATAAGAGGTGGTAAGGACTCCCCAGGAAATGGCCGTGCAGCAAGTTTATTCTTACTACACAGCCATTTCCTTTTTTTTTTTTTTGAAAAGCCCTGCTGCGGTAAAAGAGGCCTTGGCACAGAGCAAATCCACACACTAATGCCACTGCAGGCCCCTTATACCGCAGCATGGTAAAAGGGCCCCTTAGACATTCAATATGGTTGTCACTCAAAAACACAAGGAAGATGAGATTTTTTCTTTATATGATGTTTATTAAAGATACACCAAACCAACTCATATTTTGGCGCATAGGTGCCTGTGTCAGGGGTCTAAGAAGTACATATTAAATAATGTAAAAACACACATATAATAAATACGAACATAAAATACAAAATGTTAATACAACATAAGATAAACTTATAAAGATATAGAAAAATATACATAAAAACACATGGGAAAACATAATGCATGGAAAACAGTGCATAAAAAACAAAGCATAAACAACAAAGGGGCCATTTTACTAAGCATTGGTAAAAAGTGGCCTGCGGTAGTGTAGGCGTGTGTATTGGGTGCGCACCGGGCCAGTTTTTACTGCGTCTACACAAAAGGGCTTTCCTTTTTAATGGGATGGGAAAAGGGCCTGCAGTAAAAATGAAACCACTGCACGCCTAAAACCAGCTTGAGTCCTTAACACCACCCATTGATCTAGCGGTAAAGGCTCAAGCGCTACAAGAGCGGTGACCGGTTGGCACATGCCAATTGCCGATTACCGCATAAAGCCTACTGTGGCTTAGTAAAAGGGTCCCAAAGTGCTTAAAAAAGATCTCATTTTTGTAGGGCCCAAAAAGATTTAAAATGTATTACTATTTTTTAAACTAAAATATACCTAAAATATGTGCAGACATGAACTTATAATTTCTTCCAAGGAGGATCAACTTTACATAACACATTCAAATTGTGAATTGAGAAATACCTCAGCAATCACTAATACTAATAGAGTGGAGGAGTGGCCTAGTGGTTAGAGTACTGGTTTTGAAATCCAGAGGTGACAAGTTTAAATCCCACTGCTGCTCCTTGTGATCTTGGGCAAGTCACTTAACCCTCCATTGCATCAGGTACAAACTTAGATTGTGAGCCCTCCTGGGACAGAGAAATATCCGGTGTACATGAATGTAACTCACCTTGAGCTACTACTGAAAAAGGTGTGAACAAAATCCAAATAAATAAATAAATAATACTAAAAAACTAGAGTAAAAAGCACTTTACCTAAAAAAAACTGTATTACTGCTACCATAAAAATATCTAGCTACTGTACTACATCGTTTTTCCATGCATTATGTTTTTATATGTTTGATGCTTATTTATATTTTCTATATCTTTTAAAGTTTATCTTATGCTACATTCATATTTTATGTTCATATTTATTCTGTAAATCATGCCTATATTTAAGGACAGTTTACAGAATATGCCTAGCGGCTATGCCTGTGCCTAATTCTAGGCGCGTCCAATACTGGCGCCTAAGTTAGGCACAGAGCAGAGGCATGGAGCAGGTGTATTCTATAACCGGGCACATAGATTTTCAGACTGACCATTCCCTGCCCATGGCCATGCCCCCTTTTTGGCAGCGTGTATTAAAACTTTACATGCACCACTTTACAAAATATGCTTATCAAGTTACGCTTGTCGCTTATACATTCTAATTAATGCCAATTAGTATCAATGATTACTTGTTAAATGGCAATTATCAGTGCTGATTGGCTTGTTAAGTAATTAAATTGCATGCAGAAATCCAGAATTTGACCAAATTTGCGCATGCAATTTCGGTCATGTTAATAGAATCCTGGGGTTTAACATGCGCTACTAGTACAAGATCGCATTAAGCGATTTTGCGGTAATTTAGCAGTTACCACATAGTGTAACTTTGTGTCAAGTACTTGTCATTTTAAGGTGCATGGCATGGCATGGCATTGGTGGAGAATGGGTGTGGAAGCATTAGCTAGGTAGTGCACTGCACTTACTGTGTACTAACTGGCTAATGGACAGTTAACAGCAGATTAGTTACTGCCTTCCAAATGGAGGTGCTAAGTGTTCCCCTGTTAACTACAACCAGGTGCTACTCACTATGTGGCACTTTAGTGTGGGTCCTGCATAGGAAAATGATGGTTCTGCCCCACAGGTTGCTGCATAAAATTTGCAGCTACTGTGCAGTAAAATCCCGCATTAAGCCATAGTAATTACAAATTTTACTGCACTTCAGTAAAAGAGCCCCTAAATACAGAAACTGAAATCTTATTTCACTTTAGATGAGGAAATAAACAGTAGGTGGTTAAGGACGATACCATCCTTAATCCCTCTGTATAAGTCTGGCCAAAAAAACACTTTATAAAAATCTAACCCTCCTGTTTGCAAAGCTGCGCTAGCGGCTGCCTCACAAGCAATGCCGACACAACCCATTAAAAATGAATGGGCTGTGTCGGCATTAGCGCAACACCGGCTGCTAGCATGGCTTTGTAAACTGTGTGTGGGGGGTGGGGGACGTGCTAGGGAGCACTGTACATTGCTATGTGGAAATAAAGGGGCCCTTAAGAAATAGACGTACATGCTAACGCAGGGCTTTCCCATGCACTAAGTGGGAGATTCTATATATGGCGCCTATAAAATTGACGCTGAAATCAGTGCTGACTAAACATCCTATAATTGATACCTAGATTTAGGCACTAATTATAGAATACACTTAATGGATATTTCAGCATCTAAATCTATGCACATCCATTTACACCCAAAATTGTGGTATAAATCTCAGTGCGTAGGTTTAGGCGCACTGGGCCATATTTAATAAGTAGGCGCATAAATTCCAGAATGCCCATGAAATGCCCATTTCCATGCACATGTTAGCTCAGCGCACATCATTACAGAATTTGCTTAGCAAGTTGTGTGCCTAAATTCTAATCAGTACCAATTAATGCTCATTATTGATTGTTAAGTGCTGCAATCAGCACTCATTAGCTTTTTAAGCCAATTATGTTGCACACACTATTATAGAATCCATGCCATATAGAATCCGGGGGTAAGAACATTTCTAGCATGTACCTATAATAAGGCTTTTAATTGTTTTTTTTCTTTGTGCAGGTTCCATGCTAAAAAATGATATAACATGAAAAGTTTTGTGCTTCAACCCCTAGAATCTATCAAACAGGCAACCATAGTGTGTTGCACATTGACCCAGAGGTAAGATTTTGAAGGGTTTTTTTTTAAAGCATTTTATGGGCTTTGTTGCATGGTCATAAAATTCAAGGTTTTACAAATGTTTCTCTTAAAGTACAAGTGGTGAGAAGGGAGCTTTTGCACTTACCACCTAAGGCATTGGCCATAGAGATTGGATTTTTCCTTAAAAATCCTAGAAAACATTTGACTAAAGGATGAGAATATATATTTAATGTTCAAGCTCATTTACTTGACTCATACAGAGCCATGAAGAATTGCCTTAGTTGTTTTGAACTGAGATTCTTTAGTTCATCTCCTCATTTTGTATTCAGGGCAGAAATGTGATTTTTTAAAAAGCAGATTTCTTGTACTGGCCTGTTTCCAATTGGTAACTTGAAGTTATACTAATATTTATATAATATTTTTATAATTCCTTTCTTGTCTTTATTAATTTAGATTGATTATTGATATGTAGATCTAAAAATATTCAATAAACACTAAAGAATAAAAAATACCAAGGATTGTGTCCCAGTGCAGTCCATTTGAAAATTACACTATCGGTTTCTTGTGATTGATTCACTGTTTGTAATCCTGGGTATTGTGTCACCCCGTTTCTTTCTGTTTGATATTTTATATATATATCGATTGCACTTGCTGAGGGTTCTACCCTATTTTTTGGTTTAGTTGATATTTTATAAAGCCAACTTTAATTTTAAAATGATGGATTCCATTCTATAACATCCTGATTTATGTAAATAGTATAGAGGGAATATTGCGTCAGGCAATATGAGTGAATATATTTGTATTAATAACAAAACAGAAATAAAATATCAAAGGGATACCTTATTAGTTCAGCACATTTATGTAAATGGAATTTATGAAAACAGTTTTTAAACTGCCTACATCTTCATTCCTATAGGCCTGCAAACTCGTTTTCGAAGGGAGACTCCTTGAGGAGTTTTAAAATGCAAGTGCATACCTACACAGTATGTACTGTGAGAAAGAAAGTCTATGACAATTCTCACAATAGAAATATACTAGCTAGGCTATATGAGGAGCTATCAGAAAGTTAGGCATACGGTATATTACTACTACTACTACTACTACTATTTAGCATTTCTATAGCGCTACAAGGCATATGCAGCACTGCACAAGACAGTCCCTGCTCAAAGAGCTTACAATCTAATAGACAAAAAATAAATAAAGTAAGCAAATCAAATCAATTAATGCGAACGGGAAGGAAAAGAGGAGGGTAGGTGGAGGCGAGTGGTTACAAGTGGTTACGAGTCAAAAGCAATGTTAAAGAGGTGAGCTTTCAGTCTAGATTTAAAGGTGGCCAAGGATGGGGCATGACGTAGGGGCTCAGGAAGTTTATTCCAGGTGTAGGGTGCAGCGAGACAGAAGCCGAGAAGTCTGGAGTTGGCAGTAGTGGAGAAGGGAACAGATAAGAAGAATTTATCCATGGAGCGGAGTGCACGGGAAGGGGTGTAGAGAAGGACGAGTGTGGAGAGATACTGGGGAGCAGCAGAGTGAGTACATTTATAGGTTAGTAGAAGAAGTTTGAACAGGATGCAAAAACGGATAGGGAGCCAGTGAAGGGTCTTGAGGAGAGGGGTAGTATGAGTAAAGCGACCCTGGCGGAAGATGAGACGGGCAGCAGAGTTTTGAACTGACTGGAGAGGGGAGAGGTGACTAAGTGGGAGACCAGCAAGAAGCAGATTGCAGTAGTCTAAACGAGAGGTGACAAGGGTGTGGATGAGGGTTTTGGTAGAGTGCTCGGAAAGAAAGGGGCGGATTTTACGAATGTTGTAAAGAAAGAAACGACAGGCCCTGGCAATCTGCTGGATATGAGCAGAGAAGGAGAGAGAAGAGTCAAAGATGACCCCAAGGTTTCGAGCTGAGGAGACGGGCAGAATGAGAGAGCCATCAACAGAAATAGAAAACGGGGGGAGCGGGGAGGTGGGTTTGGGGGGGAAAATGAGAAGCTTGGTTTTGGTCATATTTAATTTCAGGTGGCGTTGAGACATCCAGACAGCAATGTCAGACAAGCACGCTGAAACTTTGGTTTGGATGCAAGGTGAGATATCAGGGGTAGAAAGGTAGATTTGGGAGTCATCAGCATAGAGATGTTAGGAAAAGCCATGGGATGAGATTAATGAACCAAGGGAAGAAGTGTAGATAGAAAAGAGGAGGGGACCAAGAACAGAACCCTGAGGTATGCCGACAGGCAGAGGGATAGAAGTAGAAGAGGATCCACCAGAGTGAACACTAAAGTGCGGAGGGAGAGGCAGGAAGAGAACCAGGAAAGGACAGAGACCTGGAATCCAAGTGAGGACAGGGTATTGAGAAGTATGCTGTGATCGACAGTGTCAAAAGCAGCGGAAAGATCAAGAAGAATGAGGATGGAATATTGACCTCTGGATTTAGCCAGTAATAGGTCATTGGAGACTTTAGTAAGCGCAGTTTCGGTTGAGTGGAGAGGGCGAAAACCAGATTGTAGTGGGTCAAGAATAGCATGTGAGGAGGGAAAATCAAGGCAGCGGCGGTGAACAGCACTCTCAAGTAATTTGGAGAGAAAAGGAAGGAGGGAGATGGGTCGGTAATTAGAGGGACAAGTAGGGTCGAGTGAAGGCTTCTTAAGGAGAGGTGTGACCACAGCATGTTTAAAGGCAGCAGGGACAGTCACAGTGGAAAGTGAGAGGTTGAGAATGTGACAGATAAAAGGAATAAGAGCAGGAGAGATGGCATTAAGAAGGTGGGTGGGAATGGGACCAGAGGAACAGGTGGTACATTTTGAGGAAGAAAGGAGAAGTGTAGTTTCCTCAATAGTAACTTCAGGAAAGGAGGAAAAGGAATGAGGGGAAGGAGAGAGAGGGGAACGGACTAGTGGAGGGAGAGGTGGTGAGGTAGAGAAAGCAAGGTTTATCTTTTGAACCTTGTTGTGAAAGAATTCAGCAAGGGTCTGAGGAGATAATGAAGGGGGAGTTGGGGGAGGGGGCACCTTGAAGAGAGAGTTCATTGTGGTGAAGAGAAGTCGAGGATTAGAGCCAAGAGAGTTGGTCAGTTGGATATAATAATCCTGTTTGGCACGTGAAAGAGCAGATTGGAAGGAGGTCAGCATGAACTTAAAGTGTAAGAAATCAGCAAGGGCCCGAGACTTCCGCCAGAGGCGTTCGGCGGAGCGGGTACAGGAATGTAGGTAGCGGATATTAGAAGTCAGCCAAGGTTGGGGTTTTGTACGCCTTACAGGGCGGGTCATCAAAGGTGCAAGAGTGTCTAAGGCAGAGGATAGCTATGTGAAAAAAAAAAACAACAAGTTTGAACTTGAGACTAATATGGTGAAGAAGGGGTAAAATAGTTCAGAGGCCTGACAGTGCTAAGAATACTGCTTTTCACAAGGATAAAACAGAGACCTTTGATTTGCACCAAGAGTTTACCTAGGGCTGGACTTCATCTAGGGCCTGACAAGGTACCAGGAATGTCTGTGCAGAAAACCCTCTGCAAACTGGTAACAGGGTCCCCTCAGCTGTGAGCTGCACGAAGGTGCTGTGTCTCATCTGTATGGTGCAGTATTTATTTATTTACATTTGTATCCCACATTTTCCCACCTATTTGCAGGCTCAATGTGGCTTACAGAGTTTGGTTATGACATAATCATTCCATGATATCAGATACAATTGGTGATGTACAAAGATTGAGTAAGGGAAGAGAGAGGGAAGGTGTTATGCAGGATAGAAGGTGGACTTTAATGGTTGGGTGGATTGGTGAGGTAGTTGTGTAAGGTTATGGGTTCTCTTTGAAGGCCTTGTTGAAGAGATGTGTCTTCAAAGATTTGCGGAAGTTACAGTGGTGGAAATAAGTATTTGATCCCTTGCTGATTTTGTAAGTTTGCCCACTGACAAAGACATGAGCAGCCCATAATTGAAGGGTAGGTTATTGGTAACAGTGAGAGATAGCACATCACAAATTAAATCCGGAAAATCACATTGTGGAAAGTATATGAATTTATTTGCATTCTGCAGAGGGAAATAAGTATTTAATCCCTCTGGCAAACAAGACCTAATACTTGGTGGCAAAACCCTTGTTGGCAAGCACAGCGGTCAGACGTCTTCTGTAGTTGATGATGAGGTTTGCACACATGTCAGGAGGAATTTTGGTCCACTCCTCTTTGCAGATCATCTCTAAATCATTAAGAGTTCTGGGCTGTCGCTTGGCAACTCGCAGCTTCAGCTCCCTCCATAAGTTTTCAATGGGATTAAGGTCTGGTGACTGGCTAGGCCACTCCATGACCCTAATGTGCTTCTTCCTGAGCCACTCCTTTGTTGCCTTGGCTGTATGTTTTGGGTCATTGTCGTGCTGGAAGACCCAGCCACGACCCATTTTTAAGGCCCTGGCGGAGGGAAGGAGGTTGTCACTCAGAATTGTACGGTACATGGCCCCATCCATTCTCCCATTGATGCGGTGAAGTAGTCCTGTGCCCTTAGCAGAGAAACACCCCCAAAACATAACATTTCCACCTCCATGCTTGACAGTGGGGACGGTGTTCTTTGGGTCATAGGCAGCATTTCTCTTCCTCCAAACACGGCGAGTTGAGTTCATGCCAAAGAGCTCAATTTTTGTCTCATCTGACCACAGCACCTTCTTCCAATCACTCTCGGCATCATCCAGGTGTTCACTGGCAAACTTCAGACGGGCCGTCACATGTGCCTTCCGGAGTAGGGGGACCTTGCGGGCACTGCAGGATTGCAATCCGTTATGTCGTAATGTGTTACCAATGGTTTTCGTGGTGACAGTGGTCCCAGCTGCCTTGAGATCATTGACAAGTTCCCCCCTTGTAGTTGTAGGCTGATTTCTAACCTTCCTCATGATCAAGGATACCCCACGAGGTGAGATTTTGCGTGGAGCCCCAGATCTTTGTCGATTGACAGTCATTTTGTACTTCTTCCATTTTCTTACTATGGCACCAACAGTTGTCTCCTTCTCGCCCAGCGTCTTACTGATGGTTTTGTAGCCCATTCCAGCCTTGTGCAGGTGTATGATCTTGTCCCTGACATCCTTAGACAGCACCTTGCTCTTGGCCATTTTGTAGAGGTTAGAGTCTGACTGATTCACTGAGCCTGTGGACAGGTGTCTTTCATACAGGTGACCATTGCCGACAGCTGTCTGTCATGCAGGTAACGAGTTGATTTGGAGCATCTACCTGGTCTGTAGGGGCCAGATCTCTTACTGGTTGGTGGGGGATCAAATACTTATTTCCCTCTGCAGAATGCAAATAAATTCATATACTTTCCACAATGTGATTTTCCGGATTTAATTTGTGATGTGCTATCTCTCACTGTTACCAATAACCTACCCTTCAATTATGGGCTGCTCATGTCTTTGTCAGTGGGCAAACTTACAAAATCAGCAAGGGATCAAATACTTATTTCCACCACTGTAGTTATTTCATCAATCGCTTTCAGGGCTGTAGGTAATACATTCCACAACTGCGTGCTTATGTAGGAAAAGGTGGTGGCATGTATCAGCTTGTATTTCAGTCCTTTACAGCTAGGGAAGTGCAAATTGAGAAATTTGCGGGATGACCTTTTGGCATTTCTGGGAGGCAAGTCTACAAGGTTTAGCATGTAGATTGGGGCGTCTGCATGAATATAAATATAATATTGTGGTGCGTTTCATTATCACCATTTAATCTGTTTTTCCTGTACACAATATAATTATACTTTTGGCCATTTACCACTTGTATCCTCTGCAATCCCCTTGCAAGCTTTCCTTCCTCCAACGTAGCCCCATCCCTCTGAAGAACATAAGGGCATAAGATTTGCTATACTGGAATAAGCAGTGGATTTCCAAATGTCATCTTAATGGTTTATGGACTTTTCCTTCAGGGATTTGCTCAAATGTCTTTTTAACCTAGCTAGACTAATAGCTTCTTTCAGCAACAAATTCCAGAGTTCAATTAAATATTACATGAAAATATTTTTCCTATTTGTTTTAAATGTACTCATTAGTAACTTTAATGTAGTTGCCCTACACATTGTACTGTTTGAAACAGTAAACAACTGATTCACATTTATATGTTCATATCTTTTATGCATCTCTATCATATTTCCCCTCTTCTTCTCCCCTTTCCTCATAGAGAACTAGTTCCATCTCCTTTATCGTTTTGGTTGCTCTTCTCTGTACCTTTTCTACTATATCTTTTTTGAGATGTAGTGACTTGAATTATGTACAGTACTTAAGCAGGAGTGATACAGAGGCATTATAACATTCTCTTATTCCCTATTCCTTTTTTTAATAATTACTAACATTCTATTTGCTTTCTTGGTTGATGTCACAGTGTAATGTTTCCTGTATATAAAAGAATGCACTCTGTGAAACAGCCTGTATACTTTTAGCTGCATTTTGGGATCATGGGGGGGGGGGGGGGGGGGAGTAATTTTCCTACAGGCTTTTTATATGATTAAACACTAGTTTATCCCATCCTATGTTTCATTGTCTCCTCAGCTCATTATCATTTTTTTGGGATACATGTGTCCCATGAATGACATCTTCACATCTAAAAAGGGACAGGGATGCCAGTGTGCATGCCCTAAATACTGATGTTTCCATAGAGTATGGCTTGAAGTCAAAAACGTTTGTCAATATCTAATTGAAAAGAGAAATTTATAGAAGCTTTATTTCTGAAGCAAATGCACATACATTAGAGGAATACTGAACTCAAGATGCTACAACTTCACAGATATACATACAAACAAACGCTTAGGGGTCCTTTTACTAAGGTGCACTGAAAAATGGCCTGCACTGGTGTAGGCATGTGTTTTGGACACGTGCAGGTCCATTTTTCAGTGCGCCTGTAAAAAAGGCCTTTTTTTGGTGCTAAAAATGGACATGCGGCAAAATGAAAATTGGTGTGCGTCCATTTTGGGCCTGAGACCTTACCACCACCCATTCAGTTAGTGGTAAGGTTTCACGCGTTAACCAAGCAGTAATCGTCTGCACGTGTACACTGCAGATTACTGCCCAGTTAGTGCCACTCGCCAGAAAATAAAATATATTTTTTGGCGCGTGTAGTGGATATGTGCAAAAAATGAAATTATTACCCAAGCCACATGGTAAGCGGGCAGTAGCTCCGAACTGGCGTGCGTTGGGTGCACATAGGTGCCTACGCGACTTAGTGAAAGGGCCCCTTAGGGAGGAATTCATCAAGCAGTATTATGCCTTAAGTCATGTTAAGTGGCCCTAACGTCACTTGACATAAAATACTGGAGCAATATTTAAGTCGCCACTGGGTTAAGCAGTAATGAGATGCAAAACAAACAAATGCATGTTTTGCATCTCGTTACTATGCAGATACCCTAATACAACTTGCAGTGATACACTGTAAATTGTGTTAGGGCCCAAAAAGCATGGTAAAAGAACTCTAGCTTTTTGCTGAGGTTATTTCACTGCCCAGGAGCATTGGGCCACAAAGCCACATCTCAATGCTCCTGGGCCTCCAGAGTAGGGTTCCCTTATCCTGGCTCAAGCCTACAGGCACCAGACTCATCCTGAAGCTCAATTCTCCTAGATCCCCTTTCAGCATCAAGACCCCCTCCCCCCACAACCCCATAAGAAATACATCAGTGGTGATCCGGGGGGGGGGGGGGCTGGGCAGGAATGAGGTCCATTTCTTTCTGCCCAGTCTGGCGTCTTTAGGAAAATGGTACTTTTAGCTGATATAAGAACTTAGGGGCCCTTTTACTGAGCTGCATAAGCGTCTACGCGTGCTCAATGTGTGCCAAAATGGACTTACTGCATAACTCTTGCGGTAATTTCATTTTTGCCTCACATTCGATATGTGCAGCCAAAAAATTATTTTTATTTTCTGACGCACATATTGGACGCGCGCCAAGTGGCATTTGGCATATGTAGGTCATTACCGCCTAGTTACCGTGTAAGACTTTACCGCTAGGTCAATGGCTGGTGGTAAGGTCGCAGACCCAAAATGGACAAGCGGCAATTTTGATTTTGCCGCATGTCCATTTTTGGCAAAAACTTTAAAAAGGCCTTTTTTACAGGCACGCTGAAAAATGGATTGGCGCATCCCCAAAACTCGTGCCTATACTACCACAAGCCATTTTTCAGTGCACCTTAGTAAAAGGTCCCCTTAGATTGTGAACCCATAGGGACAGAGAAAGCACTTGCTTATAATATATGGTATATCAAATCTATTACCCTTATTATATCATAAATTGCAAATGTTAAATATTAATTATCAAATATATGCAAATTATATTCAATTTTTCTTTCCTTTTGATAATGGTATTGATCAGGCCATTAGAAACTTCAAGATATTTTTGTTTCCATCACCAATTGGTTCAAATTGAATAGAGTAGGTTAGGAAAACTGAAATTTTGTTGAGAGAAGAAGTATTTCAGGTCTCCATTAACTTTCAGCTAGGTCAAGGCATGATTCTAATTGTTTATAATGCTTGAAGACTGGGAGTTGTTCTAGATTCTAAATTGTCTTTCATAGAATGGATACATAATGTAAGTTTGCATATGCTAAATAGATTAAAAAGATGTATTTCACTGGAGGATTTTAGGTCTGTTGTAAAGTATCTTATTTTGAGTGGATTAGATTACTGTAACTCACTATGGCCTCCTTTTACTGTCACTGGTAAAAGGACTTTAAAAAAATGGAAATGGCAGTGTGGTAAGTGTAACACTTGCCGCATGGACACTCCTGGGGGAAGTCTTTACTGCTTCTTATTTAGAAGGCAGTAAGGGTTCCCACACTAACCTGGTGCGAAACAGTCAGTATGCGGCGCTGCCCAATTACCGCCAGGTAAGCCCCCAACGCTAAAAAAATTTAAATAATTTTTGGTGCCAGTAATGCCACATAGTGGGAGTCGGCACTACTGCCAGGCTCCTGCAGTAGCCCAGTGGTAGGGCTGAATTGCCATATGGCATGCCTATTGTAGCCCTACCCTGGCTTGATAAAAAGGCCTCTATATTTATGGTTACTGGTTTTGGGCATAAAGGCATATTCAGAATGCAGCTGTGCAATTGATCTCAGGTTGTTCTAATTTTGAGTCTACTGCTCCAGTTTTCTATCGACTTCACTGGTTACCTATTAATGAGAGAATTATATTTAAAAGTTTACTTCTCATTCATAAGGCAGTAAAGCAAGAATCAGCTTTCTATCTTGCTATTGTTCTTAAAATTTATTCACTTTATAGACAGTTAAGATCAGAGGGTACCTGGGAACCACAGATCTACATAACATTACTGTGCACACAGATTTAGCTACACAAAAACAAGGGTGAGAACAAAGCATGCCCAGGCTGTAGTTTTCAAATTGAACTATTTATTTTATTTTATTTATAAATCATTCTTTAATAGTGTCTCAGAACAATATATAGCAACCAGCCATAGCAATTAAAATTATAATTGAACAATATAAATCAACACACCAGTAAACAGAGCAGAAGAAGGCAAATAAACACACAGAGCATAATTTTTAACTGGTTCCCTAGAATGAGAAGGAAAAAAAAGTGCCTATTTGCAACCTCTTTTGTAAAGTAGCACACCTATGGGGCTCATTTTTGAAAGAGAAAAACGTCCAGTGTCATAAAGCAAAATTTGGACAGATTTAGGTATTTTTGAAACCTGTTTTGCAGATGTCTATCGATACATTTTGTCTGCGATGCATCCTAATCACAAAGGAATGTGTTGGGGGCATTTTGAAGGCAGGATTAGAGTGGGTTTAGGGCGTACCTAACACTTTGACGTTTTACAGCAATAATGGAACAAAACCAAAATGTCTAGGGAAAAAAAACTTCAATGTTTTGGTCTAGACCTATTTTTACAATGAATAAGAAACAAAAAGGTGTCCTAAATGACCACTGGAGGGATTCAGGGATGACCTTCTTACTCCCCCAGTGATCACTGACCCCTTTCCACTCCCCAAATTGTGAATAAAATGGTACTCACCAGCATCTATGACAGCCTCAGTTATAGCCAGGTCCATTAGAACAGCATGCAGGTCCCTGGAGAGTAGTCGTAAGTCGAGGGTGTAGTGCACTGTAGACAGATGGATCCAGGCCCATACCTCCTCCTACCTATTACACTTGTGGTAGAAACTATGAGCCTTCAAAAACTCACAGAAAAACACACTGTACCCACATATTGGTTCCCCTTCACATATAAGGGCTATTGTAGTGTTGTACAATTGGGGGTAGTGGGTTTTGGGAGGGCTCAGCAGACAAGATAAGGGAGCAAAGGTGAGATATGTACCTGGGAGCATTTATATGAAGTCCACAGCAGTGCTCCCTATGGTGCCCCATTGCTCTCCTAGGGTGTCTGGGGGACCAGTCTGCAAAAACTGCTGACCCCTCCTTCATCCCAATGACTTGATTGTCTTTGTTTTTCATTTCTGCTTTTTTTATTTTTTTAAATGGCCTGAAAAGATAAACATACAGAGCACAAACCCTTATTACAAACAGTATTTTTTTTAAAGAAAAGGAAGACATTTTGCTTTTTCAAAAATGGTTACATTTGCTGCTCAGATTTGGGACATGTGGAGGGGCATAATTGAACGAGGCGCCCATGTTTTCCTGAGGGCGTCCTCACAGGACGTCCCTGTGAAGGGGTGGGGAAACACTTATTATTGAAACAAGATGGGTGTCCATCTTTTATTTCAATAATACGGTCAGGGATGCCCAAATCTCAACATTTAGGTCGAACTTAGAGATGGTCATCCCCGGTTTTCGGCGATAATGGAAACCGAGGACGCCCATCTCAAAAACAACCAAATCCAACTCATTTGGTTGTGGGAGGAGCCAGCATTTGTAGTGCACTGGTCCCCCTGACATGCCAGGACACCAACCGGGCACCCTAGGGGGCACTGCAGTAGACTAACTGATGCACTAACTGAACGGAAGAAGCCCTTCCCTTACCGATCCCTTAGCGATTCGGAAAGGAACGGGCATGCATGAAGGAAATCGCATGCAAATCAGCTGCTGGCTGTTAGCTCATTTGCACACAATTTCCTTCCTAAGGAGAGGAAGCCAGTGCAGAGCAGCCAAGCGTTATGCGTGGTTACTGCGTGCATGCCAAAGATGGCTTCATACATGCAGACAAGCTGCGTGTATAATAGCCGTCTACAACCTTAAAAAACACAAGTCCAGGTGAAAATGTCCAAGTGCTTGTCAGAGACCTCTTTTTTTTTTTTTTTTTTAGTATGGGTGAAGGACGTCCAAGTGTTAGGTGCTCCCAAAATGTGGATGTTTCTGTGAGAAAGATGTCCATGCCTTTACTATGCCTCTGACACCACCTTTATTTATTTGGATTTTGGATCACAAGTAGCAGCACTGGGATTTGAACTGGCTATCTCTGGATTGCAAGACCAGTACTCTAACCACTAGGCCACTCCTCCACTCCCTTGAAATTTGGCTGTCCCTGTGGGAGGGGGGGCAGTTCAGGACATCCAAAATGTTTGAAAGGACTTCCATGCGTTCGATATGCCTCAGCTCACACACACACACACACACACACACACACACACACACACACACACACACACACCTCCCCCCCCCCCAGGGACCTGCATATTGCTGCGATGGACCCGAGTATGATATTTGGGGCTGGCAAAAAAGTTTTTAAAGTTGTTTTTTTCAGGGTGGGAGGGGGTTAGTCACCACTGGAGGAGTTAGGGGAGGTCATCCCCGATTCCCTCCAGTGGTCATCTGGTCAGTTTGGGCACCTTTTTGAGGCTTGGTCGTAAGAAAAAATGGACCAAGCAAAGTCGCCCAAGTGCTCGTCAGGGACGCCCTTCTTTTTTCCATTATCGCTCGAGGACGCCCATGTGTTAGGCATGCCCCAGTCCCGCCTTCGCTACGCCTCCGACACGCCCTCAACTTCGGTTGTCCCCACGACGGGAAGCAGTTGCGGAGGCCCAAAATCGGCTTTAGATTATGCCGATTTAGGTGACCCTGAGAGAAGGACGCCCATCTCCCGATTTGTGTTGAAAGATGGGCGCCCTTCTCTTTCGAAAATAAGCCTGGTGGTGCAAAACATCCAAAGTCCATCTTAGATGTCATTTCGAAAATGCCCCTCCTCATTTATTTATAAACTATTAGCACAAATTCTACAGATATCATGGGTAAAATGAGCCTGTGTACATTTGCACACCTACAACATGAATTACACCTTTTAAACAGTCCTCCCCTGTCTTTCCTCAATCTCAGACACAGAGAAGAAGAGAACCAACACAGATATAAATACACACATACTAATACACCTACTCATACACAAAGATGCATATGCAATCATTCAAACACACACACACACACACACACATGCTTGCACTGATACAAACATACATGAATGTGTATGAGGTGAAATGAAAAGTATTGCCCCACCTTCCTAATTGGTCAAAAAATGGCAGCATTAACATGCTACACATTTTGTTCTTTGACATCTCTTCCTTCACCTCAGTTGCAGTGGCATAGCTAGGTAGGGCCAGGGGAGCCTGGGCCCCCAAATTTGCTCAGGGCCCCTGGTTGGCTGGCAGGAGTCCCCAACCCTGCCAGCTGAAGACTTTGTCCTGTGCTGGTCTGCGGCGGTGCTGTCGCATTGCCTGCCCTGTTTTCTCTTCCCCCATGTTGGCATGCACCTTTTAGTGAAACTGAACATTCTCAGTTTCAATAAAAGGAGCATTCCGAACATGAGAGGAAGAGAGAGCAGGGCAGGCAAAGTGGCGGTGCTGGAGATCAGTGCTGGATGAAGTCTTCAGCTGGCAGGGGTTGGGGACCCTCACCAGCCAAGGTATTTGTGGCGGCGGTGCATCAGCTGGTGGGGGTTGGGGACCCCTGCTAGCCAAGATGTACAGCAGCGGAAGTGAGCGGTGGAGGGGGGCGGCAGGCTGACAGGCTGGTGGGGGGGGGGGGCAGCAACCAAAATGTGCCTCCCCACCTTGGGCTCTGGCCCCCTCCCACCTCGAGGTCTGGCTACGCACCTGAACTGAATATGTGTCATCTATTATTTCAGCAGGCCTTCATTTGTATCAGCCAGAGAGATCTCTTAGATTTGCTGATTCCAACTTGTTTGATAGTCCATCGTTTCGAGTAGTATGTCTTGAACAACATAGAAATGCCATTTTTTATATCATGGGACCTACATTATGGAACAAATTGCCAGTCTTCTTGAGAATGATCAGATCATTGACTCAATTTAAAAAAAATTAAAAACATATCCTTTTATTATGCTTTTAATTCCAACTGAATGAGTAACACTGGAATGAGTAACACTGTCAAGCTAAATTTAAATGGGAAGAATTAATGACTATTGTTTTATGTGTTTTTCTGTTAATTTGTATGTTAGCTTGTACACCGCATAGAATGGTAGATATTGCTTTATAAAAGTGTTGTAAATAAACCAGACCATTACATTGCAACCCTGAAAACTATGAAAGAACGATTGAGAAGAGTTCAGAAGCACAAGAAGGAAATTTTGTTGCAACATAACAATGCTAGGCCTCACCCAGCATGAAACACCACTGAGGCAATAGTGAAGATGGGTCTCACAAGATTTGTGAAAGACAAGAGTAAATGAATAGCCATTGGATACAGCAGAAAATGACAGCTCAGTCTTTACCCACAAAAGTTCCACTACTAAACGATAAAGTTAGGTATGCCAATTGTGAGTTGATACCATTAAAAGTATTACATGGTTTGAACCCAATATTTGCATAATTTGATTTTTCTCATTTTATATGGAGATTTTCACTTATGGTGTATGTCTTTTGAGTGGAGTTTAATTGACCAAGTTTTTTTCAATTTTTTTCATTATGTTGATTTTGTCCTGGGTTTTTTTTCCTCCACTAGGTGTTTCTAGTCTATTTATAAAGCAGTTTTTACAGGTTCGATAAGTACAGGTCAATCCAATGACATTACTGGAGATCCTCAGTAGAATTTGAATTAAATGATCAGGCCTAAGGGGCTTTGAGGCTTGTGTGCGTTGCTGCCTACTTACCACCGGATAACTGCTCAATTAAAAAATTGGGTCCTATTTTCCCTAGTGTGGGAAATGGCATGCATTAGGGCCGGACCTACCATCTGTGCCTGTGTTGGGCCGGCGGTAACTCCAAATTGGCATGTGATAAGCTCGCGTTGGGCTTACCGCCGTTTAATAAAAGGGTTCCCTAATATGTACCGGCTCAAACCAGCCAGTAACTTCTAATATGGAGTTAGCCTTATTGAGGGACAATACACTGAATTGCTTAGCTAGACTCTGTTATACTACTTCTGAGACACTGCAAATTAAATGCCCACATGGGAATGCCTGTCTGATTGGTCCTGTCAGCATCATTGGGCTCAAATGCAAACAATTATAAAAATAGTTTTCACAGTTTGACCAAACAGCACTGACAACTGTGAATTTCTGTGCTAAAACAAAGAGTGGTCACTTTTTGCCATTCTTTAGGAGTTTTTCTTGACCTGACATTTTGCATTACTGCTTTGGCACCTTGCCATTACTGTTCCTCCAGGCATTTGCTCAGGATATTAGTGGACATATTATCTTTGAGCTGTAATCCTTGGTAGCACATCTGTGACTCAGACCTCACCGGACATTATATTTTCTTGATTAGCTGATCCTCTGTTCACCTCTTCACCTCTGCTTGCTGTCTAATTCCAGGTCAGCTGGAGCCAGGGTAAGAAGAAACATTTCAGTCACAATTGTGGAACCAGAGGAGTTTCTGGATCTTGAACCTGCCACTAAAAGGTTGTATGGTTGGTTTATGAAAACTCATAAAGCTCAGAGATCAGGTTGATAACATTTTTTATTAGTCTGTGAAACGTGGGTCAGAATATCAGATATTTGGGGTTTTCTTTCTAAAAATCAAAGACATAACTATTAGTTGTAAGAGAGAATTTTGTAATAGAACTACAGCTAGGGATTTGCTTAATGCTTTTATTATTTATGCTTCCATGCTACATTAAATTATCATATTTACAGAATCTCTCAGATGCAGTCATTTATTAACATGCACACTCACATGCACACACAAACTATTTGCCCCACAGGTGGTACAATTTGTGGGATGGTGGGGCTGTTGCAGAGGGGTGTTTTTAGGGGTGGAGCCATTTCCAGTGTGGTGGTACAGTTCTGGAGGGCAGTGTTAGGGGGTAGGGGCAGTTTGCAGGATGGTGGGACTGATGCAGGGAGATAGCTTTTTGGGTAGACAGTTTATATAGGGTGGTAGTTTTTTTGGAGCAGGGTGGGGGAGAGTAGAGAACACGAAGAAGCAGATTAAAAGAAGTAATTCCTTAACTGCTATTATTCACTGCACCTAAGTTTCTATGCTGCAGTATCTTCAACTCCTCCCGCAGATATGTATTAGGCCATTTTTTTTGGGGGGGGGGGCTTAATTGCCTGGAACCCCCAGTATGATTTGGCCCATTTTCATACTCAATGTATCTTTTTCCTGATTCTTTTCCCACACCAAGGGCCCTGTTTACTAAGGTACGCTAGCATTTTTAGCGCACACTAAAAATTAGCGTGCACTAACATAAGAGACACCCATATATTCCCATGGGTGTCTCTATCATTAGCATGTGCAAATTTTTTGCGTGTGCTAAAAACACTAGAATGCCTAGAGCGCTGCTTAGTAAACAGGGCTCCAAGTTTTATCTCATTCTCTTACATTTTCAAAGACTTATTTTGCCCTCAGACAAACTGATGTTTGACCCCCTATTCCTTCCAACGTCTGTTGGGTTGGACAGAATAAAAAGGGCAGAAAGCACAAGGGTTTAGTGGACCCCTTTTCTGGTCTCCTCTCCCCATGCATCTTTAAGATGTGAGGCAGGAATGATATACTCACTCCTGCCTCTGCACCTCCATCTTGAAAAATGGCAGCAGCTGACCCCATGAGGTGTGTCCCTTTTCCCTAATCCCAGCAGCTTGGAAAATCTGGCCTGGAATACAGATTGTTTTCCTTTCATGTTTTCTGTGATGGGATATATATCTCCTCATAACTGTAATTTAGAGTAATAGTGAGTAGGCCCACATACATAGCATTACAATAGCTGAAGGTATGATTAGCAAGTTGTAAACTATTTAGTTTGCCTGTCAAGGATCAATTTGCAGTATATCAAATGACTGGAAACAAATAAAATAAATAAACACTGTTTGTGTCACTGATCTAAATGTGCTAGCAATTGTAAAAAAGAGAGAGCGAGCACCTCACAAGCCAATACTTTAGAAGAAAATATTTGCTTATGAGCAACTATCTCCAAAGTATCCCTGCAAAATAAGCAAGTCAGGATATTCCAGTAGAGTGGTTGTGGCAAAGGATGAACTAGACAAAATATCAAAATTCAGATCAGATTCACCATGAAGTGTACAAATGGCAACTTAGAAAACAATGGTGAACACCCAGGAAAACAATGTAGTATGATATTGAAAATGTTTTTTTAGTATCACCTTTTTGTCCAGTCTTTTCAAATTTATATTTAATATAAAAAAGGAGAAAACAGTTGGGAAAGGTTGGTACGGCTAGGTCTCCAGAAGTCATTGGACCTAAGCCATCTTGTCTTGACCTTCTTTGTGATGAGAGCTGTAGTATTGTTCCAGTGCTCCAAAGATTTGGGTCATTTTGATGCGGTGAGAGCTGCTTGACTTCCATAACACTGGGAAATCCACAATATGCAGTAAATAACACTTTAACTAAGCTAAGTGTATTTCTGTTTTCTCAACACATAACTGTGAATTTTTTTTTGATATGATTAAAGCAATAAGTAAGATTCTGAAGGTTTTTTTAGACCTATAATTACTTTTTTATTGGTTGCAGACAAAAAAAGTCTTTACACTAAAGAACTATGCTATCATAGGATTTTCTGCACCAAGTTGATGAAGTTTTTTCCTCATTTTTTATATAAATAAAAATTTTAAAAGACTGTACTAAAAGGTGATACTAAAAAACAAGTTTTTTCCCCCAATATTTTTCTACAAAAGATTAACTAGCACAGATGGATTTAAACAGAACATGCAAATACGAAGGACTTCAAGCTTCTTGTATCATCAGCTAATAAGCAAGTTGTGGCAACAAATAATTGCAATTTCAATAAATATAATAACAAATTAAAGGGGTCTTTTACTAAAGCTTAGCTCAAATTATCTGCAGCAGGGCCCATTTTATTCCTATGGGCCCTGCTGCAGATAACTCGAGCTAAGCTTTAGTAAAAGACCTCCTAAAAGAATGTTTAGAAACATATCTATATACAGTATATGAATGCCAGAATAAAAAAAAAAGACTGAACAATTAGGATATATGGCACTAATTCATGAAGCAGACTTTATCCTCCAAATTCTATAAATGTCACTTAAATTGTGCACACAAATTTGGGCTTGTGCCCAATTTGTGCATGCAATTTAATTGAATAATGAGCCAATTAGCATTATAATTTAGGTCCTATCAATTATAGGAACTAATCAGAATTAATTAAAATTTACACGTGTAAATTTACGCAGTCGGATCCAGTTTTTTTAAAATAAGAATTACTGTTTCCAGGTGGGCATGTCATGCTGCATCAGATTTTACAATTGTTTTTGGTGTTTTGGAGTTTTTAAAATTGATTCCATTTTTAATTAAGTTGATGCCAAAACATCCTTTTTCAGCTGTACAGTTCTATTTTCAGCCTCCTCTTACTTTTTAAGGATCCATTATATATATTTTATAACCCTTCAGTATGCCATGTTTGAAATCAAAGACATCCAAGTCTAAAACATTCAAATTCAAGCCATTTGTACATGGGAGGAGCCAGCATTTTTAGTACACTGGTCCCCCCCTGCAGTGGACTTCATAAAATGCTCCCAGGTACATAGCTCCCTTACCTTGTGTGTTGAGCCCACCAACCCCCCCCCCCCCCCCCCCAAAACCTACTACCCCCAGCTGTACACCACTACCATAGCCCTTACGGTTGAAGGGGGGCACCTATATGTGGGTACAGAGGGTTTCTAGTGGGTTTTGGAGGGCTTGCTGTTTCCTCCACAAATGTAACAGGTGGGTCCATCTGTCTGAAGTGCACTGCACCTACTACTAAACTACTCCAGGGACCTGCATGCGCTGTCATGGACCTGAGTATGACATCTGAGGCTGGCAAGTAATATTTTTAATCATGTTTTTTGAGGGTGGGAGGGGGTTAGTGATCACTGGGGGAGTAATGGGAGGCCATACCCGATTCCCTACAGTAGTCATCTGGTCATTTCTGGCACCTTTTTGTGCCTTATTCGTAATAAAAACAGATCTGGGTGAAAACGTCCAAGTTTCAGTCCTGGACGTCTTTGCTTTTTTCCATTATGGCTCAAAGACATCCAAGTCTTAGCAACGTCCAAGTCCCACCTCGACCATTCCTATGATATACCCTCTTGAGATTTGGACATACTTGCGACGGACTTCTGAGAAAGACGTTCAAAATTGGGTTTTGATTATACCGATTTGGACATCTCTGTGAGATGGATGTCCAAATGCCAATTTATGTCACTTTTTGGACGTCCATCTCTTTTGAAAATGAGCCTGATAGGTGCCTATGTATCTGTCTTAAATAGCACCTATATAAGTGCCTGTTACACAGTAACATAGTAACATAGTAAGTGATGGTAGATAAAGACCTAAATGGTCCATCCAGTCTGCCCAGCAGTCACATTCATTATCAATTCAAGATTAAATCAACATCCGTGATATTATATACTTGATTATGGTCTTTCTTTGTTATTTCTGGGACATAGACCATAGAAGTCCACCCAGCTCTGTCCTTATGTTCCAACTACTTGACTTGCCGTCAAAGCCCACTCCAGTTTATCCGAATCCGCGTTGTCATTTCGGGGACACAAAACATAAAAGTCTCCCCGGCATTGTCCTCATGTTCCAAATTACTGGAGTTTCTGTCAAAGTTCTCTCCAGCCCATCCTAAACCGAATTCCTATATATGGGACTCGGACCGTATAAGCTAACCCAGCACTGGCCTTAGTAGATACAGCCAGAGTTGCCATCTAAGCACCACTTGATAGGCAAACACATATGGAACCATTTAAGTTTTGTTTTTTATTCCATTCATTTTCTAATTAGATATCATCTTGCCTTCTTAAACTAGGCATCCATTTATAAAATTATCCTCCAATCCTCCATGGGGGGGGGGGGGGGGTAATTTTATAATAGGTGTCGATGAGAGTGGTGTGAAAGGGAACCTACTTTAAGCCTATTCTGTAAAGGTAAGATAGACATCTACATAAATAAGTTCCAAGATTTAGCACCAACAGCACACACATGATGAATCCCAAAATCCCAAATTTACACCTACTCTGATAAAACATAAATTTGTTCATGTCTATGGCTTCTTTAAAAACTATATACATGCTTAGCAACTCCACCTCCATTCTGCCGAACTACTTCCTTGGGAATGCCTCACAGTTCACTGTAAAAGTAGCTGCATACTCTAAGGGCAATTCTATAACTGGACACTCAAATTTAGGTGTCACGTGTGTGTAAATGCACAGAGTACTGACACTTTTGCTGGTAAGTATACTTATGCCTGTAAGTGGCAGCAAAGTGACTAAGCACTATTTTGCAAGGACACACATAAGTGGCATAGTAAAGTGCTATTTTGTAAGAACACACGTAAGTGGCATAGCATATGAATGCCTCTGTATCGCTCCATGATGCAACCTCACCTTGAGTATTGCATTCAATTCTGGTCGCCACATCTCCAAAAAGCTATAGCAGAATTAGAAAAGGTTCAAAGAAGAGCAACCAAAATGATAAAGGGGATGGAACTCCTCTCATATGAGAAAAGGCTAAAGAGGTTAAGGCTCTTCAGCTTGGAAAAGAGATGGCTGAGGGGGATATGATTGAGGTCTACAAAATCCTGAGTGGTGTAGAACAGGTAAAAGGGAATCATTTTTTTTTTCACTATTTCAAAAATTACAAAGACCGGGGGATGCTCAATGCAATTACATGGACACACTTTTAAAACAAATAGGAGGGAATATTTTTTCACTCAAAGAATAGTTAACCTCTGGAACTTACTGCCAGGGGATGTGGTAACAGTGGTTAGTGTATCTGGGTTTAAAAAAGGTTTGGATAAGTTCCTGGAAGAAAAGTCCATACTCTGTTATTAAGATGGACATGGGGGAAGCCACTGCTTGTCCTGGGATAGGTAGTATGGAATGTTGCTACTAACTGGGTTTCTGCCAGGTACTTGTGGACTGGATTGGTCACTGTTGGACGCAGCAAACTGGGCTAGATGGACAATTGGTCTGACCATATTGGCTATTCTTATGTTCTTAATCACTAACCAGTTTTCTCCAAAGAAAAAGTGTCAACAATAGACTGCAAAGCAATGATTTTCGACTCTGACCCTTACGGATCTCAAAAAGCATGACCTTAAAGATACCACACATAGGACTGGAGTCTGTAAATGATGCCTAAAAATCAGCGCTGAAAAAAATAGCACTTAGCACCAAGAACCACAACTACTTTAAGGTGTGACCATTTACACCAACGAAAACCTGGTGTAAATCCCCAAACGTAAATTAGGCACAGATCCCTCTAATTTTTATAACAATGCGCACACATTTTAAGAATGCCCCCAACCTGGTCATGCTCTTTCCATGGCCACAACCCCTTTCACATCCATGCCTAGAACTTACTCATACTTCTTTGTAGAATACGCCTAAATAGATACATGCATAAATTCTAATTATGGCCAATTAGTGCTGCTAATTGCTTGATATTGCCCAGTTATCAGTGCTGATTGGCTCGTTATTCAATTAAGTTGCAATTGCAGCTCATGATGCCATATATAGAATCCAGGGGCTAGGGGGAAACTCTATAAATGGCACTCAAATATAGATGCAGGAAATGTTTGGCACCAAGCATTGTTCTATAAAGGGTGTGTGCCCTTTATAGACGAGCACTTAGTGGCAGTTTCTACACCCAACTCTGGGTGTTAGACTTATGCCTGCTGAAACCTGGTGTAAATCCTGGTGCCCAAGCTGGATATGGATAAGCAATCCATCTATTTACTGGTTCAACTAATCATTAACAACAATGACTCAGAATATATCTCCTACAAACCTTCTTACCCTCCATGCTCTTCCCGACTTCTCCTTTATCGCCCCACCTCCTTACCTATCCCTATCCTTTCTCTCACACCTCTTCTATCCCATTTACTCATTGTTCATTTGTCCTATCACATACCTCCTTTGTTGATTCTGATACTACAGATTGTATTCTCTTGTTGCTATGTAAGCCACATTCAGCCTGTGATGAGCGGGAAAGCGCAGGGTACAAATAAATAAATAAATAATTCTATAACACAGCCTGAAACTTTAGGCACACTGGGCCATATTCTATAAGTAGGCATGTAAATTTCAGAATGTCCAAAAAACTCCCATTTCCCTGCCCATAACATGCCCCTTTTTGCTTGCTCACATTAAAAGTTCAGTGCACATCATTACAGAATACGCTTAGCGAATTGTGCACCTAAATTCTAATCAATGCCAATTAGAGCTCATTATTGCTTGTTAAGTGCTGTTATCAGCACTCATTATCTTATTAAGCCAGTTGAGTTGCACGTATTGTTATATAATACGCGCCTCTGCACCTAATTTAGGCATTGGGATTTATGCCAAGTAAAATGTGGCTTAAATGGCCATGACTAAATTTTGTTGCATGGAGAGGCGCTCGGCATATTCTATATACCGCATGGAAATTTAAGCCCGTTCTATAAAATAAAGGTGTGCTTTACAGAATACACTACACATACTTTATTCCCCATGAAATTTCCAGGTTCCATATACAGAATCTAACACTATACCCAGTGCTTTTTTTGTAGAAAAAAAGGTGCCGGTACTCATTATGGGTGGGGTCACCACATATGGCTCCACCCCTATGATAGCCACACCCACATTAGCCATACCCCTTATACCAGTCATGGCGCATATAAACAGACATCATATCCCACTCAAAGCAGGCTCAATGCGGCTTACATAGTAATAGGGATAACAGGATCTTGATGAGAAAATAAAAGTTAAATATAGCAGAAAAACAAAAGTGGTAGGCAGGTAGAGAAAGACAGGGGTGAAGGAGTAGGAGAGGTGCAAGCAGGGGTAGAAGAGGCAGGAGGAGGAAGGGTAAAGGATAAGCAAAAGCAGATGAACAGAAAACATAGACTCAGCAATGTGATTAGGTATATTGTTTTCACTACACAATATAACTAAAAAGAAATAGCCAGAGAAACAGACAAGATACGAATTCTTTTCACTGATACAATATGATTTCCCACAATTTTTAGAGCAACAGGAGTGATTTAAGCCTGATTTCTAATCAAAGAAGCTAGAAATCACCCTCTCCCTCTTCCTTTAATAGCCTTGATTAGCAAATTCGACTAACATATTTTCTGTACTCACAAGAAAGTTTTAATTGCAAAAGAAATAAGAAGTTGATGGCAAAAGAAGAAAGTCATCCCATAGCATTCTGATGTTAGTTTCACTGTCTGTGCTAGACTATGGTCAGAAAAGGAAATAAACCAGAGTGCTCACTACTTAATTTACCTCCTCATCTGTGTTAAAGGGGGACAGGGAGCTTTGCATGGCTCTGACAAATGTCAGAAACTTGAGCCACCTATGCTATTTGCATGCTGTAACAGATAACAGGCTGTTGTACTGTATATATGAAACTCCGGCTGTTTTTTTGGTTGCTAGTGCACTGAGCTCATTTGGCCTAGCTCAGATTACAGACAGAGAGGGTAAAAAAGTTGCATCAGTGTTCCCAGGCTGATCGCTGATTGGAAGGTGGCCTATGCATAGAAACTAGTTGCTGAAGTAATGAAAGCAGAGCGCTGCTGCTAGGAGGGCAACTGCCGCTGCCAGGACCTTCAAAACAGGTTTAGCTTTTCCAAGTTTCTTGACTAGTTCCCCCATCAGTGCCATCCATCTGGAATGCCCCGCTCATTTCAGGATATGTGCCTGTAGGCAGCGAACAGCGATTGAGAGAGGCTGGCAGCATCGGAGCTTCCCTCTGCGAGTCCCACCTATGCGGAAACAGGAAGTTGAAAGAAAGTAGGCGGGACTCATAGAGGGAAGCTCTGACTCAGCCAGCCCCTCAATTGCTTTATTGCTTCATAGCAGGCAGGCAGTGGAGAAGGACGGGCTGGGGAAAGAATCAATATAAGGGGAGGGCAGGGGGGATAGAGGGGAATCGCTGGACATGGATGGGAGGGGAGGGCAGGGGAGAGAGGATGGAAAATTGTTGGACAGTAGGGGAGTGCCGGGAAAAAGGTGCCAGTACGCCTTACCGTTGCGTACCGGCACAAAAAAAGCACTGACTATACCATTTACGCACACCCTTACAGGATAGTGCATAGTAGCTTTGTTGCCACTTACTTGCATTTAGTGTACACTTATCTGCAGAAGTGCTAGTATTCTGTACGTTTATGTAGGCAAGTACAGCATGAATGCGGGTGCCCACATTTCCCTGTAATGGGGTAATTAATTTTATGACAGGCTGCCTAACCTCTGCAGCATGTATGTACAAAATTATACCAGTATTATAAGAGAAAGTATTAAATCTTTCCCCACTGAAAATTATCTCCACACATTTATACCTGCTAGTTAGTACACACATAGTAACATAGTAACATAGTAACATAGTAACATAGTAACATAGTAGATGACGGCAGAAAAAGACCTGCATGGTCCATCCAGTCTGCCCATGACAAACTCATATGTGTATACCTTACCTTGAATTTGTACCTGTCCTTTTCAGGGCACAGACCATATAAGTCTGCCCAGCAGTATTTCCCGCCTCCCAACCACCAGTCCCGCCTCCCATCACCGGCTCTGTTACAGACCGTATAAGTCTGCCCTCCCCTATCCTCGCCTCCCAACCACCACCCCCTCTTCCCCCCAACTGCTCCGCACACACACATTTCCCAGTTCATTTTAATTACATTAGCACATATTTTATAAAATATACACATAGATTCTAACCCCCTTTTTAATCTTGCCCCTAAGAATGCCTCAATACATGTCAGAAAAACCTATGCACATAGAGGCTGTATATGCATAAGCTTATTTGCATATAGCCTTACAGCTCTTTCTGCACGCAAAACACTGTTTTACCTACAAAAATGCCACACTTTACATACATTTGGTTATAAAACAGGATTATCTTATATTCTTGGGTTAGTAAGAAAACCAGATCAGTTTGAGAACTATGACCACGGATGTTCAATCTGCTTTAAATCATTATAGAAGATATCAATGAATGCTAGTGAACTGAAAGTTAAAAAAAAAAAACATGGGCAAACAGGAAAGCTAAGAGCACAGTTGTTCTGATCCAAATCTTCATCGCTCTAGAGTTCAAGAAGTTAGTTCATTCTGTACTATACTTGTATTCCATCATCTGCTATTGTAGGTGGAAGTCGGAAGCCAGAACAAAAGATGAAACAGGAGGAGTGTGAAGTGCAGGAACAATGGAGCAACAAGCTTCAGGCTTCCTTTGCTTTATAAACTGAACATATGGGAGAATGCAGATGGACTTTTTGACAACCTCAACTAATTGGCAGAATATAAAGAATAAAGCCCCAGAATTACCTGATGCTCAGTAACGTGCATGAACACCCATTCCCTTTCTGCAATGTTTACATTTGGATGGCGGATAGATTGTGGTCATTGGGAGAGGGTTCAGCCAATCAGTGGCTAGGAGAATTTTGACGTGGTGAAGGAATTTTGTGGTCTCTCTGTCCCTCCTGGTTCGTGGTTGGCCTGATTTAATGGGGGTGGGTGAATTGTCACAGCTTTGCGGTGGTAAGAAGATATGCCCTGGAATGTTTCTGCAACATGAGTTTAATCATTTGATATCTGAGCACAGACTATGGATATTATCTTGTGTCACCCTTGAGGATTTGAATTTTGTGCATCTATGAATAATTTATGATGGCATTTGATTCGAATGTCCCTCTGTGTCACCATGGGGGATATAGATGGTTAAAGTTATGCAGAGCTGCCACGTTACCCATTCCAGGACAGAGACTTTTTGGCCAGTTCTGGTATTATCCCAAAGCAGTGTAGTATTTGTAGTTCCTGATTCTATCCATTGCAATCAGTGCTGTAGGTCCCGTGGAGGGGCATAATTGAACGCGAACACCCATCTCCCTGGGCGTCTATGTCCGAAAACGGGTATGTGAAGAAGCGGGACAGACCGTATTTTCGAAAAAAATGGGCGTCCATCTTTTGTTTCGAAAATACGGTTTGGACGGACCAAATGCCATGGATTTGGTCCTTTCTGAGCTGGGCATTTTTTTTTTTTTTGCGATAATGGAAAATAAAAACGTCCAGCTCAGAAACGTCCTAATCCAAGCCATTTGGTCATGGGAGGGACAAATGTACAACACTGCCATAGCTCTTAGGGGTGAAGGGGGCAACTACAAGTGGGTACAGTGGTTTCCAGAGGCCTCCCATTTACCACCACAAGTGTTACAAGTGGGGGGGGGGGGGGATGGGCCTGGGTCTGCCTGCCTGAAGTGCACTGCAGTACCCACTAAAAGTGCTCCAGGGACAGGACTTGTTGCTGCTGTATAACTTTGGCACACCAGTTGACACCTGAAGACTAATCTCGCTGAAAACGTCCTTTATTTGAATAAGCACCTTTACTCACAGTTAACTGCAGATCAGAGGTTGTGCCCCACTGGCAACGAATCTCGCTGGTACTAAGATTAGCAGTAGGTCTGAGCTGGCAGAATGGTGTACAATGCCCTCTTTCAGCAACATTCAAGGTAAGAAGTAAGTGCTATAACGTGGCTAACACATGAACAGGATCTAAAATTGGCTTTCAAAAATGGCCACTACCTCATGGACTACCGGAAACAAAACAGGGCACACTCTGACCCAGTAAGCAGGGGGAAAAGCACCATGGGAGTAGCGCCTACCAACTACCAACATCGTGAGCATTTAACACAAGCTAGTGGAATCACAGAGCCCAATACCCTACACCCACCACAATGCATTGCTGATGTGACTCTGCAGTGCCCTTAACAGAAAAGGTGTCACATTCACCCGAGACCCACATCAGAACCAGGGAAAGGCTGTCACAGGATAGAACACATTCTGCTGTCATGGAGGTGGGTACAGAATTTGAGGCTGGCATACAGGTTGGGAAAAAAAGTTTGTAAAGTGGGTTTTTTTTGGTGGGAGGGGGTTAGTGACCACTGGGGGAGTCAGGCAGGTGATCCCCAATTCCCTCCAGTGGTCATCTGGTTAGTTGGGGCACTTTTTTGGGACTTGTTCGTGAAAAAAAAGGGTCCAAAAAAGTGAGCCAAAATTGTGGTAAAAACACTTTTTTTTCGATTATCAGCTAAAGACGCCCATCTCTCCTCAGCCGATAACCACGCCCCAGTCCCACCTTCGCCACACCTCCGACACGCCCCCATCAACTTTATTCGTTCCTGTGACAGAGTGCAGTTGAAGACGCCCAAAATCGGCTTTCGATTATACCAATTTGGGCGCCCGCAAGAGAAAGACACCCATCTCCCTGATTTAAGTCGGAATATGGGCGTTTTTCTCCTTCGATTATAAGGTGGATAATGCACCAGGATGATGTTGGGAGAAAACCTGGACTGGCCAAAAAGTCTCCCTCCTGGATTGGGTAACTTGGGTGATCTGGTTATGTATGTTAACTGCTTGACTAGTATGTCACCATCTAGTCAAGAAATTCTAGATTCATTTATATGTTTGATGAAAGGGCATGATATTTATTGAGTAGAAATTTTTGGTTAAAGAATATTTAATAAAGCTGTGGTCCTGTTTTTTTTCCATAAATATTATGTATGAATTGTGTTGGAAAGGGGAAATGGAATTGTGAATTGCATACATTTAAGCCTTAGCATAGAATGAAAAATAAATATGTTTACAATAATATGCAATTGGAGAGTGTGTGTGCATCTGAAACAGAATGACCAGTTATAAGAGTATATATAATAGGATTTAAGTATGACAGACATGACTATTTAAAACTGTTCCATGGCAAAGCTTGGTGAATGTGGCTATATCTTGTTAAAATGTTTTATGACTAATCAACAAGAATTAATTTTTGTGCTCTTTATAATACTTTTTCATTGAAAGTTTAGCTGCTAAATCCATTCAATGTGAAAAGATAGAATTGTTACTGAATTAGCCAAAAATCCAAGACAATCTATTTCTGTTTTTCTATTCACACTAAGACATTCATTTGACAGACAAAATAGATTAAACAACCTTTCAAGTTATTTTTCATGTAAATGCTCATTTTAAAATTCATCTTTTGTATAAAGGGTCAGAAAATGTTTGGAATTCAATTTAAGTAAATTGGTTTTTCTTTTTAAAACATATTTTAAATGCTATTTTCAAAAGGAAGTAAATCAAATACTTGAACAAAGGTTCATATTGATCACGCTTCTGGGCAATTTGTGTACTTATTTTTAGCTATCTGCATAATTTCCAAATATGAGCAAGCAAGTGTACTATTAGAGTTCAACAATTTTTATTACTTTTTGGACATATAAAAAAGAAACACACACAAATGAACAGCTACAAGTACAGTAATTTGAAGCTCTAAAGGCCTCCTTAACCAAGCTGTGGTAAAAGAGGGCCTGCAGGTACGTTCAATCTGTTCAAAATTCTGCTGCATAACTAATATTCTTCCAGTGTCGTTATGCTCATATTAGCCCTCTCCTCAAGTCACTGGCTTCCTATCTGTTTCGCATACAGTTCAGACTCCTCTTCTTGACCTATAAGTGCATTCACTCTGCAGCTCCTCAGTACCTCTCATCTCTCCCTACATTCCTCCCAGGGATCTCTGTTCACTGGATAAATCTCTCTTATCTGCACCCTTCTCCTCCACTGCTAACTCCAGACTCCGTTCCTTTTATCTTGCTGCACCATATGCCTGGAATAGACTTCCTGAGCCAGTACGTCAAGCTCCATCTCTGGCCGTCTTCAAATCTAAGCTAAAAGCCCACCTTTTTGATGCTGCTTTTAACTCCTAACACTTATTCACTTGTTCAGAACCCATATTTTATCATCCTCACTTTAATATTCCCTTATCTCTTGTTTGTCCTGTTTGTCTGTCCTAATTAGATTGTAAGCTCTGTCGAGCAGGGACTGTCTCTTCATGTTCAAGTGTACAGTGCTGCGTACGTCTAGTAGTGCTTTAGAAATGATAAGTAGTAGTAGTAGTAATATGTGGATTTGCCATGCACCGAAGCCCCTTTTTTTCCCCACTGCAGATAAAAGGTATTTTTTTGAAAAGAAAGGAGAAATGGTCATGTGGTAAGAGAAACATTTTCCGAGTGGACATTTCCAGGGGGAGCCCTTACCGCTACCTATTTAGGTGACGGTAAGGGCTCCCACACTAACCCAGTGGTAACCGGACAGCACACTGTGCTGCTAGATCACCACTGGGTACGCCCCTACCATCAAGAAAAATTAAAATAATTTTGAAGTGCTAGAAATGGCACGTGGAGCACTATTGCTGTGCTTCTGCGGTAGTGCTGCTTGCCATGCCTTTGTAAAAGGGCCACTAAGTGAGAGCAAGGTTAACAATGCATAAGCAATAAAGGTGGTATTACCTGAACATTGAAACAAGCTGTATATTCTGGCAAACAAAGGGCTCCTTTTAAAAAGCGGTGATACCGATTAGCGTGTCCTGAATGCAAAGACACCCATTCAATTGCCATGGGCTTCTTTGCATTCAGCGCTCTCTAATTGGCAGCACTGCTTTGTAAAAAGGAGTCTAAAATTATCCATAATTGTTAAGAGCTTTCCAAATGTTGTGAAAGTACATCACAAGTAAATACAGTATTAAAATTGTATACTTAGTGTTGCAATCAGCCTCTGCACACCCCTTGGGTAATGCATAAGTACATAAGTATTGCCATACTGGGACAGACCAAATGTCCATCAAGCCCAGCATCCTGTGGCCCAATCCAGGTCATAAATACCTGGCAAGATCCCCAAAAAGTACTAAACATTTTATACTGCTTATCCCAGAAATAGTGGATTTTTCCCACGTCCAATTTAATAATGGTCTATGGACTTTTCCTTTAAGAAGCCGTCCAAACCTTTCTAAAACTCTGCTAAGCTAACCGCCTTTACCACATTCTCTGGAAACGAATTCCAGAGTTTAATTACACGTTGAGTGAAGAAACATTTTCTCTGATTTGTTTTAAATTTAGTACTTTATAGCTTCATCGCATGCCCCCTAGTCCTAGTATTTTTGGAAAGCATCTACCCGTTCAACTCCACTCATTATTTTATAGACCTCTATCATATCTCCCCTCAGCCGCCTTTTCTCCTAGCTGAAGAGCCTTAGCCGCTTTAGCCTTTCCTCATAGGGAATTTGTCCCATCCCCTTTATCATTTTCGTCGCCCTTCTCTGCACCTTTTCTAATTCCACTATATCTTTTTTGAGATGCGGCAACCAGAATTGAATACAATATTCGAGGTGCAGTCGCACCATGGAGCGATATAAAGGCATTATAACATCCTCATTTTTGTTTTCCATTCCTTTCCTAATAATACCTAACATTCTATTTGCTTTCTTAGCCACAGCCGCACACTGAGCAGAAGGTTTCAATGTATCATCGACGACGACACCTAGATCCCTTTCTTGGTCTGTGACTCCTAACGTGGAACCTTGCATGGCGTAGCTATGATTCAGGTTTCTCTTTCCCACATGCATCACTTTGCACTTGCTCACATTAAACGTCATCTGCCATTTAGACGCCCAGTCTCCCAGTCTCGTAAGGTCCGCTTGTAATTTTTCACAATCCTCCCGCGATTTAACCACTTTGAATAACTTTGTGTCATCAGCAAATGTAATTACCTCACTAGTTACTCCCATCTCTAGGTCATTTATAAATATGTTCAAAAAGCAGCAGTCCCAGCACAGACCCCTGGGGAACCCAACTAACTTTCTCCATTGAGAATACTGACCATTTAACCCTACTCTCTGTTTTCTATCTTTTAACCAGTTTTTAATCCACAATAGAACACTACCTCCTATCCCATGACTCTCCAATTTCCTCTGGAGTCTTTCATGAGGTACTTTGTCAAATGCTTTCTGAAAATCCAGATACACAATATTAACCAGCTCACCTTTATCGACATGTTTGTTCGCCCCTGATCTGTGAGAGACTTCTTAGCAACATTGCCAATGATAATGAGATCCAAAAGCTGCTTTATTTATTTTTTCCTTATTTATTATACATACAAATGTACAGGAAATTGCAAGAAAAAATAATACAAAAAAGAAACAGCAAAAGGAAAACATCCATGGGACTTGATATACTACCTTTCTGTGGTTACAGTCAAAGCAGCTGGGACAATGCAGAGATAAGTGATTTGCTTGGAGTCACAAGGAGCTGCAATGGAAATTGAACCTAGCTCTCCAAGTTCTGAGACAGCTGCACTAACCACTAGGTTACTCCTCAGCTACCATAGAGTTTACATCTTGGGACTTATCATCACAATGCCGTCCCAGGAAAAAACAGGCAAAAGCTAATTTAAACAGAAAAGTCCTAATATAGTTACTGCCCATTTAAATACTTGTAGCACAAGTGAGCATAGACCCTTGTTTGCAACCCAGCAAGTATGCCTCTTGGCAGCTTCCTTTACTGTGGTTATCCCAGTCTAAGTTTTATCAGTCCCCAGTGCTTTATGGTCAATCTTTTTCATTGTCAACAACCACTATAAACAACGGAGCTTTTGTAGCACATTGACAGTAAACTTTGAAATATATGTTATAGTAGTAACAACTCCTCCCCCATCCCTCTCATCCCCACAAGGCAACCAACAATGATAAGAAGTGAATCTCCTAAATAAACAGTTATCAAAAATGTGTAGTGTGTATAAATAACTGTAAATCCCAATAAAAGGGGGCAAGGTATTCCCCCATCAGTCCTCTTCCCACAGTGTTTTAATGTCCACAGCTTACTGTCTTCATTTCACCTTTTAGATCTCAGGTAATGGCAAGGAAAGCAGTTTCTCCAGAAACTGTGGATTTAAAAACAAACTACACAGGGAAAGTCTCTACTCTTGATCACTGTTTCAGTTGTAGTTCAGCCTTAGAGATTTAGGCTTCTGAAGCACGCCACCTTTACCTGTAGCAGGCAAACTTCTCATGCCACAGCCACCTACACTGTAAAATCCCATCACCACTGTATAATCCCAGCAACCCAAAACAACAAAAAAAAGCTTTCAAATAAATTTGGCAGGATCCTATCTTAAAAGGTGCCTTGTTCAATGAATGTTTCATATGAGTCTACAATAGCAGGGAGGGGGCCTTCTTCACATATCTCCATGGCCTGCTGAAGGTCTGCTTGTCTCTGTTAACACAGCAGATCCTCTGCTACAGGACACACTCCTCCCCTACAGAGCCTCTAGAGAATAAGTTTTAGAGTTCCAGGGAAACTGCTCCTCTGCCTGTCTTCCAGTGAGCTCAGACTTTTTTGCTGACTCATCCTCCCATTATTCCCTTAGTCCTAGCTGTTAGTTTCCCAAACTTGCCCTTCTGTCTCCTCTTAAAAGAACTCCTTTTGAGCAACTTAAGGATCTGTTCACAATTTCCCCATCCCTGATTCTTTCTTCCGGCAGGGGCAAGGACAGTCTCTCTCAGTCCCTTTGATGTTTTCTTCCACTCCAAAATAATCCCCATAGGTTGAGATTACTAGGAGAGTAAATCCCTGGGTATGAGGAAGTCCTGCCAAGGGGAGTATTTTAAAATAAAATGCAGAGAGATAGTGTCTTGAGACTGAAGAGTGATGGGGGAGAGTAGATTAGAAGGAGATAAAGAGAAGTGTTTGGCCTTTAGGGGTGTTCTTTGGTTGCCAGATGGTTTCTTGCTACTGACCTGGAGGAGTAAGGGGAATTCCTTTTAAGAGAAGTAAACCATTTACTGTAAAGAGGGAAAGGGAAATGGGACTTGATATACTGCCTTTCTGAGGTTTTTTGCAACTAAATTCAAAGCGGTTTACATATATTCAGGTACTTATTTTGTACCAGGGGCAATAGGGGGGTTAAGTGACTTGCATAGAGTCACAAGGAGCTGTAGTGGGAATTGAACTCAGTTCCCCAGGCTCAAAGTCCACTGCACTAACCACTAGGCTACTCCTCCAGAGTTGTGGCTTAGCAAAGTAACAACTGTGGAAGAGGAGAGTTATGGGTGGGCAGTGGAGAGATCCAGACCGGGAGCATGGGATAGGAGCCAGGGAGTGCCTATGCCAGGACCAGGATGAGCCAACACAAAGGTCACCTTGGAGAAAGGTCAGGCCAGGAGGGTCTGGACTTGTAAAAGTCAGAGGAGCACAGCCTTTCAGACAATATTTTATGGGATAGGCATGGACAGGAGTCTGTACAAAATATAAATAGTCCTGCTGAAAAGACTCTGTACATAAATACAAGGAAGGAGAATACAGGAGTTCTATTTGAGGAATACCAGAAGGATTGTGGTTTTAAAAGACTTGCCTTAAATGTTGGAGAGTTGATCCTGGTTGATGTTCATGATTTCTCAACGTTGAAGAATAAACAGTTTGAGTTTGTATAAACTGCTGACTCCAGAGTGTTTTTTGGACTTGAGCGAATACAAGTGTCTGATGAGCCAGCCTTAACTCCCACAGTTTGTTTGGATTTGATTTTTGGATTTCTGGGGGAGAAGAAGGTGATGTCACCCACTAACACTTCTTTCCTCAGGTGGAGGCACTGAATGACATGTAAGTGAAGGGTCTGATGGAGACTGCCTTCGGGAGGCTCCAATTGGGTAGGATCCCAAACCCAGAAGCGCCCAGATAAAGGGGCATTACAAGTGCCTAATATTTTATTAGTGTCCTTACCAGACCAGTCCAGAACTTGTGGATATTCTGTCTTTCGACCAGTGGATGGAGACAGAGAAATCAAATAGTTCCATGTGGTTTGCCTTTTAAGGGTGTCATGCAGGCACAGATGTTCAATATTTTTCTGTCTCCAGCAGCTGGTGACAGTTCACTGTGAAGTTCCTGGGCTTTAAGCCTGGTAGGCTCCTGAACTATTTCTACCTGGTTCAGTTGAGTTATGGATATATTGTACATATTGAAGGGCTGGACAAAGGAAAGTTGCCTTGGAAATACTTGGGCAGGCCCAAGTCCCTTTCCTTTCTCTCCCAGCAGGGATTCTTGAGGTTAAGGTTCCTCTTCACCATATGCAAGAGGTTGTCTGAGGCATGTTCCTGGACCATTTTAAGGACTGGGTCCTATCTGAGCATGGGGAGCACTTCTCTGCAAAGCCTTTGAGCCATATATGAAAACCCACAGCTATCTGAGTTACTTCCCTCCCTCCTCCCTTATCCTGTGGCTGCCTTCTCACTCCACAACTAAAAAAAATGTTTTCTCTTCAGAAAAACAGCAAGTATATTTCTTATTCTTTTCTATTTTATACTATGTGGCTCTGTACTAAGAGAAGTCTTGTTTTCAATTTTATTTTCTATTTTGTACTAATTCTCTATGGGGGTTGATATTTAGCTTGTGGTGCTTAGCGTTTTAGTGCCACCGGTGTTATACCTGAAATTTCAACGCTGGGCCATGTCTGGACTTTGGCATTGAATTTCTGGATTTGCAGATTTGGCTAAAACATAGCCAGTTAAGGGGTCCTTTTAATAAGGTACGCCAAAAAATGGGCTGCGCTAGTGTAGTCGTATGTTTTGGGCATGTGCAGATCCAGTTTTCAGCATGCCTGCAAAAAAGGCTTTTTAAAAATTTTTGCAGCAAAATAAAAATTGGTGTGCTTCCATTTTGGGTCCGAGACCTTACCGCAGCCATTGACTTAGCAGACTTCCCGAGCCCATACGCCATGCACCCTCCCTGCCCATTTTCAAGTCCTTATTCAAAGCCCATCTCTTCTCCCTTGCTTTTGGCGCCTAGCCACTCTACACTGACTACATAGCTTGTTACCTTTAGATTGTAAGCTCTCTTGAGCAGGGACCGTCCTTCCCCATGTTTAAACTTGTACAGCGCTGCGTAACCCTGGCAGCGCTATAGAAATGCTAAGTAGTAGTAGTAGTAAGGTCTCTCACATTAACCATGTGGTAATCACCTATGCGCGTCAAGTCGGAGTTACTGTCCTATTTTCGCCGCACACCAGAAAATAAAATATATTTTCTGGTGCACGTAGCAAACACGTGTCAAAAATGAAATTACCGCATGGTCCACTAGGTAGCAGGGCTGTAAATCCAAATTGATGCATGTTGGTCATGTGTAGGCGCCTACACGGCTTAGTAAAAGGGCCCTTAAATGCAATATTCAGAATTTAACCGGCTATGGGACACCGCATAAAGATAGGACTGACTTTTATTCAGGCCTATTTGTGTGGTGGTTTTAGCCAGTTAAGTGCCGAATATTGGCTCTAACATTTGGGGATTTTTTAAAACTTGAATTACATATAGCATTATCGACAATTTTCAGGCCCAGATTTAGGTATAAGCAATAACACAATTGCATATGGTCCCAGATTAAGAGGACACCAAATACCTTGTCCAAACAGGAAACTAATTCTACTTGATTTAGGACAAACCTCCACTCCCCACTGCTTACCTATCATGCCCACAGGTTCTAACATCTTAAGTATGGCCCTGGAACCTTAATATTGTTTTATTTTTGCCACTAAAAAGACGTTGGAGTTTAAGTTAAACTCTTGATACTTCTGGATTCCATTTGACTCTAATGTGTCTGTTTACTAAAGTGCAATACATTTTTGCACTTTCTGCACTTTACATTTTAAAATTAATGTGAAAAGCTATGCAGTAACAGTTGAGAGAATGGACAGCAATGCCTTCTCAGCCATTGTGATTTTTAAGTAGGTAATATTTCACTGTGTTTTCCTTACTGTTTGTTAATGACAAGCAAAGCCTGATTGCTTGCCTCAGTTTACAATGGCTTCCTGATGAAAGCTGAATGGGAGAAACCTAGGTCAAGGATTTTAAATGGGAAAATAAACTTTAAACAAGAGCCAGTTGGTTTGCATAAGTGGCATGCAACTCTGCAGGCTAGAACAATTTTCATATTCTATTTGTATGACAATAACAGTTCCAGAAAATTGCCTCAAACCTATTTTTACTCTTCATTATCCATCAGGAATAAGTAGGCAGCCTAATTGTTAGAAGAATGCACTGGAGACAAGGAAACCTATGTTCTATGTTCTAATTCTATCACTGTTACCTTTAGCAAGTTACTTTCTCTCTTTGCCTCAGGTGCCTACTTAGATCATATGCCCGCCGAGGAAGGGCTTCGCTGTGCATCTATGTAATTCTTTGTAAAATGTCTTGGTTTATGATACTATTTAAATGCTGAAATAATCATTTGACTTTTACCATTATCTTTGCAAAGATTTCATAAAAATGTTTTGGCATGCTAGAGGTAATTTGTTCCTGTTCTAAACCAGGCCCATACACATTCAAAAAAACTTCTTGTTTCTGAATTGGGATTCACATATTCCCCCATCTCCCCACTATAATGCTGTAGTATTGTATATTTTATAATTATTAAATTAAAGTGTTTGATATAAACTAGCTGTTTCAGTCCTTTTTCCTGCATTTCAATATTATATTTTGAATTTAGCCATCAGAATTTGCTACTCATTTTCCTGAGGATTCTATATATCGTGCCGAGATTTCCATGCAGAAATCAAAGCATATTCCATAACAATGTGCAGATGCTAATTGGTTACTACTACTACTACTTATCATTTCTATAGCTCTACTAGATGTACGCAGCGCTGTACACTTGAACATAAAGAGACAGTCCCTGTTTATAATCTAATCTAAGCTCAACAGAGTTTACAATCTAATCAGGACAGAGAAACAGGACAAATAAGGGATAAGGGAATTATTAAGGTGGGAATGATAAAACAGACATGGATACTGAACAAGTAAATAGGGGTTAGGAGTTAAAAGCAGCATCAAAATGGTGTTTTTTTTGCCTAGATTTGAAGACAGCCAGAGATGGAGCTTGGAAGTCTATTCCAAACATATGGTGCAGCAAGATAAAAGGAACAAAGTCTGCAGTTAGCAGTAGAGGAGAAGAGTACAGATAAGAGAGATTTACCTAATGAATGGAGTTCCTGAGGAGGAGTGTAGAGGTACTGAAGAGCTGCAGAGTGAATGCACTTGTAAGTCAATAAGAGGAGTTTGAACTGTATGCAGAAATGGATAGGAAGCCAGCGAAGTGACTTGAGCAGAGGGCTAAAATGAGCATAATGACACTGGCGGAATATTAGTCATGCAGCAGAATTTTGAACACATTGAAGAGGAGAGAGATGGCTAAGTGGGAGACCTGTGAGAGTTGCAAAAGTGAGAGGTGATATGAGTGTGGATAAGGGTTTTGGTACTGTGCTCAGAAAGGAAAGGATGAATTTTGGTGATATTATAGAGAAAGAAACAACATGTTTTAGCAGCCTATTGAATATGTGCAGAGAAGGAGAGAGAGAGAGAGAGAGGAGTCAAAGATGACCCGAAGGTTACGAGCTGATGAGATAGGGAGGATGAAAGTGTTATCCACAGATATAGAGAATTGGGGAAGAGGAGAGGTTGGTTTACGGGGAAAGATAAGAAGCTCAGTCTTGGTCATGGTTAGTTTCAGATGAAAGTGAGACATCCAGGCAGCAATGCCAGATAGGCGGCTGATACTTGGGCCTGGATTCCTATTGAAATTGCTGGTATGGAGAGGTAGATCAGGGAGTCATCAGCATAAAGGTGATACTGAAAACATGGAATGAGATCAGAGCACCAAGGGAAAAAGTATAGATGAAGAAAAAGCGAGGTCCCAAGACAGATCCCTGAGGTATACCAACTGATAGTGGGATAGAAATGGAGGAAGATCCACTAGAGTATACACTTAGAGTGTGATGGGAGAGATAAGACGAAAACCAGGAAAGAACAGAGCCCTGAAATCCAAGTGAGGATAGTGTATCAAGGAGCAGGTGGTGATCAACAGTGTTAAAAGCAGCAGATATCGAGAAAGATGAAGATAGAATAGAGACCTTTGGATCTGGCTAGAAACAGGTCTTTGGAGACTTTAGCAAGTGCTTTTTCAGTTGAATGAAGAGGGTGAAAGCCAGATTGAAGTGGTTCAAGAATAGCGTGAGATGAAAGAAAGTCAAGACAACGGCAGTGAACAGCATGTTCAAATATCTTGGATAGGAAAGGGAGGGGGACATGGGGTGATAATTGGAAGGACAGGTAGGGTCTAATGAAGGCTTTTTTAGGATTGATTTAACTACGGCATGCTTGAAGGCATCAGGAACAGTCACAGTGGAAAGTGAAAGATTGAGGATATGACAGATAGAAGGGATGGCAGTAGGAAAGATAGTACTAAGTAGATGGGTGGGAATAGGATCAGAGGAACAGGTAGTTAGTTTTGAGGAGGAAAGAAAATGTGCAGTTTCTTCTTCAGTGATTTCAGAAAAGGAAGAAAAGGAGGCAGGGGTTGAAGGAGGGTTGACAGAATGGACTGAGGGAAGGAGAGGTGGAGGTTACTTGGTTGAGAATTCAAGGTTAATCTTATGAACCTTATCATGAAAGTACTCAGCCAGAGTCTGGGGAGAAAGTGAAGGGGGGAGTTGGAGGTGAAGGCACTTTGAGGAGAGAGTTCAGTGTGGCAAAGAGACGTTGAGGGTTTGAGCCAAGGAAGTTTGTCAACTGGATGTAGTAGTCCTGTCTGGGAAGTGAAAGAGCAGACTGGAAGGAAGTCATCGAGAATTCGAAATGTATGAAGTCAGCATGGGTACAGGATTTCAGCCAAAGGTGTTCAGCAGATTGAGCACAGGAACATAGGTAGCAGATTGTAGAGGTCAGCCAAGACTGGAGTTTGGTACATGAGACCAGTTTCAGTTTTCTAGGACTGTCCCTTCGGAACTCTCTCCCACCTTGCTTCCATTTAGTACTCTCCTATCCCAAATTCAAGACTTTACTCAAGATCCACCTGTTTACTGAATCCTTTGGCTCATACACATAATTGTCTGCCCTCCTTATGTTTCTGCTCCCTAATTGCTTTTATATTATTAAATTCATAGTTGCCATATGGACAATTTGTGGTATATCAAATGCGGAAAATAACTAACTAACTAACTAACTAACTAACTAAATAAATAAAAGTAAAAATAAAACAGTGAAAAAGTGAATAACTATAAGGGATAACATTATTTAAATATTTTAAAAGTTTTCAAAATAAATAAAACAAGATATTATTATTATTATTAACATTTGTATAGCGCTACCAGACGCATGCAGCGCTGAACACCTGACACAGAGAGACAGTCCTTGCTCAATAGAGCTTACAATCTAAAATAATACAGACATAGTAAATGATGACGGCAGAAAAAGACCTGCATGGTCCATCCAGTCTGCCCAACAAGACAAACTCATATGTGCTACTTTTTGTGTATACCCTACTTTGATTTGTACAAGATATAAACTATGACAGAAATTTCAGTAATGTAAAATGTACAGGCAAGTTGTGGTCAATTGTTATCTGTGATTTTGTCATATGTTTTACCTAACCAAGGCCATCTTTAGCCTGAAGCAAAACCCAGTATAAAAATGAATTGCAGAGCTTTTTTATATAGTCAGCTCTCACTGTCAGTCTTGCTGCCACTGTGTTTTTCTTAGTTCTCTCTTTTTTTAATTGATTATAAATTATAAATAAATGCAATAACATTAATACAATACAATGAATGATATATAAAGACAAAACAATGGCTTAAGCTTGGTCTTTTTTTAAATTTATTTATTGTAATGAGTAGGCCATTACTTTTCCAAACAACTATGACCAAACACAGCAGTCATTGTTAATGACTGACTATCCCTACCATGTAATTGGTTCTGACTCTGTATTTGTCAAATAAATATCATTTTTATTATGGCTTGTAGTCCAGTGTGTCCGTAGGTCTGGAGGGGAGGGAGAATACCCTCAGTGGCAGTAAGAGTGCCACAGTATTTACATGGCATAACAATATTAGGCAATATTGATGATCAAGAGCTATACTGAATGAAGGGTTAACAATGATTTAAGGGTAAGGCCAAACATGGTCTATCTGAAATGGAGACTCAATACTGCCATAGTTGACAAAATTCCCTGCGTCAGATTAATTGGCTACTTCCATGAAGAATTACATTGCTTCCCAGCACATTGACTGTGTCCCCACTATGTTCATCTGGCATGTCCATAGATCTGGAGGGGGAAAGAAAGAGTATATTTTTCATTTTTACAGATAGTGTAAACTTTGGCCCCTGAGGCAGGTGGTTCTTCCCACTGAAACACGGCCCCATGTTGGGTCTTTGGTGGAATACAGGTATTTTCATATACACTTATTGTGTTGAAGCTCGTGTCACACTTTCTACTTTTATACTTTCCCAAGAAAAGCCTCAAATCATTAAAAACCCTCAGGAACATAAGACATCAAATACCTTTATAGAAAGGGGAAAAGTAGTAATATCTGGAGAGCTAAGAGGCATATTTTCAAAGCACTTAGCCTTCCAAAGTTCCATAGGTTTCTATGGAACTTTGGAAGGCTAACCAGCTTATAATCGAACGAGAAAAACGCCCAAGTTCCGACCTAAATCGGGAGATGGGCGTTTATCTCACAAAAACGAATAAAGCGGTATAATCGAAAGCCGATTTTGGACGTTTTCAACTGCACTCCGTCGCGGATGCGGACAAAGTTGATGGGGGCGTGTCAGAGGTGTGGCGAAGGCGGAACTGGGGCGTGGTTATCTGCCGAACAGAGATGGGCGCATTTCACAGATAATGGGACAAAAGTATGCGTTTTTAGCTAGAATTTAGGGCACTTTTCCTGGACCCTGTTTTTTCACGAATAAGGCCCCAAAAAGTGCCCTAAATGACCAGATGACCACTGGAGGGAATCGGGGATGACCTCCCCTGACTCCCCCAGTGGTCATAAACCCCCTCCCACCACAAAAAATGATGTTTCACAACTTTTTATTTTCACCCTCAAATGTCATACCCACCTCCCTGGCAGCAGTATGCAGGTCCCTGGAGCAGTTGTTAGGGGGTGCAGTGGACTTCAGGCAGGTGGACCCAGGCCCATCCCCCCCTACCTGTTACAATTGTGCTGCTTAATGCTTAGTCGTCCAACCCCCCCCCCGAACCCACTGTACCCACATGTAGGTGCCCCCCTTCACTCCTTAGGGCTATAGTAATGGTGTAGACTTGTGGGCAGTGGGTTTTGAGGGGGATTTGGGGGGCTCTACACACAAGGGAAGGGTGCTATGCACCTGGGAGCTCCTTTACCTTTTGTTCTGTTTTTGTAAAAGTGCCCCCTAGGGTGCCTGGTTGGTGTCCTGGCATGTTAGGGGGACCAGTGCACTACGACTCCTGGCCCCTCCCACGAACAAATGCCTTGGATTTATTCGTTTTTGAGCTGGGCGATTTCATTGTCCATTATCGCTGAAAAGCAAAAACGCCCAGCTCACAACTTGGCGAATAAAACATGGACGTCTAATTTTTTCGAAAATACGCTTGGGTCCGCCCCTTCACGGACCCGTTCTCGGAGATAAACGCCCATGGAGATAGGCGTTTCTGTTCGATTATGCCCCTCCAAGTGCTTTGAAAATATGCCTATTTGTATACTAATACCCGTAGTATGGGAAACAAATGTCTAAATCTATTCAGGAAGGACAGTGTAGGAAAAAAAGGATGGAGAAGTGGCATTATATGTTAAGAATAATATTAAAGTGACAGAATTACAGGACAATGATAGACGTCAATTGGGGTGGCCCTGCTGCAGGAGAGGGAGAGGGATAGCAACCAGTGGGGGATTCAAAAGGTGTTATGTCTTAATCCCAGTGGTCAGCTATTTAATAAGAGCACTTTTTTTGTACCCTGGACGTGACTGAAACAGATCTAACCTAGGACATCCTTCTGAATGTTTCTTCCTGTTGAATCACTGTTGGATGTCCTGATTTTGGGCCCTTCTTAGTCCCACTCCCTTGGCATATACTGCAGTGTTGGATGTTCCTTTTCTGTCTTTGCAAAATCAGGATTCGGAAGTTTCAAGAACATAGAAGTCCATTTGGGTATTCTGAAATGTCCATATACTTTGAAAATAAGCTCTATAGTCAGACTATATATTTGTGCACCTTTAGACATGAACCCAGAATGTGAGGGGAAAATATTAACAGAAGTGAATTAGAGGAAGCAATGCATTTCACGCAAATTGCAGTAGCCAAATTTGATTCAGTGAACGTTTTGGCAAATATTGCACAGTATAAAGCTCATGAAGATGTTTAAACCAAAGTGTATGTGCAACATTCCAGTTTCTTTTTGAGTATGATGGAAGGAACTGATGAATAAGTGAATCCTTAAGTCCATTTCTTCCAATATTCTTGTTTTCCATTCCTTCAGCAACAGCAGCAATGGATAGTATATGAATTTAATCAAGATCATAGTAATACCCTACTTTATTCAGCAACTAACAGCAGCTTACTCTATGAAAAAATATATGATCATACACAATTATGGAAAACATCAAAATAAAACAAATGACAATACAGTGTTACAAATATGAAATTACCATAATGGAGGGTGTGAACAAGAATTTTATACAACGTATGGACAAACATGGATAGCTGCTGCCAGTAAAACAGTTTGCACCATCTATACCAGTCCCGCACTTTACAGATTTTGTGACTCCTGAAGCAGGCAGCCATACCTGCTGAAATATGGTCCTGTGTAGGGTCCTTCCTTGGTGCATGTTAAATAAAGCTTGAGATTTCATCTACTCATTTGGTCATCCCTTACTACTACTATTTAGCATTTCTATAGCGCTACAAAGCGTACGCAGAGCGGCACAAACATAGAAGAAAGACAGTCCCTGCTTAAAGTGCTTACAATCTAGTAGACAAAAAATAAAGCAAACAAATCAATTAATGTGTAGAGGAAAGAGGAGAGGAGGGTAGGTGGAGGCGAGTGGTTACAAGTGGTTATGAGTCAAAAGCAATGTTAAAGAGGTGGGCTTTCAATCTAGATTTCAAGATGGTCAAGGATGGAGCAAGATGTAGGGGCTCCAGAAGTCTATTCCAGGCATAGGGCGCAGCAAGACAGAAGGAGCGAAGTCTGGAGTTGGCAGTAGCGGAGAAGGGAACAGATAAGAAGGATTTATCCAAGGAACGGAGTGCACGGGAAGGGGTGTAGGGAAGGACGAGTGTGGAGAGATACTGGGGAGCAGCAGAGTGAGTACATTTATAGGTTAGTAGAAGAAGTTTGAACAGGATGCGAAAACAGATAGGGAGCCAGTGAAGCGACTTGAGGAGAGGGGTAGTATGAGTAAAGCGACCCTGGCGGAAGATGAGACGACTTTGCAATGGCGACTTTCTTCCCACAGTGGATTACTTTTTATTCTTCCTGTTCAGTAGCAACAGCATCATGGCATGAAACTAAATGCTGCCAAACGTATATTTTTAAAGACATAGACTCACCAATGACAGTATATCTAAGCAGGTAGCAGTAAGGTCAACCCTATTGGAGAGCACTATATGCTATGTGTCTGATACTGAGGAGTTGCACAAATCAGAATTAGAAGACAGTGAGTAAACATGTTTTGTTCCTGAAAGTATTTTCAGAATTAATTTCCGAGAATTAATCAGAATTTCCAGATGTTCAGTACTCCAGGCACTTATTAATTAACCATATAATGAAATTTCAGGGTTTTTTTTCCTGGTGCCATTTTAAAATGCCAGTAATGAAATTTAAGTTAATTTATTCTATAAAATTAGAATTAATGAAGACACAAGCTATTTTATATGATTTGTTTACCTCACAGAAACAGCTTTAACCAGGGGTCTATGTTGAGCATATGGTTCTCCAGGTGTTTTACAGTTATGACTAAATGTTATCATAGCCTATGACCCATTTTGCATAAGTTTATTTTATGTCTTTTCACTTTTTGCAATATACTTTTGATATAAATAATTGCATGCTTTAGATTTCTTAACATTTAAGCAAAAATGTTTAATGGATGAATGAATATACCATACGCAACTTTGATACTCTATTACAATTAAAATCTTTTTTTATAGGTCATCTAGGTTGAAAAAGGGACATCCAGTTTGGATGTTGATCATTTGCATCATATTTTACAAAAGGTTTGAGGAAAATGGAACCCTTTATAAAATATGTGTATGGCTGCATGAAAAATATGTATACTAAATGGAACATACAGTGAGAATAACCATTTTACAAAATAATATGCTCAAAAAGAGCAGCATCATGCAGGTTTTTGTATGTGTTCCAGCATTTACATGTGGAAGTATGGATTTTGCAAAGCTTCAGCACGATGTGAAATAAATGATGTAGCTGCGCTAGTGGTGGGGGCCATTTTTGCCATGCTCTGAGGCCCTTTTTACTGCAGTGGGTAGAAAGGCCGAAAATAGACATGACCATATGTGCTCTTACTGCATGGCCATGCAGGAACACTTACTGCCACCTATTAAGGTGGCAGTAAAAGCTTCCATGCCAGGTAACCCCCTATGAAAATATTTTTTGAAAATTTCCGCAAGTACTAGAAATGCCACATGCTGAGTAGAACTATAGCCGGTGCCCACATTGGGCTGGTGGTTGTTCCGGATTGCTGAGTGTTAAGCCGCATTGGGCTTACCTCCACTTAGTAAAAGGGCCCCTCAGTCATTTTGCTGTGTGAGGTGTTTTTGAATACCAGACAGATAAACACAACCCCCCCCCCCTCAATTTATTTGCCAGGTTCAAATGAGCAGTTAGCTGATGATCATACATGTCTTATAGCAAAGTGTAAATACAAATGGGGACATTTTTGAAGTGTGTATTTGTATTGCAAAATATGAAATTCTTGAATAATTTTAAGGTCCTTCCAAACCATGCCCAGAACTTGGTACTTTCATTTTGTAATAATGCTTCTGTTACTTCTAATATTAACTTAACATACATTACTTGGGAACAGACATTGTGGTCAGATCATTTTTGTTGTTCATTTACAGTTAATTGGCACCAGTTTAAGGGTTTCTCTGAGCCTCAAACCTTTCACTGTATTTCTAGAAGTAAAGTTGATCCATCCAGTTTCTGGGATGCGGTATCTTCTTATCGGCCAGATAATAGTACTTTGTACTTTGCTGAAGATTTGACAGAGTTTAGCTCTAGTATCCTAGATGAAATAGCACTACTTTGCTCAAAAGTAAAGCATGTTAGACAGAGTGATAGCTAGTTTACCCCAAATGTATTAAAATTGCAGTGTTTATGTAGAAAACTTGAGCATAGATGGTTGAAGGATAAAACTGATCATTCCAGATTGTCAGGTCCTCGAGGCAGGACCGGAATTCGTGAACCCTTGGACCACTGCCGAGGAGCGGCAGAGGCAGGCAAGACCACCCTGGAACTGGATACAAGGAAGAGCAGGACTGGAACTCAGGACTGGAGTAGTAACAAAGGCAGGCAACTAGAACAGGCAGAACAGGAACAGCTTCACCTGCGCTTGACCACCGTTCCTCCGGAGTGCGGGTGGCCGGCAGGACTTGTAGGACAGAGCAGGACTGGATACCAGCTAGGCAGCACAGGGACTGAGGGTCAGAGGGAAAAGGAATAAACAGGGACAGCAAGGCAGGGAAAGGATAGGCTAAAGGACAGGACTGAAAGCTGCGAGCAGCCACTGAAACAGGGAACAAACACAGCTAGACAGGAGACTGAAATGAAAGCTGCAAGCAGCCACTGAAGCAGGGAACAAACACAGATAAACCTAGAACTAGACAAAGACATACAAACAAGAAACAAGACTGGGAAACAAGCACAACAGTAAACAAGCAATACCCTACACTAAACACAGACTAACTAGAAACAGGCAAGAACTTCAGGCAAGAACTAGACTGAGCCAAAGTGCACACAGCACCCAACAAACCTCAGGGCCTTAGACGATGCAAAGGCAAAGCAGAAAGGCTAATAAGCCCAGCAGCAGCTGAGACTCAGCTGCAGCAATCACCAGGCAACTACAGGAGCTGGGCAGGTTCAATCCAAGGAAGCAAGGCTGGCAACCCGGAAGATCCAGACCGGACTGGGCTGAAATCTGGAACGGGTGACAGCACACAGACAATCTAATGCATCCAGCACACAAAGACAGAGACAGAACTAACTCACAAAGAACAAATAGAAGCCAGTTCAGAAGCTGACCACAGGAAATAAGGTGAGTCTGAGAGGGGTCACGGCCACAGACGTGACACAGATCCATCTGGTGGGAAGCAGTTCATGATTATAAGAAAAGCTTTAAAATCTACTAGAAAGAATTATTATACTGGATTGATTGGACAGGATCATCTTAACACAAAGCGTTTTTTTCAGATCGTTAACTCCCTTATAAAGACACCTACCCCTCAGAATCAAGTTTCTGAACAGATTCGATCAGCTAATCAACTAGCTGAATATTTTCAGAATAAAATAATAAAACTCCCTTATACTAATTCAGATTTAATTTTTGAACCTTGTTTAGGTAAAGAGGCACCTGCGGGCAGAACTTTCTCTCTATTCATTGGATTGACTTTCTCAGGCTCTTTAAAAAATATAGTGCCTCCTACTTCACATTAGATATGTGCCCTCCTTACTTAATGCAATCAGTGTCTCCATCTTTTTGTGTTAATTTATTAAATTTGATTCAGTTACAGTTGTCCTCAGACAATTTTCCTGGTAAACTTCGGGACATAATAATTACACCCATCTGAGGGACACAAAATAACCTAGTATTCTAGTGTCTAACTATAGGCCTATAGCCTCAATACCATTCTTTACTAAGTTGACTGAAGGATTGGTGACGCTGCAGTTAGAGCAGTATTTGAACTTGCATAATAGTCCAGGATTTCACTCTTTTTTTTAGTACTGAAACAGTTATAGACACACTTTAAAATCATGTCAGGATTTGGGGGGGAGAGGAGCTGTAGAGTTCTTTTTCTACTGTCTCACGTTTTCTGGTTAAGCTTGAATCATCTTTTCCTGATCTAATATGGATTCTACAGCCTGAGGCCTGAATACATCAGAAACCAGCTTTCTTCAAGGAAAAACACTTCTTGGCATAACTGTGCTAGTGACTTCACCATCCAAGGACATATGTTTGCGTGCACTAGCCATCCACCTTATCTCCTAGGACGGTGCGTAGGAGTGTGCCTTACAGAGACAGAGTCTCCGGTACATCTGTGAACCATGGAGGGGAGTTTGCTACCATTAGGCTTGTGACTGATAAGATATTCATGCTGCAAGTTCAAGGCCTCACTGTCATGACCATGTATAATCTGCTAGATAGAGATACATGGTTAGTGATTGGTCCTCTGACCCAGAGGAATGTCAATGCTGGGATGAGGGAGAAAAAGATTTGAGAGAAAAGAAGAAGATTGCTTGGTGTATAGTTCGGTCTCTGAGGCATTAGAGATTAATTTGTCCTAAACGCCTGTGAACTGAACTCTGATTCCTTGTGCTGAGAGCTGACAAGGTCAAGTTCAGCTGCAGGCTGGTGGCTTCCCCACAGACCAGATTGAGTAACCAGCTGCATATATATATAGTTATAGTTATTTTTATATCTATAATAAATAATATATTTCCACTTTGGCATTATTTTTTTCATTGGAACCTAAGGGCCAATTAGGTACTCTCATATCCTTAGCAAATAAGTCCAGAATAATTATCTGATACAGAAGTACCTACAGGATATACATTAGACAAATAACACCTCACAGAGTAACAAAGATCCATAATAGTTGTAAGAGGAGATGGGCGAAGTAATGATAAATCAATTTTCAAGCTTATTTTCGAAGGAGAAGGGCGCCCATCTTTCGACACAAATCGGGAGATGGGTGTCCTTCTCCTAAGGCAGGCCATATCAGCATAATCGAAAGCTGATTTTGGCCGTCCTCAACTGCTTTCCATCGCAGGAATGGCCAAAGTTCAAGGGGGCATGTCGGTAGTGTACCGAAAGCGGGACGGGGGCGTGGTTAACAGATGGGCATCCTTAGCCGATAATGGAAAAAAGAAGGGCATCCCTGACGAGCATTTGGCTGACTTTAGTTGTTCCCTTTTAGTTCACAACCAAGCATCGAAAAGATGCCCAAACTGAACAGATGACCACCAGAGGGAATCGGGGATCACTTCCCCTTACTCCCCCAGTCGTCATCAACCCCCCCCCCCCTCCACCTAAAAAATCTAATTAAAAAACATTTTTCCAGCCTCTATGCCAGCCTCAAATGTCATACCCAGCTCCATCATAGCACTATGCAGGTCCCTGGAGCAGTTTTTAGTGGGTACTGCAGTGCACTTCAGGCAGGCGGACCCAAGCCCATCCCCCCCACCTGTTACACTTGTTGTGGTAAATGGGAGCCTTCCAAAGTCCACCTGAAACCCACTGTACCCACATCTAGGTGTCCCTTGTCACCCTTTAAGGGCTATGGTAGTGTTGTACAGTTGTGAGTAGTGGGTTTGGGGGGGGGGCTCCGCATCCAAGGTAAGGGAGCTATGCACCTGGGATCAATTTGTGAAGTCCACTGCAGTGCCCCCTAGGATGCCCGGTTGGTGTCCTGCCATATGAGAGGGGACCAGTGCACTACGAATGCTGGCTCCTCCCATGACCAAATGGCTTGGATTTGGCCGTTTTTGAAATGGCTGTCCTTGGTTTACATTATCCGCGAAAACTGAGGTCAGCCATCTCTTAGGTTGGCGATCTCAACATTTCAGTCGATCTACATGTTGAGATTTGGCCGTCCCTGACCGTATTATCGAAATGAAAGATGGATGCCCATCTTGTTTTGATAATACAGGATGCCCCGCCCTTTCACCAGGGCACCCTTAAAGATGGGCACCCAGTTCGATTATGCACCTCCACGTCTGTTGATAGGACAACCATGGAGACCAAATAGCATGATATTTAGAAACCCTACAACATTTCTCAGCAAGTTTCATAAGCAGCAATTAGATTCATATAATTCCACCAACGATATAGCAATATCTGGGAAGAAGTTTTCCAATGTGTTAGAATTACTTTGAGAGCCACCACAAGTGTGACATCTAAAACACCTTGCTGATCTTCAGTAAGAGCTGTATCAACCATCACTGAATGCAGGATTATAATAAGGAAGGAAAGGGATCCCTGAACTGGAAAGATTTTATCAATTATATTCCGAGCTTCAGACCAATATGTGGTAAGATAGGTACAGTCATAAATCATATGTTGAAGAGTTCCCGTTGTTAATCTGCTTGTGAGCCCTTGTGCCCATTCCGAGGCCTAGGAAGGACATTGGCCAAGGCCTAGGGTAGACCAAACAGGCACTATGCAATACCACGGGCCACAAAGCCCCGCACACTCAGGAAAATCAACACGCATCACCAGAAAAGGGAAATAGACCACTCATGTGGGCCGCAAGGCCAATCGGGAACCCACTCGTGCAGAGTCCATGCGTATGGGCTTCAAGGCCAAACCGGAACCGAATCATACACTAGGGAGGGGAACAGAACAATGAGAGGTCCCAAAAGGGACTGAAGCTCCGGCAGCGCGCACAGCTCCAGGCAGACACAAAGGGAAGGACGTCAGACCAAACTGGCAGATACAGAAGACAACCAGAGGGAGAGAATACCAACAAAGGCTACATAGTAACCCATAGCGGAAGACAGAGCCCACAGAGGAAAAGGGAAAGCCAGGGTCAGAGCAGGACACTATAAACTCGGAACCTAAAGGAGTGGAGCTCCATAGAAATGGCCAAGCAGGAAAAAACAGACTGAAGGAAAAGGCTGCTAGTATTCCCCAGGTGGAGGAGGGTCAGGACCCACCAGGGCCTAATCAAGCACAGCACATTAAGGGTAAAAGCAGACAGAAAGAAAAGGCAGCTTCTAACTAACCAGCCAGAAAAGGGGAACAGAGCTCTCCAGAGCCAAATAACAAATTAACAAAAGCAGACTACAGAGAAAGGTTGCTTTCAAATAAAAAGACAAGAAAGAAGCAGGGCTCATAAGAGTACAAAAAGGGTTAAAGCAGACAACAGAGAAAGGTTGCCTAAAAGAGGCAGAGCTCACAACAGACACAAACAATAAACACTGCACACTACCAGTAAACACAGCACACAAAGGGTTAAAGCAGGCTCTAGGGAAAAACTAAAAAAAGCAGGAACGAGCTTACCACGGGCAGGGAGAGACAAGGCAGAGGAGAGACAACAGACCCAGCTGCACTGCAGAAATTTAATCAGGGAAAAGCTAGTTACAACCAGCACACACAGAAACCACAGACAAAGAGAAGAGCAAGCAAACTACAGAGAATATAACCTGTACAACGAGCACAGGCTAAGCAAGAGAAGCAGAGCTCAGCTGAAAGGAAAAACACTAGAGCATCCGCTGTAGGGAGAGGTAAGTTTAAATAAGGTCTGACGTCTGCTACCTCAGGCCAATCAGGAGCAAGTCCCAGTCATTCCCCTGCCTGTCCCAGTAGTATCATAACAACCGTACTGCTCATCCATCTCCAGCACAGTGAAAAAGAGGCTGAGTTGGAGACATGTTGCTTGACTGGCATCCAAACTGCTTTATGAAAACCAAAATAAAGTGATTGTAGCATGTGAGCTGAGTGCAAAGCAGAATTAATCTGAAGGCAGAAATGAGACCATTGTGATAAGTTAAGAGTGACATTCAATTCCGACACCCAATGAGTTTGGATAGGTAGTGGATTTCTACAGTGAGATGTAAGAAAATGTTTATAGGGCTTAGAGATAACATGCCTGATAGATCCCAAAGATCAAAACAACATTAATACTTCTGGTTCTGAAACCCAGAGAATTGATATTGGACACCTGTAAGTTTTGAGCAAACATTGTGTCAACTGGAGAAATTTAAATGCCTGATAAGAGGGGAGACCAGTTTGCAATTCAGTAAACAGTCGAAACCTAGTACCAGACTGTATATTCTTCAGATTCCAAATTCCTGCCCACCCCCATACTGACCAATAAACAGAATGGTTATCTATATAAATCTGGGGTTTCTCCCACAGCAGGGCATCTAGATGAGCTATGAGGGAGGTGGAGCAAATCCGGTCTAGATGAAGTAAATTTTGGAGCGTTCCCTCATTACTATCCAACATTGAGCAACTGCTATTCCTATGGTTCCTTTAAGGTCTGTAAGTGCAAATAGGGTAGCCAAATGGCATTCCAAATCAAGACAACAAGGGACATCTCCATCTGGATAATCCTGCAACCAATAACATGCAGCCCTAAGGACAGCAGCTTTGGCATACAGTGCAAAATAGGGAAATCCAACTTCCCCTGATTCTTTTGGGCACTTTAGTTTATTGCAAGATATTCTGTGTGGTTTGGCGAGCCATGGGAAATTTGTGAGCATTTTGTCAATATTTTTTAAACATCCACAGTGGAAATGGAAGTGGAAACATATGTAGGACATAAAGCACTTGACCAGTTGTATGACCCCAAATAGCCTACCAAGTAAGCCAGAGAGGCAACCAGGCACTACAAAGTTCTTGTCCTGGACACAAAAGTAGCTGAATATTATGAACCAACATATCTTGGTATGTGGACTTGAATTTGATACTGTGATGAGGTGGGAGAATTCAGGCCCAGTAAGATAAGGTGGGGGGCTAAACTACACGTCCCAGAAGGTATTGGGAAGCAGGAAGGTGTACTCAAAAAACTGCCAGGGACTGCACATGGGGGAGGTGGAAGGGAAGAGTGGAGGGAGCAGCTGCTATGGTGATCAATGTCCAGAAGGGGGAGCAGTGATGAGAAGACTCAATTTCTGTGGGTCAGAAATCAATACAAGATACCTTCCACCTGCGAGGGGGGGTGGGGCGAACTAACCGGCAGGCTGTGAGGGAGCCAGAGTTAATGGAGTTTGTGGAGGAAGGAGGAGAGAGTACAGGATTGCCAGGTTTGGAGGAGCAGTTGGATATGGACTGTGATTGTACTCTGGTGGAAGGTTGCAGAGGTTTGAGGGCAGTGGGTGGTCACAGAAGTCATGTAGCTGTGTAGAGGGAGGTGTACTGCCATCCTGCAACCACTCAAAAGAAAAGACTTTAAAAAAACAAAACCAGGAGGACTGAACTACTACTACTACTTAACATTTCTAAAGCGTTACTCTGGGACTGGGGATTTATAGGGGGGGGGGGGTTGCTTTTGCTGTGGTATCTTTTTCTTTTTGAAACTGCCTAGGATATTGCCTAAGTGAATGGAGCTGTGATAGGGAAGGAGAAGGGAAGAATAAACAGACTTAAACTAAAAACTGTGTTGCCTGGAAAGACTGGATACATGGACTACTGGAGGGAGGATTGGGATTGCTGAAAATCCTGGAGTTTTGGAAACTCAGAAAGGAGGATTACTGGTGAGCCGACCACCACCCCAGTGGGATTGCGACCAGGTTATTACAATACCTAAATATTTGATGTCAGAAGTACACCATGTAAGATTGTGAAGAGTAATCATGTTAGATTGTGAAGAGTAATCATGTTCTGAGTGCAATAAGGAGTAAGAGGTAGCACTTCAGTTTTATCCCAATTAATTGAGTATCCAGAAAGTTTACCAAAAGATTGAAGCAATTACAAAATGTGTAGAATAGTAGTAACTGGATAAGACACAGAGAGAAGAATGTCATCTGCAAAAGCAGAGACCCTCATCTCCATCCGTCCAACCCTAATACCTTGGATATGGGAATGAAATCTAATATTTATTAGTAAGGGCTCCAAAGTTAAATTTAAAGTGAGGGGGAGGGAAGGCCCCTGTCTAGTACCTCTAGTAACAGAAAAAGGGGTTGTAACAGTATCATCTATATTCAACCTAGCCAACAGGCAATAGTACAATATTTTTACCATTTGAATAAATGTGTCACCAAGATTGAACCAATGAAGTGTAGCTAAAAGATACTTTCACTCAACAAAATCAAATGATTTTTCAGCATCTAAGAACATGACACAGAGAGGTAATTTGGAAGCTTGAGCAGCTTGTAACACGTGTAAAATCATTTATAAAAAGACGGAAATGGGGCTGCTATTTCCTTTGGATCCGTACAGAGAGTAGTAACAGATAACATGAGTCTTGCTAGTTTTCCACTTACGTTTTAAGTAATTAACAAGAAGCCTCCCTACATCATTACGTTGCTCAAAATACACAGCACTCTCTTGCAGTTGCAAGACACCAGTCCTCTTGGATAAAATAGTATTATACTGGAATTTCAGCTTATGCAATTGTATTTGCATGGTAGGAGTAGTAGCACTGTAGAATTGATACTCTAATTGTCTAATTTTGTTATTTAGTGTTAGGAGAGTCTGATTTATGTTCTTGTTCAATGTAGCCATGTATGCGATGATTTCCTTCCAAGGTATGCTTAGAAAGCATCCCAGATGATACAGTAAAGGAGGTCACTCATCTCATTAATAGGAAAATATTCTATCACCCAATACTGTACATTTTTTTTAAATTTATTTATTTATTAGTATATTTCATTATTTCACCACAAACTGTGAATATGCAATCGGCATTACAAACAGGAAATAGATGTAAGAATAAATCTAAAGGCCTATTCGTCCACAAATTAAGAAACATTTGGTTCCAAGAATCAAGAAATATGAATAACAGAAGGTAAAAAAAAAAAAAAAAACCACAACCAGTTGCTACCTCGGGTTAACGACCCTAGCCTGCTATTTATGGAGGGCATACAACATTCATATCTACTCTAGCATCAAGAAATTCTTTTAACTGTTTAGGGTCCACAAATTGAAACTGTTTGCCCTCCAGCAATAAATTACATGTACAAGGAAATCGTAGTACAAAATTTATTCCCAATGCCAACGCTCTAGGACGCTGTTCCAAAAAGGCCCTGCGTCTAGTTTGTGTAGGCTTTGAGAGATCTGGAAAAATACGGACCTTTGATCCCATAAACAGATTTTCTAAATGTCTTAAGGAAAGTCTTAATATAGCATTGCGATCAGGCTCCAAAACAAAAGTGACAAGCATAGTAGACCTCTGAGTAATAATTTCCAGTGAATTCTCGAGGAATGAAGTCAGATTCATTCCATCCCCCACCACTGGGGAGTTTCCATCACCCTCCTTTGGGTTCCAGATGTAATAGGCCCGTGTTATGGGGGGTAACGAATCCTTATCCATTCCAAGAATGTCCACCATATATTTCTTGACCATTTCAACAGGTGAAATTAAAGGAGATTTAGGAAAATTAAGAAACCTAAGGTTAAGTCTCCTAACCTGATTCTCCAAGTATTCCGTTCATTTATGAAGAAAAATATTGTCCTTAACCAAAGCAGTCTCTAAAGTTCCCATTTCTTGCAATTTGGTACTCATATTTTCCAATTTCGAGGACTGCTGCGCGGACGCCTGTGCTTGGAGTAGCGCAGCTTCAGAAAGGGTTTTTATATTGTCAGTATTATCTTTTAATGTGGTTTGCATAGAGATTTGAATGTTGTGTACCATGTCCCATAGTGACTCTAGTGTCACAGTTGCTGGTCTAACCACGCCACCAGCTCCAAGAGGGGATTAAGTTTGAGCACCAACTTGAGACAGTCTAGTAACAATGTCCTGGGGAAATACCTGTAGTGCTGATTGATTTAGTTCTTCTCTTAGTTGGGGTTCATTCTCTATCACTGCAGTCCTTCCCTCGGGCAGTTTGGGTTGAACTCCTTCGTTCTCCGTCCCTGCTTGGGCTGCCAGCAATTCCCTTCTGGGCTGAGGCGGAGCAATGCGCTCCACAGGGCTCAGGGAAGCCCCGTTGGCGCTCTCAATCGACGCGGACGCGTCGAGAGCTGCAGAAGGGGTCGAAGTTCCCCGAGGTCCCGGTAGCTGCCTCGGGAACTGCAGAGTTGTCTGCCGCCACGCCGAAGGTGCCTCAGGAGCGGAGGAATGCTCCTTGACTTTCCCCCTCCGTTTCCCCATCGTAGAGGTTACAGAGGCAGCGAGAACAGCAAGAAAAAACGGAGTCACCTCAGCAGCAAACACAGGTGCGTCCGGTCAAAGCGCCATCTTGGAACCTAATACTGTACATTTTTGAGAAATTCAGGGTCATGTAGGAGTGCAGGGTTAAACCTCTAGGACATTGGATGAACATCTGGATCCTCTAGAGAATTAAGTAGTTTAATACTTGCATGATCAGATAAAGGACACACTACTACAGTAGCACTCTGTACTGAATTTGTTAAAGTTTTGGAAATAATCCAGCCTCATGCATGAACTATGGAGTGTGGAGTAAAATGTGAAATCTAGCACAGTGGGATTCAAAGTACACCAGATTTCAATTATGGAATGGTCCATCATCATCTGTTTTAAGGAAGTATGAGTCCTAGGTATTTTATACTGGGCCACCAACTTCTGATCGATTATAGTATCCTGTACAAGATTATAATCACTACCCAGAATGAAATGATCAGCTTTAGATAATGTGAGCTGTTGTGATAGACTCTGAAAAAATGTGTAATCATGTCTATAGGGACCATAAAGGAAAGGACCGTAGTTGCATTTGGACCAAAATCATGACCCATCACTCCTGAGAATCTGAGGTAAGAGATAAAATTTTATAATCCAAGCTTTTGGCAAAAATGATCACTATCCCACCTTTACTAGAGGATGCAGCTGAATAAAAATAGTTTTTGACCTAATCTTTTCTAAGCTTAATGGATTCAGCTGCATTTAATTGTGGTTCTTGCAAAAGCCTGCACTTGCTGATGTTTACAATAGAGAAGTAACATTTTCCTTTTAATGGACTGTTTTACACCATTCACATTCAGAGAAAGAACCTTCCAATTTAATACCAAGAAGAAAATCACAAGACCAAGAGTGTACCCTACAAACAAAAGCACAATCATCCATTCAGAAACAGTAATTTATTTATTTATTGCATTTGTATCCCACATTCCCCCACCTATTAGCAGGCTCAATGTGGCTTACATAGATTTGTTAACATTGTTCATTGCAGGATATCAGATACAGTTAGTAGTGTGTAGCGATTCGGAAGGGAAGAAAGAAAAAGGACGAAGGTGGTTAGGGTAGTTATAGAGGTAGGCATTCATAATTGAGTCGGTTGGTGAGGTGACTTAGTGAGGCTATGGGTTCTCATTGTAGGCCTTGTTGAAGAAGAATGTCTTCAGAGATTTTCGAAAGATGGTTGTTTCGTTGATTGCTTTCAGGTCTGTAGGTAATGCATTCCATAACTGTGTGCTCATGTAAGAGAAGGTAGTGGCATGCATCAGCTTGTATTTAAGTCCTTTGCAGCTGGGATAGTGCAGGTTGAGAAATTTGCGGGATGATCTTAAGGCATTTCTGGGAGGTAGGTCTGCGAGGTTTAGCATGTAAATTGGGGCATCTGCGTGAATGATTTTGTGTATGATCGTGCAGATCTTGAATGCAATGCGTTCCTTAAGTGGTAGCCAGTGTAGTTTCTCTCTCAAGGGTTTTGCACTTTCATATTTAGTTTTTCCAAATATGAGTCTGGCGGCCGTATTCTGGGCAGTTTGGAGTTTTTTTATTGTCTGTTCTTTGCACCCGGCGTAGAGTGCATTGCAGTAGTCCAGCTGACTAATTACCATTGACTGTGCCAGGGTACGGAAGATGTGTCTCGGGAAGAAAGGTTTTACTCTTTTGAGTTTCCACTTGGTGTAAAACATCTTTTTCGTCATGTTTTTCACGTGGGTATCAAGAGTGAGGTTTTGATCAAAGGTGACTGCACATAATAATATCAATTGAGAATTGTATAACATTGTAGAATCATCAATATCACAGAATATACCACAAACTCTCGTAGCTTGTCAACTAATACTGAAACACATGCAACCCCATTCACACCACCATCCCTCTCCACACTTATACAACCCCATCCCATCCCCACAGCAAAAGACTGTGCAAGAAACCCTGGTGGCAAGGCACATTTGTCTTAGGGGGGGGGGGTGCAGCCCAATGGAGGTGCTGAAAGAAGAAGCATACACTCAACTAGTTGTGAACAAAATCTGCAATTGCAAAACAGAACAAGTAATTGGCACTAAATTAATGAGAAAGTCACAAGACAAATCGCATATGAAGGCAGAACACTGAAAAAGAATGATCATGAATTCCAATGAGGCCAACCAAATATGGCAAACTCCAGAAAGAGAAACTGGTATAAAACAGCACTAATGCATGTACAATAGTACTTCTTGTTCCTCTATAAAACGTTCCAGCTCTAGGGGAACAGGATATCTTATAGTGTATTTATTAAAAGTAATTTTCATCTGGGCCAGTGCTAAGAGCTCAAATCTTGCATCATTCACTTTAAGGTGTTGGTGTAGTGCCAAAAACCAATGCCATTTTTTCAGCAGTGATTTTAGTGAAATCAGCCACAATATAAATATTTTGCACCTGCCACTAGATTTTCTGTAGGATTCTCATTTTGTCTATGATCACAGCTACCTGTGAGCATAAGAACATACTGGGTCAGAGCAATGGTCCATCTAGCCCAGTATCCTGTTTCTAACAGTGGTCAATCCATTCCATGCTACCAATCCCAGGGGTAAGCAATGGCTTCCCCCTTGTCTATCTCAATAACAATCTATGTACTTTCCTCCAGGAACTTGTCCAAACCTTTTTAAACCCATATACGCTAACAACCACTGTTACCACATCCGCCTGCAATCGGTTATGGTTTGGTGTTTCCTGGGACTGCACAGGTGGGAACACGGTGTGCCTGTTCTATCTCCAGGGAATGCTCAAATTGCAGATTCAGAACCGATGGGAGCAATTGCTCCAAGAATGTAATCACATTTTTACCTTCAGAGCCTTTGTACAGCCCCAGAATCAGCAGATTATTATGATGACAATGATTAACAAAATCCTCAAGCTAAGACACCAGCACAATATAGAAGGAACATTTTCATTTTCTGGAGATTTTCAATGATTGAGAAACTCATCCACCCTCTAGGAAGAGCCTTTGACCATAAGGTGGCATTCCATGTGGGTGAGTTATTACTCTGAGAATATCTCCTTTAAGCTCTTTTTGATATACTTATAATTTAGCCATACTCTGTTTCTATTGTATAGGACAATATACATTTTGTGAATTGGATAATATATTGGTATTGAGATATTTTCACTTGTCCTTCTTGACTTTTGATACTGTACACCCTGGTTTGGTGGTGTTATTTGATTGTTAGTATACCAGTGGTATTATTGGGAATTATATCTTATTGTTTAAGATTCAAAGAAGACATGTCGAAGTTAAGTCTGAAATTTTGTTTATTATAGTTTGAATTAAGATGAAGAGCTAAGATTGCACTTGTACACAGCATTTGCTTGGACTGATGCCTATATCATAATACAGAGCCTAAAGATGAATGCTAATGTCTAATTGGAACACTAAATATGAAGATTATTTCGCTAATTTGTATGATATACTGCTCTTTAAGCTAAGTTGATTGGGTTTATTTACTGATTGACATCTTTTAAAGTGATAATTAAACATGTATTTTCACATATTCTGGCATATGAATGTAAAACTTATGCAGCCTTCTCTCTTCTTCAGGACTAGATAAAACAATCATTCATTTTTATTTGTTAGGGAGAAAGTTCCCCAAGTTTATATTATATATATACATACACACACATATAATTTTAAATTGCATCGGAGTACAGGGAGACTGATGTGGTAGCATGAGAACTGCATCCAGAATTTCAGGAAAGAGACAATGATGCAAAATTTCAGACTGTAAATTGTTGTTCAGCAGATGTTCTGAATATATCATTTTTATTGGTTTCTCCATTTGTCATGAAGTTAACTGACAGCTTCATATTGATATTTGCAAACTTTTCCTGTCATAAAATTTAGCAACCTGTCTTATCTTTCCATAACATACTGTAAAGCTGGCACACTGCTGATCAGATTCCTAAAATTCCTAGCTGCTATTTATTAGAAATGACCTTAAGTATCCAGATAGAACTAGATATTAGAAATATGCTGTTATTGATTTAGATTTTACTACAACTTCCTCCAAGGTTGGAATCTTAGGCTATCAGTTTTTCTTTGATTATAATGTGAATGCTATTAGTTCAGTTCACTATAGTTAACTCACCTATTCTACTTTTCTCTTAACCATCACCTTTGATCTAACCATTCTTGCCTCGGTCATTCATACAGATGCTGCCTTTCGAAAATTTAGATTTTGCCTCAAACTGTCTTACCTTCTGACAAAATGATTTCAATTGCATAATTTGATATCTTATAAAATGTTATCCATAATAAATAAGTGACTCCTTTTCCACTTCCTCCAAGGACACATGGATATGGCTGGGAGCTGAGGAGCCAGCTTGTGTCTCTTTTTGGGCTTCTGGGTTCTTTCAATAGAAAACAATTACACATGCCAAATAGAAAAAACTGAGCTATCAAAAAATATAACAATCCAAAAAAGGTCTCTCACAATGACCCAAAGTAAGGAATATTTGGCTTTTATTCTCCACCAGGTGTTCCTCTAACTTCCAGACTCCTATCAAGATTCTCTTTAGATAGCTCTCAAAATATCAGATTTCTTTGCTAATTCCTGAATACAAGCTGATTCTTCCTTAGGGATATGCAGAGGAGAGGGGGGAGGGGAAAATTTAGTTCTTTTGATCTTTTCTCAATTTTTGGACTATTTTTCAATTTGTTTCCCACATTCAAATTAATAAAAATTTTTTACATAGATTTTTTTTTCTCATATGCAAATTGACTTTTATGTATGTTAATGGGTAGGTTAATATGCATTAAATCAAATTTGAACTAAAGATTTTAAGATAGACTGACAATAGATTAGATTTATTAAAATGTGCCTTCGTGTTAGCACTCACTAGCAAACATTAATATATATTATTTACATCAAGTCCCATTTTATGCAATTGGGCCTTTTCTTGTTATATGTCGTCAAGTCGCAGGAGGAATGTGAACGATTACAGGAGGACCTTGCGAGACTGGGAGAATGGGCGTGCAAGTGGCAGATGAAGTTCAATGTTGACAAGTGCAAAGTGATGCATGTGGGTAAGAGGAACCCGAATTATAGCTACGTCTTGCAAGGTTCCGCGTTAGGAGTTACAGATCAAGAAAGGGATCTGGGTGTCGTCGTCGATGATACGCTGAAACCTTCTGCTCAGTGTGCTGCTGCGGCTAGGAAAGCGAATAGAATGTTGGGTGTTATTAGGAAGGGTATGGAGTCCAGGTGTGCGGATGTTATAATGCCGTTGTATCGCTCCATGGTGCGACCGCACCTGGAGTATTGTGTTCAGTACTGGTCTCCGTATCTCAAAAAAGATATAGTAGAATTGGAAAAGGTACAGCGAAGGGCGACGAAAATGATAGTGGGGATGGGACGACTTTCCTATGAAGAGAGGCTGAGAAGGCTAGGGCTTTTCAGCTTGGAGAAGAGACAGCTGAGGGGAGATATGATAGAAGTGTATAAAATAATGAGTGGAATGGATCGGGTGGATGTGAAGCGACTGTTCACGCTATCCAAAAATACTAGGACTAGAGGGCATGAGTTGAAGCTACAGTGTGGTAAATTTAAAACGAATCGGAGAAAATTTTTCTTCACCCAACGTGTAATTAGACTCTGGAATTCGTTGCCGGAGAACGTGGTACGGGCGGTTAGCTTGACGGAGTTTAAAAAGGGGTTAGATAGATTCCTAAAGGACAAGTCCATAGACCGCTATTAAATGGACTTGGAAAAATTCCGCATTTTTAGGTATAACTTGTCTGGAATGTTTTTACGTTTGGGGAGCGTGCCAGGTGCCCTTGACCTGGATTGGCCACTGTCGGTGACAGGATGCTGGGCTAGATGGACCTTTGGTCTTTCCCAGTATGGCACTACTTATGTACTTATGTACTTATGTGTTAACAGTTAGCAGGCTCTATCATGGCATTGCACACAGTATTTCATCGCTGTTTGAAGACTTGGTTGTTTATCTGATGTTTTTCCTCTTTTGAGTGATAAGATTGAGGGGAGGGGGAAGGGAGGGGTAGAATGTCTTGTGGATGCTGTTGTGCTTCACGCTGTATGGTCTTATGGCTGAAAATATCAGGCAATAAGACTTTGTATTAAATTAAGTTAATGAATCTAGCCCCAATAGCACACTAATGAATACAATCTTTATTCATACGCCACATTTAAATGTAGGACTATTTCCCTGTAGAAAATTCTCTTTCAATCCTAATGGCATTTTGATTTAACTTATGCCTTTCAGTAGATGTTCAACACTGAAAAGGGCATAGAAACAGAAACATGATGGCAGATAAAGACCATATGACTCATTCAGTCTGCCCATCCTCTGTAACCCCCAATTCTACCTGTTCCTAAGTGATCCCACATGCTTATCCCATGCCTTTTTAAATTCGGGAACATTCCTCGACTCCACCACCTCCACCGGGAGACCATTCCATGCCTCCGCCACCCTACCTGTGAAATAATACTTCCATAGGTTACTCCTAAGCCTATTCCCTCTTAACTTTGTCATATGCTCCCTCATTCTCCTTCATTTGGAAAAGGCTCTCTTCCTGTGCATAAATGCCCTTGAGATATTTAAACGTTTCTATCATGTCTCCTCTCTCCTTCCTCTTTTCCCGCATATACATGTTGAGGTTCATAAGCCTGTCCCTATAATTTTTGCATTCAAGACCGCTTACTAATTTCGTAGCCGCCCTCTGGACCGACTCCATCCTGTTTACATCTTTCCGTAGGTGCAGGGTCTCCAGAACTGCATGCAGTATTCCAAATGGGGCCTCACCAGAGACTTATACAACAGCACTATCACCTCCTTTTTCCTGCTGGTCATGCCTCTCTTTATGCACCCAAGCATCCTTCTGGCTTTGGCCGTCGCTTTTTCTACCTGTTTGAAAGCTTTAAGGTCATCGGACACAATCACTCCCAAGTCCTGCTCTTCCTTCACACACTGAAGCACTTCACCCCCTATACTGTACCGTTCCCTCAGATTTTTGCGACCCAAGTGCATGACCCTGCATTTTTTGGGATTGAACCTTAGTTGCCAAATATCGGTCCATTCCTCTAGCTTCGCTAGGTCCTTCCTCATGTCATTCACACCCTCCAGGGTGTCCACCCTGTTGCAGAGTTTAGTATTATCTACAAGGAGGCAAACCTTACCAGACAGCCCTTCTGCAATATCGCTCACAAAGACATTAAAAAGAGCCGACCCTAGGACTGATTCCTGCGGTACTCCACTGACGACATCCTTTTCCTCAGAGCAAGCTCCATTTATTACTACCCTCTGTCTCCTACCATTCAACCAATTTTTAACCCATTCAGTTACTCTAGGTCCCACACCGAGGGCACTCAATTTATTTATCAGTCGCCTGTGCGGAACCGTGTCAATGGCTTTGCTGAAATCCAAGCATACCACATCAAGCGCACTACCCACATCCAACTGTTTGGTCACCCAGTCGAAGAAGACAGTCAGATTCATCTGACATGACCTGCCACTAGTGAAGCCATGCTGCCTCGGGTCCCGCATTCCATGTAGTTCAAGAAATCTCACAATCCTCCTATTTAGAAGCGTTTCAATTAGCTTACTCACCACCGAGGTCAGACTGACAGGTCTGTAATTCCCATCCTCCTCCTTACGTCCACTCTTGTGCAAAGGAACCACATCCGCCCTTCTCCAGTCCACCAGGACCACTCCAGTTTCTAAGGAAGCATTTAGGAGGTCCATCAGCGGAGCCGACAGAACTTCTCCGAGTTCCTTAAGCACCCTCGGGTGTATCCCATCAGGCCCCATCGCTCTGTCTACTTTTAGTTTGACAAGCTCCTCACGAACACATCCATCCCCTTTAGCCTTTGTTTTCTGCAGCCCTACCCCCCGGTCTTTCAGTCGTGAACACAGAGCTAAAATAATCATTAAGCAGTTCAGCTTTATCCTTATCATCTTCCACATATTTCTCTCCCTCAGCTTTGAGCCTCACAATGCTATTATGGCATTTCCTCTTGTCACTTACATATCTGAAAAAGGTCTTGTCCCCCAATTTTACCATATTAGCTATCTTTTCCTCCATTTGCCGCTTCACTTTCCTGATAGCTTTTCCAGCTTCTCTTCACTTATTTACAGTGGGGGAAATAAGTATTTGATCCCTTGCTGATTTTGTAAGTTTGCCCACTGACAAAGACATGAGCAGCCCATAATTGAAGGGTAGGTTATTGGTAACAGTGAGAGATAGCACATCACAAATTAAATCCGGAAAATCACATTGTGGAAAGTATATGAATTTATTTGCATTCTGCAGAGGGAAATAAGTATTTAATCCCTCTGGCAAACAAGACCTAATACTTGGTGGCAAAACCCTTGTTGGCAAGCACAGCGGTCAGACGTCTTCTGTAGTTGATGATGAGGTTTGCACACATGTCAGGAGGAATTTTGGTCCACTCCTCTTTGCAGATCATCTCTAAATCATTAAGAGTTCTGGGCTGTCGCTTGGCAACTCGCAGCTTCAGCTCCATCCATAAGTTTTCAATGGGATTAAGGTCTGGTGACTGGCTAGGCCACTCCATGACCCTAATGTGCTTCTTCCTGTGCCACTCTTTTGTTGCCTTGGCTGTATGTTTTGGGTCATTGTCGTGCTGGAAGACCCAGCCACGACCCATTTTTAAGGCCCTGGCGGAGGGAAGGAGGTTGTCACTCAGAATTGTACGGTACATGGCCCCATCCATTCTCCCATTGATGCGGTGAAGTAGTCCTGTGCCCTTAGCAGAGAAACACCCCCAAAACATAACATTTCCACCTCCATGCTTGACAGTGGGGACGGTGTTCTTTGGGTCATAGGCAGCATTTCTCTTCCTCCAAACACGGCGAGTTGAGTTCATGCCAAAGAGCTCAATTTTTGTCTCATCTGACCACAGCACCTTCTCCTAATCACTCTCGGCATCATCCAGGTGTTCACTGGCAAACTTCAGACGGGCCGTCACATGTGCCTTCCGGAGCAGGGGGACCTTGCGGGCACTGCAGGATTGCAATCCGTTATGTCGTAATGTGTTACCAATGGTTTTCGTGGTGACAGTGGTCCCAGCTGCCTTGAGATCATTGACAAGTTCCCCCCTTGTAGTTGTAGGCTGATTTCTAACCTTCCTCATGATCAAGGATACCCCACGAAGTGAGATTTTGCGTGGAGCCCCAGATCTTTGTCGATTGACAGTCATTTTGTACTTCTTCCATTTTCTTACTATGGCACCAACAGTTGTCTCCTTCTCGCCCAGCGTCTTACTGATGGTTTTGTAGCCCATTCCAGCCTTGTGCAGGTGTATGATCTTGTCCCTGACATCCTTAGACAGCTCCTTGCTCTTGGCCATTTTGTAGAGGTTAGAGTCTGACTGATTCACTGAGTCTGTGGACAGGTGTCTTTCATACAGGTGACCATTGCCGACAGCTGTCTGTCATGCAGGTAACGAGTTGATTTGGAGCATCTACCTGGTCTGTAGGGGCCAGATCTCTTACTGGTTGGTGGGGGATCAAATACTTATTTCCCTCTGCAGAATGCAAATAAATTCATATACTTTCCACAATGTGATTTTCCGGATTTAATTTGTGATGTGCTATCTCTCACTGTTACCAATAACCTACCCTTCAATTATGGGCTGCTCATGTCTTTGTCAGTGGGCAAACTTACAAAATCAGCAAGGGATCAAATACTTATTTCCCCCACTGTAGGTATTCTCTCCTGTTTTCATCTTTCTGAGTCGTCTTATAACGTGCAAAGGTTAGCCTCCTTTCCCTTATCTTTCCAGCTACTACATTCGAGTACCAGAGATGCCTTCTTTTCCTCTTACTTTTATGTAATTTTCTAACATAAAGGTTAGTTGCCTTTAATATAGCTCCTTTCACTCTTATGTATTGCTGTTCTACATCCTTCAGCTGTTCCCATCCCGCTAACTGTTCCTTGAGAAATTCCCCCATCTCGACATAGTTAGTTTCTTTGAAATCCAGGACCTTCAATCTCGAATGAGCCCTCTCTTTTGTTTTAATATTGAATCATACCATACAACGATCACTAGATGCCAAATGGTCCGCCACCTTGATGTCAGAATCGTACTCTCCATTCGTAAGCACCAGGTCTAGAACAGCTCCATCCCACGTCAGTTCCATCACCCACTGCCGGAACAATTCTTCCTGTAGGGAATCTAAAATATCTTTGCTTCTAGATGACCCCGCAGCCTGGACACCCCAATCAACATCCGGCATATTGAAGTCACCTATCAGTGGTACTTCCCCTTTCCTAGCTATCTTGCGGATGTCTTCAATTAAGTCCCTGTCCATTTCCTCTGACTGTGGAATATGTTTGCTGTAAAACCTATCTCTAGAACTGTATTAAGCCACTTATCTACACAGCTGGTTGGGATTAGGGGAAGACAAGGTTAAGAAATGCACCAGGAATGCCCAAAACCACAGCTCTAAGGTAGGGATAACCAGAACAAGTCTTATCTGTTAGCTTCCTTCAGGCAGGAGTCAAGAAGAGACCTTGTGGTTGCCTGCAGCCCTCTCAAAGCAGAAGCTTTAGCCACACCTAAGCTTTACAAATTGTCTACAAAAAACCAGGTGGGGGAGGGGAAGGGCTCAGCACACTTTAAGGAAAAAGAAAGAGAGATCTAATAAAGAGTTATAGCAGTTTTTAAATCTAGTACTCAGATTACAGATATCAATAAACAAGTTGGAAAACACAGCAAGCAGATCACAATATTAGCATAGAGTAGGTATGTCAGGGGCAGAGCAGAGGAGTGGCTGTTGAGAACTCCTAGTGTGCAGGTCATCACCACACACTAGCTGTCATGACTTCCCATATTGCCTGCTGCTGTAAATTCTGCCACCACAAGAGGAGGCAATAAATGTAGCAATAAATATCAGCAGTTCGATAATGCTGCTGCCTACACCTACTCCTCAGATCAGCATCCCCCCATTGGTACCCCAACAAATATGATACCACACCTGATTACGCCCCTATATCAAGTGTGCACTCCTGATCCCTTCCAAAAATCAAGTTTCCACCTTCTGATCCCCCTGACATCGATTCCCCTTACCTGATTTCTCCAATATGCAAGATTCCTTTCTACCACCCCAACAAAGAAGACCCCTACACAACAGCTATTATGATGGTGCTATCCATGTAGCCTTCCCCCAATGTTGAACTCTCCACTTTCTATACCCATCCCCCTAACAAAGATGATCTCCTACATGATCCCCCCCCAAATAAGTGTGACTTCCTCCTGATACCCTTGAACAAGGATGCCCCCCTGATGAGGAATCCTGCACCCTATTCTTACCTGATCCTTGTCCACTCTCTGGAGCCCTGACAATCTCCAGGACCTATCCAAAGGCTGTCCATGGTGGACTAGTGGATCAAGGAAGGAACAGTCCCCCTCTGCTCCCACTTGGTCCGACTTTAACACCAAAATGGTGGATGCTGACACTTAGTGATATTAACATAGTAGATGATGACAGATAAAGACCTGAATGGTCCATCCAGTCTGCACAACTGTCAAACTCATTATCAATTCATGATTAAACCAATAATGAATGTGGTATAAGATACTTGATCCTGGTCTTTATTTGCGATTTCTTGGACATAGACCGTAGAAGTCTTTTTGGCAATGCATTCTAACTACTGGAGTTGACATCGAAGTCTTCTCCAGTCCATCCTAAACTGTATTGCCATATATCGGACACAGGCCCTAGAAGTCTGCCCAGCACTGGCCTTAGTTCTTCAGAACCAGAGTCGCTAGCTCCACTCAGCACATCAACACACATGCGGTCATTTGAGTTTTGCTTTTTTATACCATCCATTTTCTACTTAGGGATCCTCCATGTTGTTACCACACCTTCTTGAATTCCATCACTGTTTTTGTATCCAACACCTCCCTCTGGAGGATATTCAAGCCACTGATCACCCTCTCCATTAAAAAAAAAATCTTGACATAATTCCTAAGTTTACCACTGCAAAACCTCAATTCATGTCTAGTATTACCGTTTCCCCATCTCTGGAAAGGATTTGATTCTATATTAATATCTTTCATGTATTTAAGCACCCGTATCTCCCCTATCCCTCCCTTCCTCTGTGATATACATATTCAGGTCTTCAAGTTTCTTCTCATACACCTTTTGGTGCAAGCTCTAAATTATTTTTCTCACCTTCTTCTGAACTGCTTAAAGTCTTTTTATATCCTTAGTAATATATGGACTCAAAAACTGAACATAATACTCCAAGTGGTGCCTCAATAACAGTTTGTATAGGGGCATCAACACCTCCTTTCTTCTGTTGGTTATACCTCTCTCTATGCAGCCTAGCATCCTTCTGGCTATGGCTACTGCTTTGTCACTTTGTTTTTTGCCTTTAGATCTTCAGTCACTATCATCCCAAGGTCCTTCTCCGTGTCTGTATATATCAGCCTCTCACCTCCTACCACATATGGCTCCTTTGGATTTCTACTCTTCAAGGACATCACTTTGTACTTCTAACTTTTGCAAATAACTTTTCATGTTGTCTCCTCCCTCTGGAGTGTCTACTGTGTTGCGAATCTCAGTATTATCTGCAAAAAGGAAATCTTTACCCTGTAACCTATTGGAAATGTTGCTCACAAATATATTAGAGTCGCAAAGAAGAGAGTAACAGCATACGAAAGTCAACAGAAATACAAAAAGCAAACACTGGGCCTTTTTTGCTTTATTACTGTGCTTATATATGTTATTTTACAAACTGACAAGTTTTTTTTGGACTAATATATTTATATTAGACCCTTGAGAAAGGCGTTTGTGCGCTGAAACACAGCCCGTGTCGGGTCATCTTTTGAAAGAAAGGATTACATTGTTCTCTTTTCCTGAAGGCCCAGTGTTTGCTTTTTGTATTTCTGTTCACAAATATATTGAACAGAATTGACCCCAGCACTGATCCTTGAGGCACTCCACTACTCACCTTTCCTTTCTCTGAGTGAATTCCATTAACCACCACCCTCTGACATCTGTCTGTCAACCAGTTTCTAATCCAGTACACCACTTTGGGTCGTAACTTCAGTCTGTTGAGTTTATTCAAGACCATAAAAATCTAGAAATCTCCCTTATATGGAAGGATGACCCCTAGCAGTAATACTGTGAGACTACTACTAAGGCTCAGTGGCCACCATTTTGGAGCTGAAACAAGATCAAGTAGGAACAGATGGGAACTGCTCCTTGCTGGACCCACTAGCCTACCATTGGTAGCCCCGGATTGGTCCTGGAGGATTCTCAGGAGGGACCACAGAGTAAGGATTGGATGGAGGGTTCTTCATTGGTGGTGGGCCTCCCTGGGGGTATACTCATTTGGGGGATTGGAAGGAGGGTCATTCTTGTTAAAGAGATTGGGCAGGGGTTACCCTTATTAGAGGGGATGAGGAGGGGGAACTTCATTGTTGGAAGCGGCTATGCACCCACCACGATTAGGAGATTTCAATTTGTTGGCACTGCGTTATGTGTAGTACCTGATAGCATGGGTGCTTTTGCAGTTAAGGTATGGTAAGCGCAAAATCACATCGTACTTTAGTAAATGTGCCCCTTAGATTGTAAGCCCTCTGGGGACAGGAAATATCTAGTGAACCTGAAAGTAACTCATCTGAAAAAAGGTGTGAACTAAATATAAATAAATAAATAAACAACTAAATAAATACATAAATTGATTATAGAAGAAGTCTCTTCCATTTCTAGTCTCGGGGCAGATCCTCTTCCACAGCAGAACCTCAGTCCCTAGAGAGTGGACTTATCTCATGAGAAAATTTACTCCTCCTCAACATATTAGTGATGAACATATTTTTCCATTTTACTCTAGTAGATAACTTATCCTTTCCCTAGGAATCCGCATGAGATTGCAGCTCAGTCCTTCATGCAGCTACAAGAAATTGCTTCCCTCTCCAGCAATTCCAAGAACTCTGACCATGAGCCCTAGACTGCCTGAGGGGAAAGAACACATATATTTCTGGGCGAATTCATTATATCAGACTTGCTAAATCTTAATAATTTTCCACTGGGGAGTGTCTGAACTTTAACACATCGCCCATCTTACATCATTACTGTCTGGAAACATATATTCCTCACTGTTAAGGAATAGTTTTATGATCTAACAGATATGATAAAAAAAACCCTGAAATTTGCAGATTTCACATGTTCAAATGTTGTTCTGAAGTTTAATTCTTACTTGTATAGTTACTTGATGTCTATAGCAAGGATTTAATGAGCAACTGAACAAAACATAAGACAATTAAACTATCTCCTGACTTCAATCAGATGAAGTTTCTGCAATGATAATCATCAAATTATCAAGCTAATGACTTTATTATACTATAGAAAAATGCTTCCTTATTAAAATGATAGAATTGGGCAAAAAGGAAATTTATGATCTAAAGGTGCTGCAAATCATTTGTATTGATCTGTTTTGTTTCTATTCTGTTAAAGCTAATGGAAATCATTCCTCACTGTATTTGTCGAGCTTAGTTTGAAAAACTATCCTATCATTTGTCAGGCCAGTTGAAGCCCTATGATGGGACAATCTATATTTGTGATCACAAAGACATTTTCAACTTACCGCAAATGAAAAGTGACATGCTGGAATATTATTTTAATGTTGGCATTTACTGTAAGTAAATATAGGGATTATTGTGATATGATTAGGCAGAAGACTGAAGATTTTGGTGATATGTAAGATATTTATACATGTCTATATATGCAAAATGATATAATGATCTTGGAAGCCGCTACATAAGAGACTTATCTGGAAACTAACTTTGAAACGGCAATATGAGACATGTGAATTCATGTTGGTGTTAATAGGTCTCCTGTATTGATTTTATATACAGCCTTGGATGGAGAAGAATGAGGAAATTGAGCTAAGTACTCATTATATTAAATACAGTAAATAAATTACCTAAAAAGTAAAAACTGAAGTAAAAAACTAAGAAAAGTATGGATTGATGACGATTACATGCTCATCGTATGTATTGCTTGGCTCAAGTGAATCAGCCTAGTGGATGTAAGCATGCGTATCTGGAGCCAACAACAGATTTATATGCCTAATGTATGTTGATGAAAAATATCTAAGGGGCCGGACATATTATTATTATCATAATGAAATTTAGGGCATGTAAAGAAATCAATAGGAATGTATAGTTGTTTGATGCTTTTTTCTAATGGAAACAAGAATGCAAACCATGGAATTTTGTCACATTTTACATAAGTACATAAGTATTGCCATACTGGGACAGACCAAAGGTCCACCAAGCCCAGCATCCTGTTTCCAACAGTGGCCAATCCAGGTCACAAATGCCTGGCAAGATCTCTGCTATTAATAGTGTGCACTGTTTGCAAAGAGTGCACACTCTTCACAAATAGTGTTCGTTGTTAATGACATTGCCCACAAAACAAAAACGTACGGTAACCTTCCCCCCCAAAAAAATCAAAATAAAACAAAACCAAAAATCGTAAAAATGATTCAAGAAACTAAGTAAAATTAAAATGTCTTCACAGGAGATGCAAGAAATTAATACTTTACTCCTTTGAAAAACTGTTACAATGTTTTTTTGTGTGCATTTCTTTTAATTCTATATCCAAAAATTATTTCGAAGATTAAACAGCATGACCCTTCTTTCTCATGGATTGTCTCACCACTGAGAAATATCATTAATTGTTTTAAAACAGGTTGGTGACATATATAATTTAAGTTTATTTCAAAAAGAATATTGCTGCTATTAGTCCACATGAATAATATAGCATCTAGACTTTATTTGCAGCATTAAAAATGCTATTTTTCTTTGAAAAAGGCATAATGTATTGTAAAAGCTACCAATGAATTGTCTCTATGAAAGCTATATACTAAAATGTAGTTATTTCACAAAAAAGGCCTAAACATGAAAGAACATGTGCTCTGGCTGCAGCAACATTAAAACAGTAGGGCCAATATTCAGGCCATAGGAGGGAGCCTGGATAACTCCTATGGTCGATGGTCAGCCAGATATTCAATGCTGAGCTGTTTCTGGTGACCGGCATTGAATATCCGGTTTATTTTTGGCCAGTTTAAACTTAACTGGCTAAGTTTATATTCAGAGATAGCCGGTTAAGTTTAAACTGGTCAAAGATATTCCAATTATTTAAGTAGCTCAATGCAGCTGCTTTCAATAGCCGGCAGTGGACTGAATATTTGGGGATAGCCAGCTATAGCACATGATATAGCTGGGTATCTCCTAGTCCGTTAACTGGTGGTGCTCAGCAGGGGATATCCGGCTATCCCCTTCTTAATATCACTGGATAGCTGGTTAACTCATTTTACTGGTAACTCCTCTTACTCTCTTATCTATCTATGGGCTCCTTTTACTAAGCGGCAGTAAGCCCAACGCAGACTTACCGCTCACTATACAGGAAGTACCGCCGGACTACCACAGCAGCCTGGCAGTACTTCCCACCCCTAGTGCGCCATCATTTCTGGAATATGCCTGGTGGTAATCAGGCAGTGCTGCACACTGCCCAGTTACCGCCGGGTTAACACAGGAGCCCTTACCGCTACCTCAATGGGTGGTGGTAAGGACTTCCCTCCAAAATGGCCGTGTAGCAAGTGCTTTACTTGCCACCTGGCCATTTCCTGTAGGAAAGCAAAACTTCCCTTTTACCAGCTGTGGTAAAAGGGGGCATTGGTGTATGTGTAAAACACGTGCCGATACCAACTCTGGTCCCCTTTTGCCACAGCTTAGTAAAAGAGGCCCAATATGTCAACCATCTCTCTGACCTCATGCGTACCTTTCTTTAAATTAGTCACCTATCTTTCTAACTCCTCTTATTATCTTACCTATCTATATGTTCCATCTTTGCTTATACCCTATATTCTATTATGTATTGTGTTGACATTGTAAGTAGTACACTATCCCATAATTTGTGTTGTTATTTGAATATTTTTACTGATGTAATTGTCTGTTGCTCATGTTTGATTTATTCTTACTATACACCACCTTGAGTGAATTCCTTCAAAAAGGCGGTAAATAAATCCTAATAAATATATAAAAGTGCCATTTAACTGGCCAGGTGCTGTTCCTGGCCAATTAAATGGTTTTGAATATCAGGGGGAGTGTGTCCTAAGTATGGCCTGCAATCTTTTAAATGATTAGTTGGTACATTACAAAAGAACTCCCACTCTGATCAGAAAATATTGTTTTATAGAGAGGGTGTTGAATGCCTAGAATAGCCTCCCATTGAAGGTGGTAGGGACAAAACAGTGATGGAATTAAAAAATGTGTGAGACACAGAGGATCTCAACATAAAGAGAAGAAGGAACCAAACCAATACTTAAATGACCTTCATGTTTCTTCACTTAGCAGTAGGTACAACTCTTGTCACCTTCTTGGGTAGATTGGATGGACTATATAGATAATTATCTGCTGTCATTTCTGATGTTACTATGTTACTATGGGACTCATTTTTAAAATAGAAAAACATCCAAAAGAGGCTCAAAGTGGCAGATGGACGTTTTTCTTACACTCCACTACTCACATTACTTTCCTCTGAGTGAACTTCATTTACCACTACCCTATGTCATTTGTTGTGAACCCAGTGGCGTCTAAGAAAACAAACAGAGTTTTAGGAATTATTAGTAAAGGAATGGGAAACAAAAATGAGAATGTTATAATGCCTTTGTATTTGCTCCATGGTGCAACCACACTGCAAATACTTTGTGAAATTCTGGTCACCACATCTTAAAAAAGAAATAGTGGAATTAGAAAATTGTACATTAGTACTGCGAGACTATGGTGAAAGGTCATGGCTACCCTATCACTCCTTCCCCAACAGACCACTATAGATATTCAGGTAGGCCAGGAGGGCCCACAGGAATTGGGGTGACATGAGATAGAGGGGGCCATGGGGAATTTATATATTAAAAAAGGAGGATGGAAAAACAAAGACAGCATGGTTAAAAAGTGAGATGAAAGAAGCTATCAGAGCTAAAAGAAGATCCTTTAGAAAATGGATGAAATGTCCAACTGAAAATAATAAGAACCAGCATAAGGAATGGGAAGTCAAATGCAAAGCGCTGATAAGGAAGGCAAAGATGGACTTTGAAAAAAAAGATTACATTAGAGAAAAAACCACATAGTAAAACTTTTTGTAGGTATATTAAAAGCAAAAAGCCAGCAAAAGAACCAGTTGGACCACTAGATGACTGAGGGGTAAAAGGGGCACTCAGGGAAGACAAAGCTAAAGCAGAGAGATTAAACAAATTCTTTGCTTCAGTCTTCAAGGATGATTTGAGAGAAATACCAGTGTCAGAAATGGTATTCAAATCTGACGAGTCAGAGAAATTGAATGAAATCTCTATAAACCTGGAAGATGTAATGGCACAATTTGTCAAACTGAAGAGTAGCAAATCACCTGGACCAGATGGTATTCATCCCAGAGTACTGATAGAATTGAAAAAGGTACCTGCAGAACTATTGTTAGTAGTAATATGTAATTTATCTTTAAAATCAAGCATGATACCAGAAGGTTGGAGGGTGGCCAATGTAGCATCGATTTTTTTTTAAAAGGTTCCAGAGGTGATCCAGGAAATTATAGACCAGTGAGCCTGATGTCAGTGCCAGGCAAAATGGTAGAGACTATTATAAAGAACAAAATGACAGAGCATATTCAAAAGCATGGATTAATGAGACGTCAACATGGATTTAGTGAAGGAAATCTTGCCTCACCAATCTATTATTTTTCTTGAAAGGGGTGAACAAACATGTGGATAAAGGTGAGCCAGTCGATATTGTGTATTGGATTTTCAAAAGGCATTTGACAAAGTAGCTCATGAAAGACTCCAGAGGAAATTGGAGTCATGGGATAGGAGGTAGTGTTCTATTGTGGATTAAAAACTGGTTAAAAGATAGAAAACAGAGAGTAGGGTTAAATGGTCAGTATTCTCAAAGGAGAAGGGTAGATAGTGGGAATCCCCAGGGGTCTGTGCTAGGACTGCTGCTTTTTATCATATTTATAAATGATCTAGAGATGGGAGTAACTTGTGAGGTAATTAAATTTGCTGACAACACAACGTTATCCAAAGTTGTTAAATCGCAAGGGGATTGTGAAAAATTACAAGTGAATTTTATGAGACTGGGAGACTGGGCATCCAAATAGCAGATGACATTTAATGTGAGCAAGTGTAAAGTGATGCATGTGGGAAAGAGGAACACACACTATAGTTAAGTGATGCAAGGTTCCATATTAGGAGTTACCAACCAGGAAAGGGATCTAGGTGTCATAGTTTATGATACGTTGAAACCCTCTGATCAGTCTGTGGTGGCGGCTAAGAAAGCAAATAGAATGTTAGATATTATTAGGAAAGGAATAGAAAACAAAAATGAGAATGTTATAATGCCTTTGTATCTCTCTATGATGTGACTATACCTTGAATTTTGTGTGCAGTTCTGGTAGTGGAATTAGAAAAGGTACAGAGAAGGGTGACGAAAATGATAAAGGGGATGGGATGACTTCCCTATGAGGAAAGGCTAGAGCGGCTAGGGCTCTTCAGCTTGGAGAAAAGATGGCTGAGGGGAGGTATGATAGAGGTCTATAAAATAATGAGTGGAGTGGAACGGAAATACTTGAATCACTTGTTTACTCTTTCCAAAACTACTAGGACTAGGAGACATGCAATGAAGCCACAAAGTAGTAAATTTAAAACAAATCAGAGAAAATATTTCTTCACTCAATAAATAATTAAACTCTGGAATTCATTGCCAGAATGTAGTAAAAGCAGTTAGCAGAGTGGGGTTTAAAAAGGATTTGAATAGCCAGTGGCGTACCAAGGGGGGGGGGGGGCGGTGGGGGCGGTCCACCCCGGGTGCACGCCGCTGGGGGGTGCTGCGGCGCGCGCCTGCTGCGAGAGTTCGTTAACTTCTCTCGTTCGCTGCAGCTCCCTCTGCCCCGGCACAGGTTACTTCCTGTTCTGGGGCACAGGGAGCTGCAGCGAACGAGCAAAGTTAGTAAACTCGCAGCAGGCGCGTGCTGCAGCACCCCCCCTCAGCGGCATGCACCCCGGGGGGGTCTTTCGCCGGGGGGCTCCACGCTGCATCGGGGGGGGGGGGGGGGGCGCTGCACCCGGGGGGCGGGCGGGTGTCCGCCTCCCCTAGGAACGTCACTGTGAATAGCTTCCTAAAAGAAAAGTTCATAAACCATTATTAAAATGGACTTGAAGAAAATACACTGCTTAGATAAGCAGCATAAAATGCATTGTACTGTTTTGGGATCTTGCCAGGTACATGTTACCTGGAGTGGCCACTGTTGGAAACAGGATGCTAGGCCTGATGGACCTTCGGTCTGTCCCAGTATGGCAATGCTTATGTTCTTATGATCTTAAGAGGAGGGGATTTTCTGTTCTTGGCATGGGGAGGGGGGAGTGGTTACTTCAGGAATGGTATCTGAAAATGTTCATTTAATCTCATTTCCCATGATGACAGAAGAGGGAGAATGCCCATACAAAATGAGCATTCCTGTAAACAACACGGAAAATTACATAAAACAACAACTTTCCAGCTATCTGTCCCTATTATCTATAGGGGACCATCCCACTACATAGAATTTCAGTCAGCCTAGACATCTTTTAAATGGAATAAATGGTACTGATTGAATATCAACCGAACATCATCTACTTCCTTTGCTCAGAAATTTAAGTCTCAAATCCAATATGTATAATAGAATTATGTTGATAATTACATGAAAAATTAAGCAAATAAAGCATTTTGAAATGAAGATATGGTTAGAAGTAACATTTTAATAGCATATAGTCTCCAAAGTCTGGTAAAGATGAATGAACATTGCATTAGCAACTGCTCAAGTGCTCTCAGTAAGAAAACTGATAACTCCTCTTTAGAATTCTCCTTAATCATTGAGTAGAGCTTCTCTTGGAAGTGCAGCTAAATCAAGTTCCATGATATCAAGTAGGTAACAGAAGAGGCAGGAAACTATGCAAAGTTTCTATTGTTATTGTTTTTTTGCTGTTATGGAAGTTGTGAATTCTGTTGGATTATTTGTAGTAAATAATTAGCAGATTTTAGTACACACAGCTTCAGCTTTAGAAATGTTAATTTCTTTCTTCATCTCTCTCTCATTCACCCCAGAATAATTCACTGCTGAGTCACTTTAAAGTTGAAGTAACAAAACATCTGTTTACTCACAGTTTGTAGTTAGATTATAATCAGACAGGCTTATATATACATATTACTATACATTTGTATTATCAGCTCCTTCCATGTGCTTAGATGGTAATGGATGCTCACACCACCATAGATCCTCTCAGGTTAGGAGAGATCATGAGCTCCATGTGCTCCATGTGCTGCATGTGCTGCATCTGCTGTGTCTGACCCCCACAGGAAGTTGCATAGCTGTGTGACCTCTCTAAGTAATTCACATCAGAGGTCACAGAGTAATCACAGAGAAATAATAGGTGACAGGCAATGCATGTAAAATACAATTACATTCCAACAAACCCCTTCTCATGCATAACTGTCATGCAATTATTTATTCATACAAAGTCCAAGCTTTATACGCAGATTCACAAAATGTTCTCTGGGTAACGGTTTGGTCATGATGTCAGCTGTCATCTCACTGGTGTGACAATAGTGTAGACTGATGACCCCTTCTTTCGCCAACTCTCGCACGTTGTGGTATTTCGTTGCGATGTGCTTGGTGCGTGACTGAACCTTGTCATTCTGTGACAGTCGGATGCAGCTCTGATTATCTTCCATTATCTGGATTGGTCTCTTTTCAGCTATTCCGAAATCCAGCATAAGTTTTTCAATCCACATCAGTTCTCTGCACGCTTCCGATACAGCCACATATTCAGCTTCTGTAGAAGACAGACTCACAATACTTTGTTTATGACTGGCCCATGAAATTTGTACATTTCCATACATAAACACATATCCACTTGTGGATTTATAATCAGAATGATCCCCTGCCCAATCTGAATCACAGTAACATATTAGTTTTGGATTACTATTGGCTGAAATCTTTAATTTACAATCAATGGTACCCTTTAAATACCTTACCATCCTTTTAACTGCAGTCCAATCTGATTTGGTAGGTGAGCTGACCCTTCTGCTCAAAATTCCTACTGCATTTGCTATATCAGCCCTGTATGTGGTAGCTAGATATAAAAGCTTACCTATGGCTGATCTATATTGGATGTTATCTGGTAAAGGTTCTCTTACTGTTTCATCCTTCAGAAAATCAGTGATCATGGGAGTGCTTACAACTTGGGCATCTTGCATACCTAAACTTTCAATAAGCTCATTTATTTTCTGCTTCTGGCTTAGAAGATAAGAACCATCATTTTGTTTCTCAATTTCTATACCAAGATAGTATGACACATTACCAAGTTCTTTTATCTCAACATTGAGGTTTAAACACTTTACAATGTCCTTGTACTCTTGCTCACTTTCGCTTGCAATGAGCAGATCATCAACAAAAGCTAAAATGTATGCATATTGTCCATTTGTGCACCTAGTGTACAAGCATTTATCTGCTTCACCTTGTTTAAATCCTAAATTTGTCAATATTTCATGCAATTTTTCATTCCAACATTTTGCACTTTGCTTTAATCCATAAAGACCTTTGTTTAATTTACACACTAGCTGTCTTTGTTTTGTATTTATGAAACCTGTTGGTTGTTCCATGTACAAGTCTTCAGTTATATCTTCATGAAGAAACGCTGTTTTCACATCAATGTGGTTTACTTGCATGCCTTTTGAGACTGCAATGCTCAGAAGTGTTCTTATTGTCGTGTGTTTCACTACAGGTGCAAACACTTCATCAAAATCTTCTCCATATTTTTGAAGATATCCCTTTGCGACTAATCTGGCTTTATACCTTTCCACTTTTCCTTGTGCATTCCTTTTTAACTTGAATACCCATTTGCATCCTATAGCTTTCTTGCCAGGAGGTAATTTTGTAAGAATCCAAGTATTATTTTTATCCAATGCATCAATTTCTTCTTGTGCAGCTTTATGCCATTCAGCAGCTTCTTCTGCTGGCATTTTCTCAATCTCATCCCATGTTAAGGGCTCTTGAGCTTCTGCTGACTTTGTTAAGTAAGACAGTCTTGGGGGTGGAACACCTTTGTTTTCCCTGGATGAGCGTCTGACAACAGGTTGGTCTGACCTTTCCGCATCCTCTAAATCTGAGAGTCCTTCTCCAATTGATTCCCCTTCTCCAACTGTACTGTCTTCTTCAATGATCCTTTCTGTGTCTGCTTCCTCTGCCTGTTCCTCGTTAGATACAGGTGAGTTGCTTTCAGACATCTGCCTTGGTATGGCATTTATATACACTGGCATGTCTATTATGGTTCTAGTTTCATATTCTGGATGATAAGGCTCATCTGGGATAATCCAGCCTTTATCAACCCTTTTGTTTTCATCAAAATATGTAACATGTCTTATGCCAACAATGCCAGTTTTCAGATTCAAAATTCTATATCCTTTGTGTCCTGGAGCATAGCCAACTAAAATGCCCCTTTCTGTTGTGGAATCCAGCTTATGCCTTCTTTGCTTTGGTACATGAGCATATGCTGTACTTCCAAATGTTCTTATGTGTGACAGGTTTGGCTTCCTACCATGCCATGTCTCATGTGGTGTGCGCTCAGCGCCTTTAGTTGGCATTCTGTTTTGTAGGTACACTGCTGTGAGAATTGCTTCCCCCCATAGTCTTTTAGGGAGATTGCTATCTGACAGCATACATCTGGTCATTTCCACAAGTGACCTAAATTTTCTCTCTGCAACAGAATTTTGCTCTGGTGTATAAGCTACTGTTGTGATATGCTGAATGCCTTCTTGTTCTAGAAATGTGCGCATGCTTTGTGAAGTGAACTCACCACCATTGTCGGTCTGAAGAACCTTTGGTTTTCTTTCAAATTTATTGCTCACCATGGCTACGTATTTCTTCAGCATGTCTGTGACTTGACTTTTTTCTTTCAGCAAATAGGCCACACAATATCTAGAGAAATCATCCAAGAATATTAGCACAAATCTGTTATTTCCCAATGATGGGATATTAAACGGTCCACATAAGTCACTGTGTATTAAGTCCAGTACTTTATTACTCCTATTTCCTGTGTATGCAGGAAATGAGGGTCTTACACCTTTTTGAGTAACACAGTCTATGCATTTCTCCATTTTACCAGCATTTGCACTTATCTGAATGCCGGTGGCCAGTTGCTTACTGTAAAGATCCTGGATCACCTTAGAATCACGATGTCCCAGGCGGCGGTGCCAGATTTCCAGACTACATTTACCATCATTCTTCCTTACTTGCGCCATATGTGAGGCTTCACCTGAAATGTTCAGCTTATAAACATCATTATGCATAAAAGCTTCAGCATACACTTCATCATTTTTAGAGATTGTGCACTTACTGTTTTCAAAATGAATCACAAATCCCTTCTTATCTAATGTAGATACACTAAGCATATTGCAAACTGCTTGGGGAATATACAAGACATCACTTACAGGAATTTCTTTAACTTCATTAGACACTTTGCATTTTAAGAATCCAATACCTTTTGCTTGGATCTTAGCAGTCCCTGCGTTTGCAGTTTTAAGGATACCTTCCTCTGGACACATTTCCTGAAAGAAATCCTTACAATTGGTTAAATGGCATGTGCTCCCTGAATCCAAAATCCAAGTACTTTCATTTGAATTATTATTTACCATAGTCAAAGATTTTTCTGCCATTAGAAAGCCCTTGTGTTTATCTTTGTCCTTCATACATTTCCTGGTTTGAAAATTCTTTAGTTCCATTGGCTTAGGTGAGCTAGAGGGAGTGTTTTGTGTTTCCTTACACCATTTAGATACATGTCCCTCCTTTCCACATGAGTAGCAAATCAGCTTGCCCTTGGGTGGAGTTTTCCCATAGCTCCGCCTTCCTCTGTTCTTTGCCAAGAAATTTGTTTCATTTCTCTCTGACTTGCTTTGAGAACACATCTCCTCAGAATCATTTATTATGCATTCCTGCCTTAGTTTTGATGTTGCCTGTTCAAAAGATTGCCCTTCAATGGCCTCATTTACAGACCTAAAAACATCAAACTTCTTTGATAGTGAGGTAAAAAGAAATGCTCTTTTCAATGCATCACACATGGGAATTCCAGAAAGTTCTAGCTTTTGAAATGAAGACATAAGATACATAATGTGATCATTACATTTACTTTTATCCCTTAATTTGGTTTCATTCAACTCTGCCAGCCAAATTGGTTGCTGCTTTGCATATGTAGTTGCATACATAGTTCTCAGTTTATATAAAATGTCCTTTGGTGTATCTTTTCCCTCCACTAATATGGCTTGTTTCTCTGAGAGAGCTTCCAAAAGCATGCACTTCACATAATAGTTTGCATTGTCCCATTCAGCCATATTTTCAGCTGTTCTGTCTTGGTCTAAGCATATATTTAATCTTTTTGCTCGAAGGAGACATATGAATCTTAGTTCCCATTGCTGATAATTAAACTCAGTTAATTTAGGCACCTTGAGAGAATAGAACAATGGTGAATTTCTTCCCTCAGCCATTTTCTTAGCCTTCTGTCTGCTGTGTGGGGGGAGAGAGAGACAGACTGAATCTTTCCTTTAAAACTTAAGAGAAAAATGTGGCCTTTTTTACTGCCTGGTAATATTTCTCTTCTTTTTCAATTCCTGGACCTGGGCCCATAACCCTTTTGTTGGATTATTTGTAGTAAATAATTAGCAGATTTTAGTACACACAGCTTCAGCTTTAGAAATGTTAATTTCTTTCTTCATCTCTCTCTCATTCACCCCAGAATAATTCACTGCTGAGTCACTTTAAAGTTGAAGTAACAAAACATCTGTTTACTCACAGTTTGTAGTTAGATTATAATCAGACAGGCTTATATATACATATTACTATACATTTGTATTATCAGCTCCTTCCATGTGCTTAGATGGTAATGGATGCTCACACCACCATAGATCCTCTCAGGTTAGGAGAGATCATGAGCTCCATGTGCTCCATGTGCTGCATGTGCTGCATCTGCTGTGTCTGACCCCCACAGGAAGTTGCATAGCTGTGTGACCTCTCTAAGTAATTCACATCAGAGGTCACAGAGTAATCACAGAGAAATAATAGGTGACAGGCAATGCATGTAAAATACAATTACATTCCAACAAATTCTTTTTCTTTTTCCTGTCTCTTTTTTTGTTAAACATTTTAAATAATTTATCTGTAATATGCTTTTGATTTAATATAATGTACCTGTTATAAATTTGTGACTTAGCAGAAGACAACCACAAAAGTGGGGAAACTGGATCCACTACAGAGGGGAACATAGAGACAAGGGAGTAGCATGATCAACAGGACACTTCCAAACACAACCAAGGAGACGGGAGATGGAGAAAATATTCTTTAATAGTGAAAAAGACTCGACACGGCTCCGCATTTTGGCGAAAAATGCCTGCCTCAGGAGTCTATATATGGTGGTCACTTGTAGGTGCAACTGAAGAGTAAGTAAGATTTTCCAGCTCGGCTTCTTTTTGCCATTCTGAGTTTTCATTTGTGCTTTCACTACACAGCTTGTATGTTTACAAATCATCAGTCTTTTTAAAGGTTTAATTTGGTTTACTTACTCTTCAGTTGCACCACATAAAATGTGACAAAATTCCAAGGTTTGTATTCTTGTTTCCATTAGAAAAAAGCATCAAACAACTATACATTCCTATTGATTTCTTTACATGCCCTAAATTTCATTATGATAATAATAATATGTCCGGCCCCTTAGATATTTTCATCAACATATATTAAGCATATAAATCTGTTGTTGGCTCCATCAGATACGCATGCTTACATCCACTAGGCTGATTCACTTGAGCCAAGCAATACATAGGATGAGCATGTAATCATCATCAATCCATACTTTTCTTAGTTTTTTACTTCAGTTTTTACTTTTTAGGTAATTTATTTACTGTATTTAATATAATGAGTACTTAGCTCAATTTCCTCATTCTTCTTCATCCAAGGCTGTATATAAAATCAATACAGGAGACCTATTAACACCAACATGAATTCACATTCAGTTACACCACATTTTCTCCATCTCCCATCTCCTTGGCTGTGTTTGGAAGTGTCCTGTTGATCATGCTACTCCCTTGTCTCTCATATATTTGTGACAACATTATTGCAAACTGCCCAGATGGCTTAATGATAGGCAGTAAATCAAATAAACATGCAACCTGAAACTTGATATTAGATCCTGGACTTCCAAATAAATAAACATGTTAGAGAAATCATGCATACTTCATTTAAAAAAAAACAAAATAATTTTTTTGTATGTTACAGTTTATAGTAGTGGAGGTAATGCAAGTTTAAATTGCTTAAATAACAGATGCATATTTATGAAAATCATCCCCTCCCAAATATAATATTGTTAGCCAACAAAAGAATTATGGGTTCTCATACTTTGTTTTATCTTTTTTCTTTAATGTAATTTTTTTTCTGAAGAATGGATGGGTGGTTCTTCAGTAACATGGTATACAACCTTTGTAAGTAACCTCCCTTTTACATTAGATTTGGTTAAAGGGAGTGATATATAATAGAGGAAGAGGAAGGAGGAAGATTATGAGCAGCATTTTAGAAAGGATGTTTAAATTTGAAAGCAGATATCCAAGTCAGATGTCTGAAGTTCCATTAGTATTTTAGAGCATGATCTGCTAATCTAGAGCCTGTTCTAAAACACATGGAGAAATGGACAACTATGGCCAGCCTTATGCAGCAAGAACACCCATTTTAGGGGGACAAAAATCCAAAATATGTATGGACAAAAAACAGGCACATAAAAGTCTATGTTGTGATATAGCAACATAGATGTCCATAATAGCACAAGCTGTTACCAGAGGTTCCCCACCAATAATACTGGATTCCCCTCTCGAGCCCTGACCTATAGTCCCATCCTCCTCCCAAACCCTCTTAAGTTCCGAACCGTCCCTCACAACTGCCTCAATTGAATCCCAATCCCCTACACACAATTCTGCCCCAGGCAAAAGAGGCATGGCATTCTCCAGTACTACGCTTGGATCCTGCCCCTCCCCCCCTCCCCCCGCAGTCCTACCCTTAGAAATGACTCTGCTTGCAGAAGAACCAACTTTGATCCCTGCACTATCCCGGGCAACAGTGGACAGGGACAGCTGTGGCCCAGGAGCACTTAAATCTATGATCTGCATCCCAGGTAGGTCCTGGGTGGGTGGGAATGGGCTGCTGCGCATTTGTCTGGGGCAGGATTTTGTGTAAGGGATCAGGATTCAATGGGGTTGTGAGAGGGAGAATAGGAACCTAGGAAGGGGATTGAACCCTAGCAGGGTGTGGTCAGGAAAGGGATCTGAGGTGTTGATGGGAGGGTTGGGAGGAGGGACAGGGGTTGGGGTGTACCACCATGGTGCGTGGGATTCTGGGAGCTCTACATGCCCTGTTCAGTCCATGGAAGGCAGATGCTGTACATAGTCCCTGCATGTACCACATAGGCTTTTCCCTTACTGTCTTAGGTTTTACAAAGAATAAGTGCAAACAGTTACTGATCCTTCCAACAAGTGTCCTAAGAGACTGAAATCAGGACTTACACCTGCTATCTAGTACTTTAATCAGCGCTTCAGTATGGGGATTAAAAGAGATCGTCTCTTTAATCCCCAGTACTTGATGTTGTTATCTCTCCCCTCCCCCTCCCCATCCAAACTGGCAAGGTTTACTGAGCACTGTGACAGCTTCAGAAAAAAAACAAACATTTATATTTTCAAAATGGCTAAGATAACATGTTTATGTTTCAGCACAGACATTTATGCCCTTTTCCCTGGATTCTATATAGCGTGCCTAGCATTCCGTGCTGAAAACTAAGCATATTCTATAACAATGTGTATAATTTAAGTGGGTTAACAAGCTAATCAGCATTGATAACAGCACCTAACAAGCAATAATGAGCACTAATTGGCAATAATTAGAATTCACTAAGCGCATTCTGTAATCTAATGTGCCAAAATTCTAAAGCATTGTGTTTAAAAGGGGCGTGGTTATTTATTTATTTATTTGTTGCATTTGTATCCCACATTTTTAAACCTATTTGCAGGCTCAATGTGGCTTACATAGTACCGTGATGGTGATCGCCAATTCCGGTAAGAGAAATATAGAGTGGTCTAGTTTTAATGTTCATAGATGACAGAGTATATTAAGTATTCAAGGAGAGTTATGGGCGGGGAAATGGGCATTCCGAAATTTACATGCGTAGTTATAGAATATGGCCCATTGGTGTAAATGGAGGCATGTAGTTTTAGGTGCTGGGATATTAACTAAGCATATTCTATATACCGCTCCTAAATCTAGGTGCTGCTTATAGAATACACTTAGCTGGAATTGTTTACTGTGTGGATTTTTAGGTGCTTTATATAGAATCTAACCATTTGTGACCCACTGATATTTTAGATGTTTCATGTCCCAACCTTGATGTCTCAAATCTCATTTGAATGTCCTTTATAGAATGCCATTCCATGTGTATTCACAGTTAGTGCACTTGCAAATACCATCTCCTAAAATAAGTACAATTTACACCCATCTCCCACCCATAATCTGCATATTTTCCATCCCATAACACACCATGCATTTGGTGCATCAATTAAAATGTGCTAACTGTCATACAAGTGCACCAACCCTTGTTGCATTTAGAAAAACATTATAAAAATAGTTGTTAAAATATAAATTGCTTTTATTACATAAAAATGTATCCTTTGTGTGGATACACAGTTTTGAATTGAATCCAGACATTTTATTTGTTGGGAGTCTACTGGCTTATATTCAATATTGCATACTTACTATTGGATTTTTTGTTCATATTGGGACCTTTTTACTAAGCAACACTAAAAAGTGGCTTGTGTGTGGATTTCCTGTATGCGGAGGCCACTTTTAATGTGGTGGTAAAATGGCCACAATTTCATTTTTTTCCATTAATGGCAATGCACTAATTTCCAAATTAGCATGCAACCATTAGTGTGGGAACCCTTAGCATCACTTATTTACTAGCCAGTAAGGGCTCCGGTGCTACCCATGCAAATTGGGTTACTACAGGGCACACCTACTGTCTGCCCCTAAACACATTCCCTGTGCTAAAAAGTATTTTCTAGTTTTTAACAAGGGATTGGTGTGTGCCGATCCCAGAACTACTGTGAGAAGCCTGAGCACATCCTGTGGTAGTGACCTTTAGTACTTACTGCTGCTTAGTAAAAGGGCCCCATAGTATATACCACTACCTGCTTCTGAGCTTTTGCTTACTAGGCATGCAGGAGTAGCCTAGTGGTTACAGCACCAGTCTTGGTATCCAGAAGGTGACTGGTTCAAATCCCACTGTTACTCCTTGTGATCTTGGGTAAGTCACTTAACTCTCTATTGCCTCAGGTACAAAATTAGAAGGTGAGCCCTCTAAGGACAGCAAAATATCCAATGCAACTCACCTTGAGCTACTATTGAAATAGGTGTAAGCAAAATCCAAATAATATTGAACTGTTAAGTACTATTTGTATTTAGTATACTTATCTCCTTTTCATTTTTTTGCTTTGTTTTCTCTACTTTTCTCAATATTAGAATTCTCAATATTAGAATTACTGGCATTATAATAAAAAGCAAATTTCAATTGAAACCAGTTGGAAGCTGGCATTTACCCGCTCAGCAGAATAGGCTTAGTGGAAAAAATGTGTTTGATCAGAAACATACATTTTTCTTTGTATAGATATTTTTCAAGATCCTTCTACCATAATGACCTTTAAAATAAAAAATCACATAGATCATGTGAAGGGGCATTTTTGACATGATGTCTAAATCCGATTTTGGACATTTTGCTGAAAACATACAAAAATCAAGTGAAGAATATAGAAATTTTTAAACCTGAAAATGGTTATTTCCTAGACATTTCTTAGATTTTTTATGCTCAGTTCATTTTTCTTTTGTGTCCATTTTTGGAAAAAAAAAACATCCAAGGGAACAATGCACAAAAGCAAGCCATTGGGATGTATGGGGGCTAGCATTCTTAGTAGACTGGCTACACAGACATCTCAGCAGAGCAGTGGGGCACCCTAGGGCAGTGGCATAGTCACAGGTGGGCTGGGGTGGGCCAGGGCTCACCCACAGAGTGCTCAGGCCCACCCAACAGTAATACACATTTAGCACTAGCTGGTGGGGATCCCAATCTCTGCTAGCTGAAGACTTCCCCCTGATGGTAATGAAAATGCTACTCTCCACGATACTGGCATCTGCACATTCTCAGTTTTCAGTGCCTGCCTGCTGCAGACTGCCAAGGTGGAGAGAAGCATTTTTCCACCAGCTGAGATATTTTTTTGGTGGGGTGGAGAACACTTGGTGCCCACCCATTTCTTGCCCTGGCCCACCCAAAATCTGCTGTCTGGCTATGCCCCTGCCCTAGGGGGCACTGCATTGAATTTCACATAAAAGGTTCCAGGTACACATTTCACCATTACCCCCTTACATTGTATGGTGAGCCCTCCAAAACCCACCAAAAACCTAGTGTACCCAACTGTACACTACTACAATAGCCATTATGGCTGCAGGTGTCACTTATATGTGGGTACAGTTGTTTTTTTGTGGGTTTGGAGGGCTCACACTTTCCACCACAAGTGTAACAGTTAGAGTGCGCTATGGGCCCGAACCCCCTTCTCTACAGTGCACTGTACTGACCACTAGGCTACTCCAGGGATCTGCTTGCTGCTCAGAGCAGTTTTGAGAAATTAATGGGGAGCACTTGCTAGTATTGAGGTGCATTAAGATTTCTTGATGATGCCAAGGGTGAAACAGGTCCCTGTCGGGATCTACATATAAAGCTAAGAACTATTTATAAGATTAAAGACTGAAAATTTAAACATTTAAAATTTAAAACATAAAATAGTTTTACAGTTTCTGCATGTGACTTACTTTGAATGAGAAGTAAAAACATTATGGATGTTTTTGGCCAATGATTGGTCTTAGTCATTTGGAAGTGATATACCAGTTCAGTGTTATTTATTGTTTGCATTTGTATCCCACATTTTCCCACCTCTTTGTGGGCTCAGTGTGGCTTACAATAAGATATGAATAATGAAAATACATTTGTTACAACTTGGTTATGGGTTATATTGTACAAGTTATGCGAGATAATCGAATTATCATTAGGAATATCACAATGGGACATCAACATTGAGACATTGGGAGGAGACAATGGGAAGCTTAAGGGCAGTGTTAAGACACAAAGGCACATGGTGTACATATTTCTGTGAGTAAATGTATGAGTAATGTGGAATTATGGGGGATGAGAGATCATAAGTGGATGTATGATGCATTGATGAACAGTGAGTGTGGACTCTATGTGCTTTGGTTCTTTCCGTAAATTGTCTCAAATAGATGGGTCTTCAGTAATCTGCGGAAGGATGCTTGTTTGTGGATCGCTCTTAAGTTGCGCGGCAGTGTGTTCCAAAGCTGCGTGCTCGTGTGAGAAAAGCCAATGACTGCTAAGGTCTTTTCCTCCATATAATAATAAAAAAAGAGAGAGTTGGTGATTAAGTAAGAAAACAACTTAAAGCAGAGTTTTTAAGGAGAGTCTAAGCATCTCCACATTTTTGACAATTGCTCTAATAGGACTGGCTATACATCTGACACTGTCATAGAGGCTGGTGTGTACTGCTTTTTTCTCATCTTTGGAGGGTGACCACTGGAAGATTAAGGGAGTGTCATGTCTTAATACCTCCAGTGGTCATCTGGTCATTTAGGGCACCTATTTTGTGACTTTTAGTCATGATTGAAACGGGTCTAGACCAAAACATCTAACTTTTAGCCCTGGACATTTTTGCTTTGTTTCATTATGGCAGAATAACCTCCAAGTTTTCAGAATGCCCATATCCCACCCAAAATATACCCTGACATGCTCCCTTGTGATTTTGATGCACTGCAGATGAACTGCATAGAAAAATGTATTAAAATGTGTTTCAAGAATAGCAATTTGAATGTTTTAGGAAAAAAAACCATCCACCTGCCTCTTCCCCAAAGCTTATTAAAGGAATTTTACTTAAGAAGGATTTGTTTCCATTAATGAAAAGACAATCTCCAATGTGAACCAATTTTGCTTACTCTAGGGATGTTTTATGTTTACCTTCAGGGTTTCTACTCTCTGTAAGACAAGAGCCATAAATCAGGTCAATCAAATCACTTGCAGCATTTGATTGACATAATTTGGTACCGTCCTATTAGATGTATGCAGACTGCATGCACTGTTGGAAGTCCATTAGTAGAGAAAGGTAATAAGCCATATTTCGAACAGTGGTATGCTGCATCACTTATAGAAGCAATATTGTTTTGAAATAGGTTCAAGGGAGGGCATTGATTTTAGGATGGAGACTTGATCCTTGGGAAAATGTTTCTGATGATGTTGTAGAAGATCATCTAGAATTTGATGATCACTGGATGGCATGGCAGGGGCATAGCCAGACAATAGATTTTGGGTGGACCTAGGCAAGAAATGGGTGGGCACCAAGTGTTCTTCCCAACCCCCACCTGAAAAATATCTGAGCTGGCGGGAAAATGCTTCTTTCCACCTTGGCAGTCTGCAGTAGGCATGTGCTGAAAACTGAGCATGCACAGGCACCAGTATCATGGAGAGCAGCATTTTAATTACTATCAGGGGGATGTCTTCAGCTGGTGGAGCTTGGGATCCCCACCAGCTACCGTTACATGTGTGCTACTGTTGGGTGGGCCCTGGGCCACCCAGGCCCACCTGTGGCTACGCCACTGTGCATGGTTCAATATTAAAATACTTATTGAGAGAGTACTTTTCAAAAGTGAAGAAATCTAACTTTTTCATGGAGTCATTAGCTGGATAAGAACTGGGGGAAATATAAAAGAAAAAGTGGGCAAAACTAAAAGGAGATATTCTATAGGCAATAAATGAGAAGTAGCCTACTGGTTAGTGCAGTGGCCTAAGAATCAGTGGAACTGAGTTCAATTCTCACCGCAGCTCCTTGTGACTCTGGGCAAGTCACCTAACCTTCCATTGCCCCAGGTGTGGCAAATGAGAGGAAGCCAATTCAATTCTTATGGGCTTCCTCTCATTTGCTGCATGGGAATTAGTTGCAAGGCTTTGTAAAAGAAGCCCTAAGAGGGAAAGCAAAGATGCAAATAAAAGAAACAATAGCCAAGACAGTAGAATGGAGAAGCAAGAATTTTTTTTCAGACATATTAGAGATAAAAGGAAGTGGGAAAGTTAGATTGTGAGACTCAAGGGTGAAGAGGAGTAATATGTAAAAGTTGTTGAAGATAAAGCAGAATTGCTTAACAAATATTTCTGTTCTATGTTCACCAATGAAGGGCCAAGAACATGACTACAGAAAACAAACACATGAGAATGGAAGTGGCATAGATCTCAAGCAATTTTCAGAAAACTGTATTTGTTTGGAGCCAGCTAAACTAAAAATAGACAATGGAATCGATGCTGGAAGGAATAGATCTGAGTATATTGAAGGAATTTAAAAGTTGTTCTGGCAGCTCACTGTGTGACCTTTTCAATGTTTATTTAAAGTCAGGAATGGTCCAAGAGGAATGGAAAAGGGTAAATTCACTCCTTCTCCATAAATACAGAAGTAAGGAGGAGGTTGGGAACAACAGACTGGTGAGTAAATTCATAGAAATGCTGCTAAAACAGAGGACAGTGCACTTTCTGGAATCCAATGGATTGCATGGTATAAGGAAGTACTTTTCATTAGAGAGAGGTTTTGTCAGAGAAATCTGATTAATAATTCTTTGACTGGGTGACCAGATAGTTGGATCAAGGGAGAACACTTGTATAGTTAGATTTTAGTAAAGTCTTTGACATGGTTAAACATAGACAACTTATAAATAAACTGAGTGACCTTGGTATGGGCCCTACAGTGACCGACTGACTGGAAACTGGTTAAGTGGGAGGCGACAAAGTATAGTGGTAAATGGAGTTCACTCTGAGGAAAAGGTCTTACTAATATGTGCTGCAGGGATAAGTGATTGGTTCAGTTCTTTTTAACATTTTTGCAGATGATACCAAATATGCAACAGGATAGATTCCTTAGGAAACTAGCAAAACTACCCTGAAAGTGAAACTGGAAAGGAAAACCAGGCTTTATGCCAACTGCAGGTATTATCGCCATTCTGAACAAAATAGCAAGCAAGTTAGAAGAGTAGCCTGGTGGTAAGTGCAGTGGTTATAAGCCAAAGGTTCAAATCCCACTGTAACTCTATTAATATTTTTTCCCTGGGTCTTCCTCCAGGAACAGAAAAATACTTACTGTACTTAAAGATATAAGATGCCTGAAGGCTTTTGAAATGGTGTAATTCAGATACAGTAGGTATTTTTCTGTTCCTAGATGGATCATATTTACCACAGAAAAAAGCAAGCATTACAGTGGGATTTGAACCTGTATCCCTTGGTCTACAGTCCACTATATTAACCACTAGCCTATTCCTCTGTTTTGCAAAAAACATTTGTGTAGCCATTTTCATAAGAATTATGCCAGACAGACGTCCCTGTGTCTGTTGATAATTTAAACATTTCAGTTTGTAAAATGGTTGTTCAAGACATTCTCAATGATAAAGACTTCCTTATCATCTATTTTCAAACAGGAGATTCAAAATTTGCTGTGAGATGTACATTTTTTAGGATGTTATGAGCATGACATCTCCATGGATGTTCTTTCAAAAATCGTTCTCATTGCTTTTATGGCCTCTTTTTCCTCTAAGAAATTGTATCTCCTACCTATTGTTCTTCCCTATTGTATGCTGTCCTGTATTGCTTGATTTTGGAGATTTTTCTTCCCTAGCTCTGCTATTTTAGTAATCTTTAAACCTCTTAGCTGTTTGTACAATTTGCGGTACATCAAATAAAATTGGCATTGACATTGGAGTATATTCTCAGTAGAGAATGACACGGGGACAAAGTTTGTCCCCATCCCCGCCCCATCCCCATGGGTTCTGTCTCCATCCCTGCCCCATCCCCGCAGGTTCTGTCTCTGTCCCTGCCCCATCCCCACAGGCCCTTTTTCCATTACCGCCCCGTTCCCGCAGGTTCTTTCCCTGTCCCCGCTCCGTCCCCATGGGCTCTGTCCTCATCTGCAGAAGCCTCGAACAATTAAGATTTTATATTTAAATCTTTTTATTAAAGTATAAAGAGGAACAATATGCTATGCAACTATTGTGCATAAATTACAAATAGAAAACAATAACAACAGCGAGCAGCTATAATAGCCCTCCTCACCACCACCCTCTACCCTTCCAACCCCAATAATAGCTGATTTCTACTACCCCAAGAAATCCTAATTCACCCTGTTAAAATGTCCAGGGGTACAAAATACAGCCCATTCTGTATGCCCTATGAAGCACTGTTATGATATTTTAATCTGTGGATGAATAAGAAGTAATCAACAGTCTCAGGACTGAGTCTAGCTCTCCTGTCTTCCACAGTCCTTCCTTCAATAGAAGATGTCTTCTTAGATGTGCTGGTAGCAGGATGTACAGGATCCCCCATACAAATTTTGCTAGTTGTGGCCAGCATGTTTGCTTATTTTTCCAAAAAATCTAAATATTGTTGTCTGCATCACTCAAACATAAATAACAGTCCAGTTCATTAACAGGTTTCAAAGTAGAAAATGACACAAGAACCAAGTTTGTCCCCATCCTCGTGGGCTCTGTCCCCATCCCCGCTCCGTCCCTGTGGGCTTTATCCCTGCCCCCGCCCTGTCCTCATGGGCTCTGGCCCCATCCCCACTAGCTCTGTCCCCGTCCCCACCCTTGCGGTTATTGCAGGTCCCCCTGTCATTCTCTAATTCTCAGTCTCTCCATTTTACTGTTATATTCTTGGCACATGTCTGCCTGATTTTAAAGTCACTTACCCCCCTGTTTACTAAGCCGTGCGGCAATGCCGATACAGCCCATTCAAAGTGAATGGGTTGTGTCGATATTAGCGCACTGGCTTTGTAAACAAGGGGTTAGTCATTTTCGTCATGTAAAACATACTTTATATATGAAAAATGCTTTGTAAAATTAATCCCACTTCATATTCTTTTATGCCTATAGTAGCAGAACATGAGGAGAATCAGATTAAATAATTAAAATGCATTATAACCTCACGCGATCCATTAAAAAAAGCACAATGGCTATGCATGTTTCTGGGGTTCATGGTTTGGAACCATTTAATTTCAAGTAGACAGAAATTGCACATTCAACCGCGAGTTTCTTACTTCAGATTTAACACCGCAATTCTGAAGAGATCAAAAGTGGTAAAAGGTCAATAAACTCAATTGCTATTTTCCTATTATAACAAAAAAAAGGTTTAAGAATGCAAACAAACTCATTTGCCAATAAAATTAAAATCACGAATAAGGCAAATGAAAAGGAGTTAGTTTTAAATAGAATGCAGTTCCTATGAAGTCAGTTGCCTCTAGGTTTCCAGTTTAATTTGAATTGGCTTTTATTGGGCTACAGCATATAAACCTTCATTTCTTACTATGTGTGTGTGTGTGTGTGTGTGAGCGGGGAGTGGAGTTTCTTACTACTTGTGTGTGTGTGTGAGTGGGGTTACCTATATTTATATTTTTGTACATGGGAATGAATGAAGGCTTTTTGCTGTTGTTTTTCATTTCCAAGCCTTTAGATTTATGTTATGTTAATAATCAGTTGAGTTAGTTTAAATGTATTATTGTTGATTTAGCTGGCTCATTCTCTATTTCAAGTAGGGACTACGTTCAGCAGAGTGCTATAAACTTTGATTATTATTATGTTATGAATCTGTAATTACATATTACATTTATATGTATATATGATTTACATTAGTTTGATTTATTGAACTTATTATGAATAGTATTTTATGAAATGTATGAAATGCATTTAATTACTGTATGATGCTTTGGGTAGCCCATAATGATACAACACACAGAAGAAAACAGAAGAAAAGAAAGAGAGAACATTTTAAATATTTTATAACTTAAAATTAATTTGGGGGTTGACTTAGCTCAGGGACAGTGCATTGCACTGATACGCAAATCAGTGGGTTTAATTCGCTGGACAGGTTTATGTTCCATTGGCCCATAATTGCAGTGTTTCAGAGGGCCCACTGGTGCATGGCACCCAGCTGGGAACTGTCACTGCAATAATTGAAATAATTTTAGCATATGCAAATTATAAATTAAAACATAAATTAATATTTACAGCTCTTGTTTTATTCTGTATATAGTTTCACTGTAAAGAATGAGAGATCAGCAGAGCAAGAAGAGAATATAAAAAACAGTGCATTGTGATTAAAAACAAGGTGATTTATATTATGTATAACAAATGAAAGATCTGATATATCAGTTTGAGTAAGCAAGCATATTGTGTATGTCCTTATTGATATTATTGAAAGATTAGTGGCATATGAACAAAGAAAGCTAAAACTGTTATTAAAAACAATGATGAACCGATCTTAAGCAATTGCTTGTTTTGGGCATTTTAATTTAATCATCAGATCTTCATTTATGATTATCCACACCCATGGGATTTCAGACCCAGTTACATAAAAACTTAAAAAAGAGAAGAAAAAGGTATTGGTGGGTGCTCCAAATCAGTAAGAGAAGAATCCCTTCACTCAAGCATATATGTGGTATTCTATCATATCCAGTCCCAATATGTTATATGCTGATCCCTAATCCTGTATAATACACACATTGTCCCAAACAATAGTCCTTTAGAAAGATATGATTAAAGCTTAACTGTGATATTTCTTCATAGTAATAACCGAGAGTGCCATCAAAAAATTCTTATATTTATGCAGTATTTAAATTATATGCATTGTTAATGGGAATCTTCAGATTCTAATGCAGCTCTCACACCATGCAAACTCAGCGTTCTTTTTGAAAACATGGTTGTGGCGCAAATCATCATGGATCTACCTCTTTTTGTTTTTTAAGATTACTTCCATTTATCTAACTTCATGTCAAACATTTTTCAACTCGTAGGTAACATAGAACAGCACTTATCTTTTCAGCTGGCAGCAAATTTTCAGTACAGGAGAACCTCTGCCGACTTGGCCAGGCTTCGAAAAGCTTCCTCAGGGAAGAGGTTCTCTGAAGAAACAAAATGTCATAACGCTATTAATATATTATATTTACTTACATCCCTCACATCAATATTTCAAATTCCATAGCACTCACAGCTGCATAATGATCATGCTCCTGCAAAAGCAGAAAAATGGCCGCGGCGTCTCAACGTGAACATGTGATTTAAATAGCCTTCAGCTGGTCATGAAACCGCACACTGTGATTGGACTGTATACCAACAGCAACAGCCAATCAAATCAGAGACCACCAATCAATCTCAGAATTAAGTCCTACAGGTTATAAAGTTTGCAATTAGAAAATCCAACGTTCTTTATAGCCAATTTTATGGCCAAATATTAAACTATAAAGAACAACGTTGGATTTTGCAATTACAAACTTTACAACCTGTAGGACTTAATTCTGAGATTGATTGGTGGTCTCTGATTTGATTGGCTGTTGCTGTTGGTATACGGTCCAATCACAGTGTGCGGTTTCATGACCAGCTGAAGACTATTTAAATCACATGTTCACGGGGGCATGTCGGAAGCGTAGCGAAGGTGGGACTGGGGCATGCCTAACACATGGGCGTCCTCAATCGATAATGGAAAAAGAAGGGCGTCCCTGAGGAGCACTTGGACAACTTTACTTGGTCCATTTTTTGTTATGACCAAGCCTCAAAAAGGTGCCCAAACTGACCAGATGACCACCGGAGAGAATCGGGGATGACCTCCCCTTACTCCCCCAGTGGTCACCAACCCCCTCCCACCCTAAAAAAACTTTTAAAATATTTTTTGCCAGCCTCTATGCCAGCCTCAAATGTCATACCCAGCTCCATGACAGCAGTATGCAGGTCCCTGGAGAAGTTTTAGTGGGTGCAGTGCATTTCAGGCAGGCGGACCCAGGCCCATCCCCCCACCTGTTACACTTGTGGTGGTAAATGTGAGCCCTTAAAAACCCACTGTACCCACATGTAGGTGCCCCCCTTCACCCCTTAGGGCTATGGTAGTGGTGTACAGTTGTGGGGAGTGGGATTTGGGGGGGTTGGGTGGCTCAGCACACAAGGTAAGGGAGCTATGCACCTGGGAGCAATTTCTGAAGTCCACTGCAGTGCCCCCTAGGGTGCCTGGTAGGTGTCCTGGCATGTCAGGGGGACCAGTGCACTACGAATGCTGGCTCCTTCAACGACCTAATGGCTTGGATTTGGTCGTTTCTGAGATGGACGTCCTTGGTTTCCATTATCACCAAAAATTGGGGACGACCATCTATAAGGTCGACCTAATTTCGCGATTTGGGCATCCCCGACTGTATTATCAAAATGAAAGATGGACGTTCATCTTGTTTCGATAATATGGGTTTCCCCGCCGCTTCGCCGGGATGTCCTGTGAGGACGTCCTCAGGAAAACATGGGCACCCCTTTCAATTATGCCCCTCTGTGTGCATTATATTGCGTTTGGGTCCCCACATATGATATATACGGTCTGTTAATTGGATCCCTAATCCTGGGCATCTCTGATAGAATACCTGGGAAAAACTCAAAGATATCAAATTAGTTCCAGGCTATAAATTTTGGGATGGTCCTGGATTTCTGATAACCCAATCCTTGTGTATTATGGGACTTGCAATACTGATTTCAAAGGGCAGGATCAGGCACTAGAAATCCCAAGTCTCCAGATTGGAAATGAGTAACTTGGCTTCTCTGAAATTCTTGGAAGCAACTCAATAGCCTGTTATGATTACATACTTAGATCCACCTTGATATCTTGCCTGATTGAAGGTGTGTAGTTTTCTAGTGAATTAATAAATAAATAATAGAAAAATTATTATTTATTGCATTTGTATCCCACATTTTCCCACCTATTTGCAGGTTCAATGTGGCTTACATAGTTTTGTTAAATTACATAGTTGCTTACATAGTTTTAATAACATTGTCATTTCGGTTTGTCAAGTACAGTTAGATATGTATGCCGATTAAGTAAAGGAGTAGAAAGGAAAGAAGGGAGTGATTAGGATAGTTATGTAAGGTGGGAGTTCATAATTGCGTGGATTGATGAGGTGGTTCGGTAAGGCTATAGGTTCTCATTGTAAGCCTTGTTGAAGAAAAATGTTTTCAAAGATTTTCGAAAGCTTTTTGCTTCGTTGATTGTTTTTAAGTCTGTAGGCAATGCATTCCATAACTGTGTGCCCATGTAAGAGAAGGTGGAGGCATGCATCAGCTTGTATTTAAGTCCTTTGCAGCTGGGATAATGCAGGTTGAGAAATTTGCGGGATGATCTTGTGGCGTTTCTGGGAGGTAGGTCCACCAGGTTTAACATGTATATTGGGGCATCTGCGTGAATGATTTTGTGAACAATCGTGCACATCTTGAATGCAATGCGTTCCTTAAGTGGTAGCCAATGAAGTTTCTCTCTTAGGGGTTTTGCACTTTCAAATTTAGGTTTCCCAAAAATGAGTTTAGCGGCCGTATTCTGGGCAGTTTGGATTTTTTTGATTGTCTGTTCTTTGCATCCGGCGTACAGTGCATTGCAGTAATCCATGTGACTTATTACCATTGACTGTACCAGGGTACGGAAGATGTGTCTCGGGAAGAAAGGTTTTACTCTTTTGAGTTTCCACATGGTGTGAAACATCTTTTTCATCGTGTTTTTCACGTGGGTATCAAGAGTGAGATTTCGATCAATGGTGACTCCAAGAATTTTCAAGTTTTGTGAGACAGGAAGGGACCAGTATGGTGTGATTATGGTGGAGAGGTTTTTTTGTGTTATGTTGTGAGGTGAGTACAAGACACTGTGTTTTTTCTGCGTTAAGTTTTAGTTGGAATACATCTGCCCAAGTGTGCATTATTTGGAGGCTTTGGTTGATCTCGTTGGTGATTTCGTTTAGATCCTGTTTGAATGGGATGGAGATTGTGACGTCATCTGCATATATGTAGGGGTTGAGGTTTAAAATACTTGTGGTCTCTGCCAAAATCTTCTAGTAATTGATTTTTCTATTGCCAATATATACCAACATTTAACAAGCCAGTGGCCCACTACAGGAAAATTCTGCTGCTTCTAGTATGTGTATTGATCAACTGTCTAGCCTCTCTGTGTTGAGGTGTGGAAGATCCAGATTTGGGTTCACCTTTTAACTTAGTCTGGCTTGGATTTGTGATAGTGCTGACTCACACAGAACAAAGGAGGAAAGACAATTGCTGCTACAGCTGTGGCCCTACTGGCCAAACAGAGGCCCTGAGTATTCATTTCTTTTATTCATTCTATTCCAGGGGTAACACAGTCTGTCAGGTTTTTACAATATCCACAATGAATATGTATAAGATAGATTTGCATACAATGGAGGCAGTGCATGCAAATTCATCTCATGCATATCCCAGGGGCGTAGCTATGGGTGGGCCTGGATGGGCCCAGGCCCACCCAGTTTAGCCTCAGGCCCGCCCGCCCAGAAGCAGATCCTTATCTTGACCATCTCCCGTCCCTGCCGCAGCGCTTCATTTAATGTTGTCGGCGCTGCCGTTACAGTTTCCCACCCCCGCGGCGGCGCTTTACACTTTACCTAACAGCCAACGCTACAGATGCAGCACTGACGTCCGAATCCGACGTCCTGCTCCTGGGCCTTCTATGTCCCATCTCCGTAACAGGAAGTTACATCAGTGTGGAAGGCCCCGGAGCAGGACGTCGGATTCGGACGTCAGCGCTGCATCTGTAGCATTGGCTGTTAGGTAAAGTGTAAAGCGCCGCCGCGGGGGTGGGAAACTGTAACGGCAGCGCCGACATTAAATGAAGCGCTGCGGCAGGGGTGGGAGAGAGGTGAGGAAGTCAGTGGGGTGCTGCGTGCTGCCCAGAAGTAAGGGGAGGCAGGGAGGGGAGGGAACAGAAGGGTGCTGGACTTGCCAGGGGCAGAGGGTTGGAGGGAAGGGAGAGTGGTTTTGGGATTTGCAGAGGGGAGGTTGGAGGGAAGGGAAGAGGTTTTGGATTTGCAGAGGGGAGTTTGGAGGGAAGGGAAGAGGTTTTGGATTTGCAGAGGGGAAGTTGGAAGGAAGGGGAGAGGTTTTGGAATTTGCAGAGGGGAGTTTGGAGGGAAGGGGAGAGGTTTTGGATATATAGGGGGGTGGAAGGAAGGGGAGAGGTGCTGGATATGCAGGGGGGTGGAGGGAAAGGGGAGAAGTGCTGGATATGCAGAGGGTTGAAGTGAAGGGGAGAGGTGCTGGACATGTATGGGGCTGGATGAAAGGGAGAGAGATGCTGGACGTGTGGGGGGGGGGAGCGGAAGGAGAGGTGCTGGATATGCAGATGATGATATGCAGAGGGAAGGGAGAGAGATGCAGGGAGAAAGAGCCAGATGCATAAGGGGAAGGAAAGAGAGGAAGAGAAGCTGGTTGGGGGGTGGGATCAGAGAGGAGAGGGACACATTGGTGTGGAGGAGGGAGAAAGGGGACATAGGGAAGTATACAGATACAGAAGGGAGATGATGGGCATTAGGTGAGAGCATGGGGACAGGGACACAAATGTGAGATGCTGTATGGGGATAGCACATGGGCACAGAGGGGTAATGCCTGACCAAGGGGGGGGGGGGCGGGGATATGGAATAGAGATAAAATGCTGGACACTGGAGAGGGGGGTATATGGACACGGTGGGGGGGGGGGGGGGATACCAGACAAGGGAGAGATTAGGAACGCAGAAGGGATATGCTGGGCATGGGGTGCATAGGTGCACAGAGGAATGATGATGGATGAGGGGATATGAACACAGGGGAGATAATGAACAAGGAAATATAGGAAAACAGAGATGGAAGATGGATGATGGACACGAAAAAAGAAGAAATGTCAAATAGGAGACCCTGGCAAGTGAGTTAAGAGAAGACAGAGGGAAGCAGAAACCAGAGACTGGGACCAATATGATATGAGAAAAAATGACCAGACAACAAAAAGGTATAAAAAAAATATTTTATTTTCAATGTTGTGAATATAATATGTTGGATTTGGAATGTACAGTACATCTTGCCAAAGTTGATGGTAAACATGGCTGAGGTCCAGGACAGAAATCTAGGAAAGGACCCCAAAGTCCATTACCAGGCTGCGCCTTCAGCTTCCAGCATGCAGGCTTTCTCTGGCCAAGGAACCAACCCCTAACACCATCCCTGGCATGTGCCATCTTTATATTTTGCACAGGAGCAAATGCCTTTCTTTCTTGTTTCTCTGGTGTTGTATTACATGCAAGGTCTAGTTTCTTGGGATTTCCATTTAAGTTATATTTCTAGAGTTTGTGGTCACTTATTCTGTATTTGGCATTTGTGTCTTGTGTGTGTGACTGAGGTATTCTGTTAGCATTAAGTTTCCATGTAGCATTCTGTAGTAATTTGGCTTGTTCAGCTTTCCTGATAAATGTATTTGTATTGTAGGGCCCTACTATAATATTTAAGGCACTTCTTTTTCATAGGTAGGATCTTTGTTTTTGGAAGTTAGTGTTGGCATGGTAGATTTGCTCAAGGTTCTGAGTGACTTTTGTTTTATAGATTTTTTTAAAGTTAATTTATAATATGTCTGTAATTGAGATTACACTAGAAAACAAAATTTCTTTATATGATGAGTTTTATGGAGAATTGTCCTTGCTGTGCTCTGTATCCATTGTTGGTGGAGGGCCAGGAGGTTCTCTGGATGCAGAATGTGTTTGGCTTCAATACCATATATGTGTTGGAGGACCATGGCTCAGTGGGGCTGAATAGTGCAGTCTATTTTACTTCCCTTAGCTCTAAATTGGCACTGAAGCCTGCACTGCAACCCTCATTGAAGTTATGGGGAGTGGGGTAGGGACAGAGCATGGGTGCATCAGGTTTGCTGTTTTTTTCTTTTTCAAAAAAGTTGGCAACTCTAGTGCCCACCCATCCAACCTGTTGGCCCACCCAAAAATTGCCTTCTGGCTACGCCACTGGCATATCCATTGTGGATATCTTGAAAATCAGATTGACCTGATGTGTCCGAGGACTGAGTTGTTCTATTCCATCCCCCCCCCCCCCCCCCCACACACACACACAAAAAAAATCTAGTAATGGTCACCAGCACTGCCTGGATAACTGGGGAGGAATAGGGTGGATAAACCTACAACAGGATAAAGTAGAAAATTTTAAAGAGCTGTCATAATGGAGAGAGCTGTTTACTTAAGAAAAATAGAAAAATGTAGGCAGATAAAGACTATCAGGCTTATTTTCGAAAGAGAAAAACGCCCATATTTTGACCCAAATCGGGAGATGGGCGACTTTCTCTCAGGGGCGCCCAAATCGGTATAATCGAAAGCCGATTTAGGGCACCTCCAACTGCAGGCTGTCACGGGAATGGACAAAGTTGACAGGGCGTGCCGGAGGCGTGGTGAAGTTGGGACTGGGGCGTGTTTATCGGCCGAGGAGAGATGGGCGCGCTCGGCCGATAATGGAAAAAAGAAGGGTGGCAGAAGTGAGAATTTGGGCCACTTTTTTGGACCCTTTTTTTCACGAACAAGTCCCCAAAAAGTGCCCCAACTGTCCAGATGACCACCGGAGGGAATTGGGGATGACCTCCCCTGACTCCCCCAATGGTCACTAACCCCCTGCCACCAAAAAAAAATGAACTTTAAAAACTTTTTTTTCCAGCCTGTATGCCAGCCTCAAATGTCACACCCAGCTCCATCATAGCAGTATGCAGGTCCCTGAAGCAGTTGTTAGTGGGTGCAGTGGACTTCAGGCAGGTGGTCCCAGGCCCATCCCCCCTACCTTTTATACTTGTGCTGCTAAATGGGAGCGCTCCGAACCGCCCCCAAAACCCACTGTACCCACATCTAGGTGCCCCCCTTCAGCCATAAGTGCTATGGTAATGGTGTAGACTTGTGGGCAGTGGGTTTTGGGGGGGATTTGGGGGGCTCAGCAACCAAGGTAAGGGAGCTATGGACTTGGGAGGTATTTTAATTTTTTTTTTAATTGTTACAAGTGCCCCCTAGGGTGCCCGGTTGGTGTCCTGGCATGTGAGGGGGACCAGTGCGCTAAGAATCCTGGCCCCTCTCATGACCAAATGCCTTGGAGTTGTTTGTTTTTCAGCTGGGCGCCTTCGGTTTCCATTATCGCTGAAAACCGATACCGCCCAGCTTAAATCCACCCAAATTCGATGCATTTGCCCGGCACCAACCGTATTATCAAAACAAAAGGTGCACGCCCATCTTTTTCGAAAATACGGTCTGGCCTGCCCCTTCGCGGACCCGTCCTCAGAGATAGATGCCCATGGAGATGGGCGTTCGCGTTCGATTATGCCCCTCTATATGGCCTATCCAGTCTGCCCATCTATGCCATCTACTCTCCCTGTCACTCCCTTAGATATCTTATGTACTTGTTCCAAGCTCTCTTGAATTCAGATACTGTTTTCATCTCCACCACTTCCACTGGGAGGCCATTCTACAAATTCACCACCCTTTTGTGAAGTATACTTATGACATCATGTGTTGTTACTGCTTTTTTTCATATATTAGTGAAAGCATGTGCAATCATATAGCTAGTCTTCAACTGGTGTGGTGATAAAACATTGCAGATCACTTTCCAAAAGCTGGCCAGAGAAAAAAAGAAACTGATAGAAAACCAGGCTCTTTGCCAGTCTTAGACATAAGATCAAGCTATAAGTAGAGATATATACCTTACCATACAGAAGACACCATGGGAGTAATTCTATAAAGTAGGCAGTAACATTTACTTGCTGATTACATGCAATAAATGTTTAGAATACCAGCATAAATGCACATGTGGCTGCACATATTCATGGAAATGCAAAAAATTCACCTAAGCAATATTCTGTAAATATGCACATATCTTACATAACTCATTTTTGACAGGTAGGCATATGCTTGGGTGGAGTCTGGACGGATCATGGGAGGAACTCCTATGTATGCATATCAGGGAGATTCTAAAACTCAGGATTTAGGCACCCGAGGCTGTGTGGTAAAAGCCTTTCTTTAATGGAACCTGGACACCCAGATTCCATTATAGAATACTAACATAACTCAACATCTGTGCACCTAAAATGTATGAACCCACAGTTACACTAGCCATAGAACTGGCAGGGACACCTATAAATTACACAAGACTGTACTGAGCTATAGTTGTACCCTGTGCAGCTCACCATAGGTGCCCTTCCCCTGCCTTCTTCATCATAGCCAATAGAGGAGACTGTAGGGCAGGAGACATTTTTGTACCCTTCAATATGCAATACCTCATGACATGGGTATTACTAAAATTCGGTGCCCAGTCAAAATAGCCCCGACAAAATAGCCCCGACAAAAAAGCTCCTGACATAATAGCCCCTGACATAACAGCCACTGTCAAAACGGCTTGCCCACAATATGGCCCTTGACAAATTAGCCCCCTGACAAAAGGACCCGATCAGGCTGCCCAGATTATGGCACTGCATTTTTTTCTAGGGGGCTATTTTTAAGGGGGCTATTTTGTCTAGAAGGTGGGGTAGCATATGGAGGCAGGTCACTTCCAGTGGTCACCCCCTCCCCAGCTAAAGTAAAGGCAAGATGTGACAGTAGAAAAGAAAACAATGTGAACAACAATCTTAGCAAATCACTTCTTACCAACACAGCAGGAAGTGAGAGTAAACAAAAAACTAAACAGAAGATGAAAATGCCACTGAAATGTAGTTGGAAAGCGATGACCACAGATGCTCGCAGTCTAAGCTACAAATTTCATGATCTGCAAGCCCTGATGTTAGATGCAGACTTAGACATTGTTGCAATTATGGAGACATGGCTCAACGATTCCCATGAATGGGATGCAAACACACCAGGCTATAATCTATTTAGGAAGGATCGAGAAGGTTGTAAAGGTGGCGGAGTAACTCTGTGTGTGACAAATGATATTGCAGCAACTGAAATGACAAGGGCCTGGGGAAAGGAAGAAACGATATGGATCACCTTAAGAAAGAGATGATGGAATGGAATCTCAGTCCACATGGGTGTTGTCTACAGACCTCCAACACAATGAAGAAACCAGATAAAGATCTGGTTACAGATATCCAAAAGTTGGGAAAGAAAAGAGAGGTGCTGTTGCTGGGAGATTTCAACCTGCCAGATGCAGATTGGAAAGTTCCATCTGTATAATTGGAAAGAAGTAGAGAGATTGTGGATGCTTTTCAAAGTGCTCTGCTCATATAAATGGTGACAGAACCCATGAGGGAGGGAGCAATGCTGGATCTGGTGCTTACAAATGGGGAAATTGTGTCAAATGTCCAAGTGGGTGCCCACCTGGGCAGCAATGACCATGAAACAGTTTGGTTTGATATAACAACTGGAGAGCAGTCACTCAAAAATCAAAGTCCTGAATTTCAAACATGTTGACTTTAATACAATGGGGAAATACCTGAACAAAGAGCTGATGGGCTGGGAGGACATACGAAAAGTGGAAAGGCAGTAGTCCAAACTGAAAGACACTATAAATATAGCTACACACCTTTATGTAAGGAGTGTAAATAAAAGCAGGAGAAAAAGGAAACCAATATGGTTCTCCAAGCAAGTGGCTGAGAAAATAAAAGCTAAAGAGTTGACTTTCAATAAATACAGAAGAGGAGCACAGAGATAAAACTGAAAGAAGCCAAGAAAGATATACATCTGGCAAAAGCTCAAACAAAAGAACACATGGCTAGAAATGTAAGGAAGGGTGACAAACATTTTTTCAGTTATATTAGTGAAAGGAGGAAGACTGAAAATTGTGGAATTGTGAGACTGAAAGATGCTGCGAACCGCTATGTGGAAAATGATGAAGAAAAAGCAAATGTGTGAAATATTTTTGTTCTGTTTTCATGGAAGAAAATCCTGGAGAAGGACCACAATTGACTGGCAAAAGTACATCTGAGAATGGAGCGGATATAGCACCATTCATGGAAGAGAGTATTTATGAACAACTTGAAAATCTAAAGGTGGACAAAGTCATAGGACTGGACGGGATTCATCCCAGAATATTAATGGAGTTCAAAGAGGTTCTGGCAGGTCCTCTTAAAGATTTGTTTAATAAATCCTTGGAGATGGGGGGGGGGGGGTCCATGGGATTGGAGAAGAGCGAATGTGGTCCCTCTTCACAAAAATGGCGACAGAGAAGAAACTGGAAACTAAACAGGCTGGTAAGCCTCACTTCAGTTATTGGAAAAGTAATGGAAGCAATGCTGAAGAAAAAGATAGTGAATTTCCTGGAATCCAATAAGTTGCAAGATCCGAGACAACATGGTTTTACCAAAGGTAAATTGTGCCAAATGAATCTCATTGAATTCTTTGACTGGATGACCAGATAATTGAAACAAGGATGTGCGATAGATGTAATCTACTTAGATTTCAGCAAAACCTTTGACACACTTCCTCATAGGAGGCTCTTGAATAAACTTTACAGATTGAAGATAGGACCCAAAGTAATGAACTGGATTGGGAACTGGTTGATGGACAGATGCAAGAGGGTGGTGGTTAATGGAATTCACTCAGAGGAGGGAAAGTTGAGTAGTGGAGTGCCTCATGGATTGGTGCTGGGGCCGATTCTGTGACATTGCCGAAGGATTAGAAGGTGAAGTTTGCCTTTTTGTGGATGATACCAAGATTTGTAACACTAAGGATTTAAAAAGACTTGAAGTAGTGCAAAGAAAAGCTACAAAAATGGTATGGTATTTGCGTTACAAGACATATGAGGAGAGACTTACTGACCTGAACATGTATATCCTGGAGGAAAGGAGAAACAGGGGTGATATGACACAGGTATTTAAATATTTAAAAGGTATCAATCCACAAACAAACGTTTTCTGGAGAAGGGAAGGTGGTAGAACTAGAGGACATGAATTGAGGTTGAAGGGGGGCAGACTCAGGAAAAATGTCAGGATGTATTTTTTCATGGAGAAGGTGATGGATACTTGGCATGCCCTCCCATAGGAGGTGGTGGAGATGAAAATGGTAACGGAATTCAAAAATGCATGGGATAAACACAAAAGAATCCTGTTCAGAAGGAATGGATCCACAGAAGCTTAGAGGAGGTTGGGTGGCGACACCGGTAATTGAGAAGCAAAGCTAGTACTTGGCAGACTTCTACAATCTGTGCTCTGAAAATGGAAAGGACAAATCAAGGTCAGGCATACATACAAAGAAGCACATAGAATGAGTTTATCTTGTTGGGCAGACTGGATGGACCGTACAGGTCTTTATCTGCTGTCATCTACTATGTTACTATGTTCGTAAATAGCTAAAATTCAATACTCTTACTCCTAGATAAACAGCTAAATAATATTGATAAATAAGCAGTTGAAATTCAATACATCAGCAGCAATTGTGATCCTACAGATTCAGGAAGGTCTATAAGTCTTATAAGCATAAGAATTCCTAACTTGAAGCACAAGATATCTGATAATGTTCTAGTACTAGGCTTTATCAAAACTAGGAAATTGAAATTTAACATCAGAAGTAATAATATAATTACAAGTGGGTTTTAACAATAGTTGAATGGAGAAGTACAGCTTTAATTTTCTGGCACAAATACGAAACTGATCTCTGTCAAATATAAAGATTGATGACAGTTTGCTGCAGTGATATGGCTTCATTTGTGTATGAGGAGGGGATGGAAGGCAAAAGGAAACTTTCACCAAGTCTACTTGGTTAATATTTGTTTAAGGACTTTTCACCTAGGAATTTGTTTAAAGCCTTTTTAATCTGGTTATGCTAGATACATTGACTATTATCTTCCAACTACAAATTGCATAGCTTAATTGTGCGTTGAGTAAAAAATATTTCCTCCACATTTTTTTTCTCAGTGGACGTGTTAACTGCTGTTCCTTTTGAGGTGGTAATAAGTGTAGCTATGCTATCTGCAGCTGTGACAGTTAGTGCATGCTAAGTTACTGTGTACTTAATAACCTCATTACCATTAATTTGAATGCTGTGTGCTCCCATGTCTTCCACAACAGTTAATACCTGCACTCAACCCATCTCTGCATGGTGCAGCCAGTAATATGCTCATACCCCCTGCAGAACCTACTCAGTTAGCTCACGGTAGCTTACTGCATTGGTCTCCGAGTGCTCTTTTTATCCTATCATTTAATGGTGCAACTGACTCTGTTATAGGTTACTTGTTTTTAATGTACTTGAAAAGTATTTATTGTTAGCTTTTCCTTCTTAGTCTCTCCTCACATTGGACTGTTTTATTAATGTTTTACATCTAGGGGCTCATTTTTGACATTAAAAAATGTCCAAAAAGTGGCAAAGCAGCAGATTGATGGTTTTATTTTTATTTTTGCCAAAACATCCCAAACCCTTTTTGTAGATGGTTTTCTATGCAGTTTGTATGCACTATATCCATATCCAATTTTCAACATTTTGCAGAAAACGTCCATAACTCCAGTAGCAAACATGGCCATTTCCAAACCAGAAAAATGTCCAACTTTATTTTTCAAAAACAGACATTTGATAGATGTTTTTATGCTTGGTGTGTCTACCTTTTTGGACCATTTTTGAAAAAAAAAAAAAAGTCCAAGGGAAAAACACACAAAACAAGCTATTGGGATATAAAGGGGGGGGGGGGGCAGCATTCCAATTTTCAACATTGAAAATCAGAAATGGGCATGTTGGAAGCAAGATTTGGCCATTCCCAAATCTTGGTAATTTTTCTGCCATAATGGAATAAAGCAAAAATGGCCAGGGCTAAAAATTAGATGTTTTGGTCTAGACCTGCATCAATCACAGTTAAGTCACAAAAAAGAGCCTTAAATGACCAAATAGCCACTGGAGGGATTAAGGCATGATCCTCTGTTATTCCCCCAGTGGTCACTGACCCCCTTCCACCCTCCAAAGATATGAAAGAAACAGTACATACTAGCCTCTATGACAGCTTCAGATGTTATGGCCAGTCCTATTAGAGCAGCAAGCAGGTTACTGGAGTAGCCTACTGGTCGATGCAGTGCACTGTAGAGAAGGGGACCCAGGCCCATATCCCACTTCGTTACACTTGTGGTACAAAGTGTGAACCCTCCAAAACTCACCAAAAACCTAATGTACCCATATATAGGTGACAACTGCAGCCATAAGGGCTATTGTAGTGATGTATAGTTGGGTACAGTAAGTTTTTGCTGGGTTTTCGAGGGCTCATCGTATAATATAAGGGGGTAATGGTGAAATGTGTACCTGGGACCTTTTATGTGAAATCCAGTGCAGTGCCCCTAGGGTGCCCCACTGCTCTGCTGGGATGTATGTGTGGCCAGTCTACTAAGAATGCTGCCCCCCCCCCCCCCTTTACATCCCAATAGCTTGTTTTGTGTGTTTTTCCCTTGGACTTTTTCAAAAATGGTCCAAAAAGGTAGACACACTGAACATAAAAACATCTATCAAATGTCTATTTTTGAAAAAAAAAAGTTGGACATTTTTCTGGTTTGAAAATGGCCATGTTTGCTACTGGATTTATGGATGTTTTCTGCAAAATGTTTAAAATTGGATTTAGACATCATATCAAAAATGGCCCTCCACATCTGCCAGTATATAATCCCGTTTCTATTTTTCTCATTAGGTTCTGTTTTCTAATTTTTAAAGGATGCTTTTTTTGTTTAAATAGTCTTTCATAGCACATCTAAAAATTGATGACATATACTTTTTCTTTTTTTCAACCGTTTTTAGGCACTGAAATACATTCTGTCTAATCTTACAGTATAATACTTTTAACAGTCTCCATGCAGACTTTCAACTGTTATCACTATTCTCTTTAGTTACCTTCTAATTAGTTTCTTCATTTCATCATAACATTCTTTTTGAAATTAATGTTAATGTAATAGCTTTTAATTCCCCCACTAGCGATTATCTTAAATTTGACTTTTATGTCACCATATTTTTTTTATCTATTATTTATTGAGTTTCAAAAAAATGGAATTCAAAACCATGAATTTAGAAACACAAGTTTATGAAGACATTCAGTAGATACATTCAAAATGAAAATGTCAACACCTCAGCAATCACATCTGACCTGAAATATAAGGAGAACTATAGTAACCAACTTTTCAAAATTATTGAGAGTGCTAAGCCCAATGAAAATAACCCCTCCATGGACACATACAAGACATTTTCTCAGTACTGGGGGTGCTCAAGCACCCACAGCACCTACAGCATTGGCTCCTATGAAGAACCAAGATCAAATAATGTAATTTAAGCAACATGAAAATGACTTTATTGAAATGAACAGAAATACAGAGACCAAACAATATCTGTTCCTCTGTTTCATGATCCCTGAATGAGAAAACTGGAGGTCTATAAAACATGATCCCTAAATGGGCAAATGAAAGGTATATAAAACATTAGATAACCATTCAGATAATTAGATCTATCAATCCCAATACAATGTCACCAGCTAGATAAGGAATCATTATATCTGTCCCACTCCATCAATGGCCCGCTTCTGCATCCTTCAATGTTCCATCTGACAGCATATAAATCCAGAATAATGACTGGGAACCTTATGGCTCCATTAGGTCAATGTTGTCAATCTTGAGACTACTCCTGGGAAGATTGTCATTGGTTCATTATTGATCATTTATCAGAACACAAGAGCAGTGGCAGACAGGCAGTTCTAGCTTTCTTAAACAAAATTGAATTTCTAAATTGCAAATCTTGCATCCTAAGTGGGCCTTTTACAAAGTCATGCTGGCGTTTTTAGCATGTGCTAAAAATAAGCATGCACTAAATGCTAGAAACGTCCATATATTCCTATGGGCATCTCTAGCATTTAACATGCGCTAATCTTTAGTGTGCACTAAAAATGCTACCGCACCTTTGTAAAAGACCCGTAAATGGCTTAACGAAGAAATAGAATGGTTTAAAATTTTATGAGTAACCTTGGGGGTATTTTGATAATTAATCTAGATTAGAGGTTTATGTTGACTGTATATATCATCAAATCCTTATATTTATGGTTTCCATTTTGGTAGGTTCCTCCTTGCGATTTAAGAAGACCGCACACAGGGAGGAGTGGGGGTGTTGGAAACACCCCAGAAACATTATACAGGAATTAAAGGATGTTAAACCTCTGAAGCAGTTGAAGGATCAATGAAACCTAAGCTCTGAACTCAAGTAAATTTCAAGAACAACATAAAGTGAACTTTAGAATTGAAGTTGAATCATCTGCCAGTGTCTGACATTCAATAATTCATCTCAGATGAATGTCTCTTAGGGGGGAGAGTTATCAACAAAGACCACCATTAAGGCAAGTTTGTTAGTTTTTTTTACTGTTAATCTGGGTTATTAGTAACCAGGGGCCCTTTTGATAAAATGCATTAAGATTTGTGGTTAACATGGCTAAACAGGATTTTTCCAAGTATTAACTGCAAATTTAATGCAGCACTTTTTAACATTTGTATTTAATTTTTATTTTGCAGGTCATGCGCTAAAGTTTTAATTTAGTGTGCAGCACTTGCCTAAAGTTAACGCGGGAGCACTTACCACTTCCTATTTAGGATGCACTAAGGGAGGGGAGGATTCTATATATGACGTCTAAAAAATCAGTGTGGAAAACACCAAAGTGTATTCTATAAGCGGTGTCTAGATTTAGGCGCAGTATATAGAATACACTTAGTTGATATCCCAGCGCCTAAAGCTATGCACATCCATTTACACCACCTCTCCAAGCCTCTTATACCGGGCGCCTATGCTGTCTCCCCCCTCCCTCCCTCCGTCCGAGTTCCAGGGTCATCCTCTCCCTCCCAGTTCCAGGGTCCCCTTTCCCTCCAAGTTCCAGGGCCCCCCTTCCCTCCAAGTTCCAGGGTCCCCCCTACCCTCTCCCATCAAGTTCCATGGTGCCCCTCCCTCTGACTTCCAGGGTCCCCCCTCCCTCTGACTTCCAGGGTCCTCCCCGCCTCCCTCCAAGTTGCAGCAGCTGTTGATACTCCTTACTTTTTTAATGGCCGTCGTTCTATTTGGTCCATGATGCGTCTGACGTAACGTTTTGTGGCATACCAACGGGTGAGCGATGCGATTCGGCGAGTGTCAGTACTCTGCCCTCGATGTCATCACGTTGTGACGCGAGGGCGGGGCAGACACTCATGGTCAAACAGCGATCTACACAACTACAGCTTCCGGCTTGGGCTTCAGGTTTCCGGCTTCATTAGAACGTTGGAGGTGCGTTTTATATAGAGAAATATTTTGAATATGTTAATGCTTTTCTAAATAGGAGGAAGTAAGGGCTCTCACATCAACTTTGCATTAGCCATTTATTCCTAGATTCTGTACAGCATGCCTAGAGATCCTTGCCGAAATCCAGGTGAATTCTATAACAATGTATGCAAATGAATTGGTTTAACAAACTAATTAGCATTGATAATAGCACTTAACAACAATAATAAGCACTAATTGGCAATAATTAGAATTTATGCACACAACTCGCTAAGCATATTCTGTAATACACTGTGCCTAACTTCTAACGTGTGCAAAAGAGGGGCATGGTTATAGGCGGGAAAATGAGCATTTTGTGGGCATTCCAAAATGTATATGTGTAGTTATAAAATATGGCCCTCTGCACCTAAATCAGGATTTACGCCATGTTTTTGTTGGTGTAAAGGGATGCATGTAGTTTTAGGCACTGGGATATCAACTAAGCATATTCTATATACTGCACCTAAATCTAGCCACTGATTATAGAATTAGCTTAGGCAAAAATGTTTTTCATGTGTATTTTTAGGCACCATATATAGCAGGGGCGTATCTGGACTCGGGCGGTAGGGGGGGCCAGAGCCAGAGGGAGGGGGCACATTTTAGCCCCCCCCCCCCGGCGCCACCGATCCCCCCCCCCCCCGCCATTTCCGGACCCCCCCTCGCCACCAATGACACCCTCCCCCGCTGCTGTCACTTACCATTGCTGGTGGGGGACCCCAACCCCCCGCCAGCCGAGGTTCCTCTCCTTCCATGCAGGCTGCAAGTTTCAACGCTTCCTGTTCTTCTGAGTCTGACGTCCTGCACTTACAACGCGCAGGACAGTCAGACTGAATTCCAAATTCTGAGTCTGACGTTCTGCCGTTGTACGTGCAGGCGTCAGACTCAGAAGAACAGGAAGCGTTGAAACTTGCATCCTGCACGGAAGAGAGGACTTTGGCTGGCGGGGGCTTGGGGTCCCCCGCCAGCAAAGATCTGGCGACGGGTTGGTGGCGGGCGGGCGGGCGGGAGGGGAGGTAGAGAGGGTCTGTGGTAGGGGGGTCCAGGGCGAAATCTGCGGGGGCCCAGGCCCCTGTGGCCCCACGCAGATACGCCCATGATATATAGAACCCCCCCTTAGCACACACCTAATTTGAATGCACTAGTTGGCTAATGATTCCACACAACATTCTCTGCCCATGGCAAACCTCTCAATTTTTTTTTAATTAGCAAGCATATATGTTAGCACATGCTAACAGGGCAAAATACCACAAATGCCTTAAAGTGTTTTCTGGTAGCCTATTTTTCATGTGTTAAGCATGCATTAGGTCTAAATGCCCTTTAGTAAAAGAGCACTGATATTGGGTAGCAGAACAGAACTGTTATTAGCTGTACATGTGTATTTCACATTATTAGCTTTTGAATATTAAGAAACACACTGACCTCTGCCGAGCCAATCATGGATTTCCTTGGTGACAGTTTTCTACCTCAAGATGCACTGGAATTTTGTGATCAGTAGTGAATACATTTCAAATAAAACCTGTTCAAGTTTTTCATAACACAAGTTGAGGATTAATTGATCAACACTTTAGTTTCCTTTACAATAAAGAAGAGCTCCTCTTTTTTGCGATATTCTTTTCTACAAAAAAAATATGCAACTTAAACCTTAGGATGTCTATTATTATACAGTCTATTATGCCCCATGATTCCTTACTCTGAAGTGTTAATTATATTCCATATAGCATCATCTGTCTTCCCAAACTCGATGGCAACTTTTTATGTTATGATAGTGCATTTGATCAAACTGCATATATTATTTACTACACCTTCTATTGCTAATATTAACACATACCACATTCTAGCCCAGTTCTCTTTCATACTTGAAGGGTAACTTCATTGATTTTATACAAAGGTTTTGAAGATTTATTCTGGCCCAATATATTTTTTCATGGTCAGCCTGAGCAATAGCACACTCCATTTAATGTTGAAATTGATAAACTGTCAAACTTAGTCAGGGCAAAAATACCACGCATTAATCTTGATTTGTAGTTATTTTTCACTTTTGAGTAGGACTCCTTTTTCTTTTAATTCTCTGCAAAATGCAAAAATGTATCTGTAAAACTTACCAAGAGTGTAAAAGCAATTTACCCAGAGATACACCAGTACCTAACAAACTAATCTGTAAAGATTATTGGAGTGTTGAAGGAAAATGGCTTCAACAAGATTAGACATTTAGTTGAAAAGCAATGTGCAACATAGAATTGAAGTCTTACAGACTTTCTGGTCCATTAATTACAGAACGCATTACTGCTTCTGTCATTAAAATAAAATTGATATCTTCAAGTTAATTGCCTTCACTTATTATTTTAAAGGCCATATAAAATATTAATCATACTGGGGTTGATTCACCTATTTTGAGATCATAAAGTTCCAAAAGTTGCAGTAAAGAGCTGGAAAATAAAAAATATTTCCTATATAAAGCTAGAGAAGGGGCTGTGTTCTGGAGGCCAAACAGATGGAACAGATGCAAATGACAGTGTAATGAAGTATTTCAGGCCCATTCTGAATCATGAAACGCATTAGTTCTTTCTAAAGTCGCAAGCTGACCACCCTCTTTTCAAGAAGCTGCTGAAAACGTACCTTTTTGAACAAGTGTATTCCATTAGTGACTCTGCTGTTTAGTCATCCTAATTGCTGTTAACATTTTATCCTTATTCTACTGCTAAATTCATGTGCTGTATCTCTTAACTTTTGTAATTCATGGAAGCCACATTGTGTCTGCATTTGTGGGAAAATGTGGGGTAGAAATGAACCGTAAATAAATAAATAAATAAAATTCCCTATTTATGAGCATTATTATCCCTTTTGCAATATAGACTATGACTTTGGTGCTTTCAGCAACATTTAGGATTGGGAGGGTAAACCACTCTAACAATGTGTGATATATAATGTCAGCACAATGTAGAGATGAGAAGCCAAAAACATCTTTATGTACTTCCATTCCCTTACAGCCTCATGTGCATATTTATAAAACACAGTTGCCAATCAGTTCAATGGGAATTAATGGGGGAAATTTAACACTCAAACATGTGAAAAAATTCATAATACAGTGTAAACATCACTACCAGTGCTTGAGAAGTTAGAGTACCATGTGTAGTGTTTACAAGCTAGCATGCATGCAAACTAATACCTACCATCACTTTCAAGATTAAGAGCACACAGGTCATATGGAGGTAATCCACACTATATGGTTAAAAACACTTCTCCATGATTTACAGGAAACACCACTCCACTTTTCTATTAGAATGACTGGCAGCTCTTGTAAGCTTAAATCAAAGCAGCATTGCATCAGAAAAATAAGGAGAGGTTAAAAAAGTACTTTGTCAGTTTCCATGTGACATACCTGGGTGGCGTGGTCAACAGAGAAGCTCCTTAAAAACAGCAAAAGATCTATACAGAAAAATAAATCTCATCATCTTTGTCATAACAAGTTACAAAATATGAACCTTCCAAAGACTTTTTAATTGAAGCTGTGATCATCCTCAGTGTTCCCCTTTATGTCCATCTTTTCTTCCTTTCACCACTCCTTCTTACAGTAAGCTCAAGGGAAATGTATAACTCAAAATAAATACATTGGAGGCCTCTGTAGATGAAAAAGAAGTTAACTGTTTAAAAAAACCACAGTGTCTTAAAACACAAAGTACCATCTACAGCTCTGTACAAAATTACCAAATAATTATATAAAATACAATTAAAATGTTTCTAGGAACCCCAGCCAGTCAGGTTTTCAGAATATCCACAATGAATTATTCATGAGATTGATTTGCATGCTCTGCCTCCATGAGGTCTACAAAATCCTGAGTGGTGTAGAACGAGTAGAAGTAAATCAATTTTTTACTCATTCCAAAAGTACAAAGACTAGGGGACACTTGAGGAAGTTATATGGAAATACTTTTAAAACAAATAGGAGGAAATATTTTTTCACTCAATGAATAGTTAAGCTCTGGAACTCTTTGCTGGAGGTTGTGGTAAGAGCAGTTAGCATATCTGGGTTTTAAAACGTTTTGGACAAATTCCTGGAGGAAACGTCCCTAGTCTGCTATTGAAACAGACATGGGGAAGCAAATGCTTGCCTTGGGATTTGTAGTATGGAGTGTTGCACGATTTGGGTTTCTGCCATGTGACCTGGCTTGGCCACTTTGAAAAACAGGATACTGGGCTAGATTGACCATTGGTCTGACCCAATATAGCTGCTCTTATATTCTTATGAGCAGCACTCTTCCATACAAACATGGAAATATGAGTCTGCTGCTGTGAGGAGGGATCTGGAAGGGAAAATGTGGAAAAAAAACCCACAGATATTCCGTGGAGAATCATAGGAAAAAACAAGGAGTGGGAACAGAGTCAGGTTCTTAAAAACAGACCAGAGACACTGGACGTCAGTAAAAAACTTTAATAAAGGATGATTAAACAAGGTACCATGTTTTGGAACACAAGGTGCCTCTTCAGGAGTCTTGTTATCTGTGTCTGAAAGTCTGCTGAAACATGGTACCTTGTTGGGTCATCCTTTATTAAAATGTTTTACCAATGCCCAGTGTCTCTGGTCTGTTTTGAAGAGCCGGAATCTGTTCTCACTCCTTGTTTTTTCCAGGGAAAATACAGAGCCATAACTGTGGCAGCTGAGGCAAGATGCAACAAGAGACAGGCCTGGGCCACAATTGAGAGACTCCTTGCCCCTGTTGGCATCCTTAAATGAGCCACAGACCCAAAGCAATGCTAAGCAGCAGGACAGAACATGAGCCTGACAAGCAGGAAGACGGAGATGCTGCACCCAAGAAGAGCCTGGGCCAGGAACAGAGACAGAAAATTAAAGGTTCCCTACTAACATGGAGACACAGCTAGAAGGAACAAGGATTTATGTCCCCCTCATCGCCTGGAGTAGCTGAAGGACTGATATCAGAAGAACAAGTGACTTCCCCTCTGGAAGAGGAGGAAAAAGTTAAGAAGAAAAACAAAAACTGGCAAGCACCAGAAGCTCAGAGCCTGCTATAGTGGAATACAGAGAACACATGGAGGTGCATACTGTAAACCCCCTGGTGGCAGAGCAAGGTACTACAATGATGGTACCAAATATGTCACAGTGTTTCCCCAAAATGACTCAACACCAACCAGGGAGTTTAACAATAAAAAGAAAATATTTTTTTTATTAGTTGAATTATATTTAAATGCTAATGAAATGTTACCAACTTGCAAATTTAACATATGTATTTCAATTACAGGTTTGCAACACAAATCAGTTTAGTCTCTAGAAACATTGAGAGCATCCTCAGATAAGTATAAATATTAGTTACATAAATCATTTAAGTACATTCAATTCCACAAAACACCAGACTCTTCAAAGTCTCCCCTCTCCTGTCCCTAAGACCCCTGGAGACCCCCAAGGATCCCAACATGTAAGTTTTCCTCTACTCTTTTTTTCTTCATTTAGTTATCTCTCACTTATTGTTCAGGTTTCCTTTACTATTTTCTCTTATGTGCACTTTTTAAAATAGTTTCAGTCACTTAGCTGCTCTCTTTGTTTTCTCTCTCTCTGGCTCTCTTGAACTGTGGGCGCCTTTTCTTTCAGGTGATGATCTCCAGCATCAACTTTCTTCCAGTCTTTTCCTAGTAACATGTTCTCACAAATAGAGCTCTCTCCCAACTGCCAGCCTGAGCTGATTGCCACTCTCCTGAGAGTTCCATCAGCATGCGGAACACTCAGCGCATGCACACAGACTACTCAGTTTCACTGCATTGCTCACTGTCTCTACTACACAAAGACTCCAGTATTTTTTCTTTATCACAAAAACATTTTATTATATTGCAATGCCCGCTAACCTCACTAGCACTGCTGCCTACTATTAAAACCTCACACATTCACTCCTCCGCTCACCTTGCACACCTGTATTTAATTTAAATACAAAACAGTTGATTTTACATTTTAAACTGCATACTTATACTGTTTCGTATTGTGCATATGTTTTGCCATGCTTATACATTATATCATACTCAAATAATCAAAACTCAGTCCTGCCAGCAAAATAGTCCTTTTCCTACAAACACCACGCCTTCCGCATGGACGCAGTGAAAATGTTTCCACATAAACGCTGGATGACTGTTCTTCATGGACAAACTCTGTATGTCCGTTAAACCTCCGTTGGCTGTTCAAATACGCCACCTCTAGTCATTAGTATGCATCACAATACAGGTGCTGTGTGCTCGGTGACTAACTCAACAGTCCACCATATCTGTTTCATGTTATGCCGGCTCCTCAATGCAGGACCGCATTTCACAAATCTTCCTCAGGAGGAACCACCATCAAATTTGTTCTACACCTCCAGTGGCTGCATGCCGGATTGAAACTCCCTTAGGGCTGAGCCACAGATGCCGCACAGGAAAGGTTCCATACAGAAAGGTGCACATTTGATTGGGGAGTTTCAAAGAGAGAAAGAGAAACACTAGGGGGGGGGGTGCACATTTGGGCATACATACAGGACACTAAAATCAGGGAATTTGAAGACTACTTTTGGTTGTATAGTATCTTGATTTTAGCTAAGGTGGGAGAAATAGATTGGTATGCTCTGAACTGTTTGAACATTTTACCTTTATAGTTTCTCTTAACATAGTAACATAGTAGATGACGGCAGAAAAAGACCTGCACGGTCCATCCAGTCTGCCCAACAAGATAAAATCATATGTGCGTGTAAAAATGTACGTGTGCATCTTTATAGTATAGCAATTAAAAGATGCATGTACAAATTTTAATTATTGCCAATTAGTGCTGATTATTATTACACCCAATTATCAGTGCTAATTGGCTTGTTCTGCAATTAAATTGTGTGTGCAAATTGGGCACACACACAAATATACGCATGTAATTTTAAGTGTCGTATATAGAATTAGGGAGTTAGTGCATAACTACATGGGGTATATATGTGGGCAGAGCATGGGTAGGCTATCATGTGTTATCAAACAATGCATGCCACATATAGAATACTACTACTACTACTACTATTTAGCATTTCTATAGCACTACAAGGCATACGCAGCACTGCACAAACATAGAAGAAAGACAGTCCCTGCTCAAAGAGCTTACAATCTAATAGACAAAAATAAATAAAGTAAGCAAATCAAATCAATTAATGTGAATGGGAAGGAAGAGAGGAGGGTAGGTGGAGGCGAGTGGTTACAAGTGGTTACGAGTCAAAAGCAATGTTAAAGAGGTGGGCTTTCAGTCTAGATTTAAAGGTGGCCAAGGATGGGGCAAGACGTAGGGGCTCAGGAAGTTTATTCCAGGTGTAGGGTGCAGTGAGACAGAAGGCGTGAAGTCTGGAGTTGGCAGTAGTGGAGAAGGGAACAGATAAGAAGAATTTATCCATGGAGCGGAGTGCACGGGAAGGGGTGAAGGGAAGGACGAGTGTGGAGAGATACTGGGGAGCAGCAGAGTGAGTACATTTATAGGTTAGTAGAAGAAGTTTGAACAGGATGCGAAAATGGATAGGGAGCCAGTGAAGGGTCTTGAGGAGAGGGGTAGTATGAGTAAAGCGACCCTGGCGGAAGATGAGACGGGCAGCAGAGTTTTTAACCGACTGGAGAGGGGAGAGGTGACTAAGTGGGAGGCCAGCAAGAAGCAGATTGCAGTAGTCTAAACGAGAGGTGACAAGGGTGTGGATGAGGGTTTTGGTAGAGTGCTCGGAAAGAAAGGGGCGGATTTTACGGATGTTGTAAAGAAAGAAACGACAGGTCTTGGCAATCTGTTGGATATGAGCAGAGAAGGAGAGAGATGACCCCAAGGTTTCGAGCTGAGGAGACAGGGAGAATGAGAGAGCCATCAACTGAAATAGAAAACGGGGGGAGTGGGGAGGTGGGTTTGGGGGGGAAAATGAGAAGCTTGGTTTTGGTCATATTTAATTTCAGGTGGCGATGAGACATCCAGACAGCAATGTCAGACAAGCACGCTGAAACTTTGGTTTGGATGCAAGGTGAGATATCAGGGGTAGAAAGGTAGATTTGGGAGTCATCAGCATAGAGATGGTAGGAAAAGCCATGGGATGAGATTAATGAACCAAGGGAAGAAGTGTAGATAGAAAAGAGGAGGAGACCAAGAACAGAACCCTGAGGTACGCCGACAGGCAGAGGGATAGAAGTAGAAAAGGATCCACCAGAATGAACACTAAAGGTGCGGAGGGAGAGGTAAGAAGAGAACCAGGAAAGGACAGAGCCCTGGAATCCAAGTGAGGACAAGGTATCGAGAAGTATGCTGTGATCGACAGTGTCAAAAGCAGCGGAAAGATCAAGAAGAATGAGGATGGAATATTGACCTCTGGATTTAGCCAGTAATAGGTCATTGGAGACTTTAGTAAGCGCAGTTTCGGTTGAGTGGAGAGGGCGAAAACCAGATTGTAGTGGGTCAAGAATAGCATGTGAGGAGACAAAATCAAGGCAGCGGCGGTGAACAGCACGCTCAAGTAATTTGGAGAGAAAAGGAAGGAGGGAGATGGGTCGGTAATTAGAGGGACAAGTAGGGTCGAGTGAAGGCTTCTTAAGGAGAGGTGTGACCACAGCATGTTTAAAGGCAGCAGGGACAGTCGCAGTGGAAAGTGAGAGGTTGAGAATGTGACAGATAAAAGGAATAAGAGCAGGAGAGATGGCATTAAGACGGTGGGTGGGAATGGGATCAGAGGAACAGGGGTTACAATTTGAGGAAGAAAGGAGAAGTGTAGTTTCCTCAATAGTAACTTCAGGAAAGGAGGAAAGGGAATGAGGGGAAGGAGAGAGAGGGGAACGGACTATTAGAGGGAGAGGTGGTGAGGTAGAGAAAGCAAGGTTTATCTTTTGAACCTTGTTGTGAAAGAATTCAGCAAGGGTCTGAGGAGATAATGAAGGGCGAGTTGGGGGAGGGGGCACCTTGAGGAGAGAGTTCAATGTGGTGAAGAGAAGTCAAGGATTAGAGCCAAGAATACTATCAATTGCTCACATTACATGGTACAGTAAGGTGTGCCAAATTATACCAGTCATTGACCTGCATTAATTGGTCACCCCTAAATTTTGATGCACTAACACAGCATCTTAAGAACACCTAAATACCATTATAGAATTGGAGCTAAACATGCCCCACTGTGGCACCTATATTTTGATACCAAGTTATAGAATTGCCCCCAAAGACTGTATCTGAATTCAAGAAGCATAGGACAAACACATAGGATCTCTAAGAGAGAAGAAGGGATAGTATAACCCAGGATTAAATATAAAATTAAAATTTTACCTTGGAAACCTGGGGGTTGTGAGCAGTGGCGTAGCCAGACTGCCAATTTTGGGTGGGCCTGAACCCAAAGTGGGTGGACACAAAATTTTCTCTCTACTCCCCCCCCCCCCTCCAGCAAAATGTAGTCACACTCAGATGCATTTGTCACACAGGGTAAAGTGCTGCTTTTCAGTGCATCAGATTTCAGACAATTTATTTATAGCCTAATCCTTTTCAGTGAGCTTTCAGAGGCCAAAACCTCCTGCCTCAGGTCAGTATAATGCTGTTACGGTATCCTCTCCTGACCTAAGGAAGGAAGTATTGGTCTCTGAAACTTTATTAACACCATATTACTTTATCCTAAATTAAAAATAAAATTATTTTCTTTACCTTTGTTTTATGGCCATTTACTTTTTCTCATTGTGTTGCTCCCAGTCTCTAGATTCTGCTTTCCTTCGTTTTCGCTTAACTCTTCTGCCAGGGTTTCCTGGCCATTTGTCATTTTTCTCTCCTTTTTCTTTGCTTTCTTCAATATTTTTCTGCCTCTCTCTGTGTCCAGATTTAATTCATTCTTACTATCCATTCTTTAATTTCCTTCATCTACTTATGGCTTTTCATCTTTTTCTCACCCTTGTTCTCCCCATGCCCCTTCCTCTTATTCTCCAATCTTTCACTACTCCCCCTTTCCATGCAGCAGCTCTCCTCTTTCTCTCCCCATCCTTCCAGTGTCCCCCTCTCTCTCCCCATCCTTCCAATAGTCTCCCCTCTTTCTTTCTGCATCCTTCCATCCAGTGTCACCTCTTTCTCTGCCATCCTCCCATCTGTTTTCCCTCTTTCTCTCCCCATCCTTCCGTTTTCCCTCTTTCTCTGCCATCCTCCCATCTGTTTTCCCTCTTTCTCTCGCCATCCTCCCATTTCCCTCTTTCTCCCCATCCTGCCATCTGTTTTCCCTCTCTCTCCCCATCCTTCCATTTTCCCTCTTTCTCTCCCATCCTCCATCTGTTTTCCCTCTTTCTCTCCACCATCCTTCCGTTTTCCCTCTTCTCTGCCATCCTCCCATCTGTTTTCCCTCTTTCTCTCGCCATCCTTCCATTTTCCCTCTTTCTCCCCATCCTGCCATCTGTTTTCCCTCTCTCTCCCCATCCATCCATTTTCCCTCTTTCTCTGCCATCCTCCCATCTGTTTCCCTCCTTTCTCTCCCCCATCCTTCCGTTTCCCCTCTTTCTCTGCCATCCTCCCATCTGTTTTCCCTCTTTCTCTCGCCATCCTTCCATTTTCCCTCTTTCTCCCCATCCTGCCATCTGTTTTCCCTCTCTCTCCCCATCCATCCATTTCCCCTCTTTCTCTGCCATCCTCCCATCTGTTTTCCCTCTTTCTCTCCCCATCCTTCCGTTTCCCCTCTTTCTCTGCCATCCTCCCATCTGTTTTCCCTCTTTCTACTACTACTACTATTTAGCATTTCTCCCCATCCTTCCGTTTTCCCTCTTTCTCTCGCCATCCTTCCATTTTCCCTCTTTCTCCCCATCCTGCCATCTGTTTTCCCTCTTTCTCGCCATCCTTCCATTTTCCCTCTTTCTCTGCCATCCTCCCATCTGTTTTCCCCTCTTTCTCTCCCCATTCTTCTGTTTCCCTCTTTCTCTGCCATCCTCCCATCTGTTTTCCCTCTTTCTCTCCCCATCCTTCCATTTTCCCTCTTTCTCCCTCATCCTGCCATCCATTTTCCCTCTCCCATTCAGGCCCACCAGCCCCAGCTCCCATTGCCGGCCACTGCTGCTTTTCCTGATGAGCAGCAGTGGCCGGCGCTACAAAAAGAAGGCCAACGGGTCGCTAAGGAAGAGAAAAAAATGTTTTTAAAAAAAACGCGGCACTGCACGCAGCCTCGAAGCATTGGCTGCTGGCTCTGCAGGCCCCTTCCGTCTCTTACGTCACTGCCCCTGCTTCGCTACAGGGGCAGTGATGTAAGAGACGGGAGGAGCCTGCACAGAGCCAGCAGCCAATGGTTCGAGGCTGCCTGCGGTGCCGCATTTTTTTAAAAACATTTTTTTCTCTTCCTTAGCGATGCGTTGGCGCTCAGCTCAGTCAGCTGAGCGCTTCTTCTTTTTGTAGTGCCGGCCACTGCTGCTCATCAGGAAAAGCAGCAGTGGCCGGCAATGGGAGCTGGCGCTGGCGCTGGGCGGGCCTGGACTGAAATTGGGTGGGCCTGGGCCCACCCAGGCCCACCCGTAGCTACGTCCCTGGTTGTGAGACTGTCCAGATTATCAGTGGCCCATTGTCAGCATAGGAGGGCAGTGGGGAATTCTTTCCCGGGCCTGGGGAATTTCCAGGGGTCGTCAGGGCAGAGACGTGGTTGCACTCAGTCCGGCCATGAAATGAGGGTCGGTGGTAGGAGGCAAGCAGGAAAATGGCCAATCTGGATATAGACCCCGGAGCTCCAGCTCAAACATATTTTATAGCACTGTGTAATTCATGTCTGTAGCTCAGGTAGGCTGCAACCAAAGCCAGGTCCTAAGTTACTAATGTATCTGGCACTCTGCCACTATAAATCATGGCTAGACCCTGGCAATAAGAGGGGTTGTTTCAGACCAGATCCAAGGACATGGGAAGCCTGAAGAGCATCTGGGAATTAGGTAAAAGGTCCTATGGACCTCTGGTTTATATATTTTAATTTTAAAA